>NW_020539725.1:10660227-10958265 GCF_003426905.1 Ctenocephalides felis | reverse complement strand
TTGTAACTCGAATGAGGCGACTTAATTCGATTTTACATTATTATATTTATGTTAATTAAAATTATTTTGTTTAGATTTATTGAAATCTATGTTCATACTCCATACATATTATGTCACAGTAACTATTATTCGGCTTAACACGAGTTGATTCGAATCATGTAAAATGTGATTCAAGCCAATTTATTAAGGGCTTGATTCGAATGATTTGAATTGCTCGATCCGATCTGACCATCACATTATTAAGTATAATTGTATACACTAATAATTTATACCTTAGGCATGTATGTGCTTAAAATTTCCACATTCAAATTAAATTACAGAAAAAAACAAAACAAATCAGCATGCAATTGTAAGTTCTACAAAATTGTCCATGCAGCTTGTTTAACCCATAACCTGTCAATGCTTACCTTTAAAGAAGTCAACATAACAATCGCATCCTGATTAAACTAGTATCTTCTAATGCATTAATAAATATATCTATTTCGCCATTTTCTATCATGCACACTCTACAAACTCTACTGAATTCGTCAGGCGTCATTTCTTGAGGTTAATGTTATTACGACCATAAATACAGTTGCATATAAAATGGCAATATATTTTAAGCCAACTAGACAATGTCACGTATTTTTTATTATTTACATAATATATAAGAACAATCTAAATTTGTTGTTTTAGCAATTTTAAACATAATGTTTACTTCAATCATGAATTGCGAAGAGCGAGAAACGTCAAGCATGAGTAAATTGACATTTGAAATTACTTCAGGGATTTTCAACCTTTTGTCAGAATCATTTAAAACTTCTTGTCAAATCTTGTCTCAACGGCTTGCTGAATTTCAATAATTTTGTATCAAATAAATAAATAGCAACTTCACTTATATTAATTATATACTTGACTACTGGTGCATGGCATCGTGCCTTAAGGCAAATTGCTGGACTTCTCGTACCAAAAAATTTTCTTTTAAAAAAGATTAATTTTTTTTAAACTTTGAAAAATTAGGTTTTTAGAAAAATTTTAATTTTTGAGAAAAATTACTTTTCTTTGTTTCGAAATATTTTGCAAATTTTGAACTTTTTTTCAAAGCATCGTACTTTTTTAACTGCATAGAGACGAAATATCGAAGCGCGTAAGCGCCGCGTCGCCCGCGTTATGGCATCCGAAGAAATGTAAACAAAATTAAAACGTATTAGTAAAATCTATGTCTAACGATAATTTTTTTTTTGTTTTTGTTACTAGATTGTACTAATTACGAATGACTGGTAACCTGAATCAAATTATATATTTTTCAAGTCCAGATGAGTTCAATATGAATGATTCATATATGAATATTCATATTGAAGTAAAAAAAAAAATAAGAAATAACGTCACTTCAATATCATGTATTAATAAATCTAAGGTCTTTAAAATATATAAGTTTAACACAATTTATTATACAACAAAATTGCACAAAAACACTTTCATAGATGTACAGCTTATCCCAATAGACATCACACTAAACTTGATTTTTATTTAAGTAATAATATTATTTTTTTTATAATAAATATAGTTATTTCTCCATCACTTTAAAATACTCGGCATTTGACTTTTTCTGATGACTATTAAAAGTCAAAAATTATGCATAACATTAAACAAATCTGATGAGTTACATTACACACTAGTATAAAATATTTTTATTAAATTGATTTAGTGTACCTCAAGATTATTTATTCTACAGTCTTTTCAATAATAATATCAATATTTTTATTTTTATGATTAATAAAACTACTTATTTATATTTTTTTTTAATTAACTTGGCAATTAATTAAAATTTTAACAGCCTGTTTATAATGTTCTATTAAAATAAATATTGTTATTGAATAATATAATGTGAGCTGGTTCTAAGAAGAAAATGTCATTCAATATTATTAAACTGAAGACACACAAAAGCATTCTCTCGTATGTTGTATTAATTTGTAAATATTATAAATAATATTATTATTGTGACCTAACAGTTGTGACACAGTTGTACAAGTATCCATATAACTAAAGAAATCCCAGAATTTTTATATTGTTTGAATTTTAATCACATTGCACAACTAAATTATAGGGAAAACTAACTGTCCCATTATAATATCAATTATATTTGCAATATACATTCCTATTTATTTTTTATTATATACAAAACAAAATATATTTATTTTAAGTGTTTATTTTTATTAATTTACATATGTCTATAAATCACAATGCCGCCACAAAATAAAAAAAATCAGCAGCAAGTGTGCTCAACATTCAAATTTTGCATTTATATTAAATAAAAAATCTGAAAATTAAATATTTTTAAGATAATTTAAATTACTTAGAACAGTTAAATATTTACAGTTTAATACAAAGTGCTATAGACCAAAACAATGAAAATATCATTGACATTTTACAAAATTCTTAGTTATTATCTTATTTACAATGTCTACAATTCCAATAAAGAAAATCTCTAAGAACATTCTGTAAATTACAGCTCTCAATAACTTATAGTAATCAGAACATTGCAATAACAAGAACATAAATGCTTTTGATAATCAAATACATCATCACATCATATATCGTAATCATTGTTTGTTTTGTTTAAACTTTAAATCTGTGTTATATCTTGATATTGCAAATTTCTTTTTTTTTCATATTGGACATAAAATTAAATCATATATAGGACATGAATTGTGTGATACTAACTAAACACATCACTTTTATACATAATTTAATTAAATTTTTCAGTACATGTTAAAGTCAAATACTATATGACAAATAATATACTTAAAATTATTCAATCAATTTTTTTTTAAATAAGTGTTCAGTTTAAATGTTGCAACCTGACATGATTAGCATCATTGCATGGTTACTAAAATCAAAGAATATATGTATTATTTGGAGCAATAAAATGTTAAAAAAAAAGTGAAAAAATGATTAAATTTGTTGAAGAAGACAAAGTTTTTTACCAAGTAATCAACAAATTTACAAACTTATATATCAATTTAACTTATTAATCACTTGCATTAATTACTATTAATCATACTATATATGTATGTATATTTAAGCATTTGAATGCTGATCCAATCAGACTACAATCTAGAGAACAAAACAATAGTTTCATACATTTTCCAATCAAAATAAAAACAGATGTATTGAAAGTTAATGACCGGTATTAATTCTAATCACTAAAAATAAAAAAAGATCAATATATGATCCCTTTATTAATATTTAATATAATTATCTACATAATACCTAATCTCATTCCTGGTAATACCGTGTATGAAGGATTTATAACTTCATTAAACATTTCATTCAAACATTTATTAAGCATTTGTACCTTTCAGTCTGCCTATGTTCAAAAAAGCTATTTGAATAAATAAAAAATTAATTTAAAATTTCATTAATTATTTTATGACCATTTCATTGTATATTACATATGAGTTACAGAAATTAAATATTAATTAAAAGTTAGAAAAAATTATACCAATGTTATATTACATTTAATTAAAACTAAAGTTGTGTAAATACTTCGTTAGCACCAGGCTTTTCCAACATCTTCTCATTACCAGTTTGCTGCTGGTAATCCCTAGCACAAATCACAAACATTCATTCTATACATTCACTAATAAATAATGCATTCATTGCAAATGTTGAGGGTAAAAATTTGAAAAAAAAAACTAAATACTTATATAAAATATTCAATTTGAAAAATCTGAAAATAATGTTGCGTAATTATTTCATTTCATAACCAATGGGTGTTTGAGATTAAATTTACACTAATCTAACTTTTGCAAGTGTTATTATTTGAATCAGTCTAATTTTTTTTAAAAAATGAATATAATGATGAATATTTAGCAATAAATAATGCATTTTAGCTTCGAATTTAAATTTTTACTTGATATATTCCCTATTGAACTTTAGTACTATGTTCTTGAGAGTACCTCCTACAAGCTTGTTCTCGTTCATTAGCATCAAAATACCAAAGTGTGATAGCATATCTTGTTTGATGTGCAGGTTGCACTTCATGAGGATTTCTGCGATCAGACCAGAAAACAATATGCGGTCAAACACAGGTTCTATATTAGCCACCCTGTCGCATCCTATAAGAGATATAAAAAAATCACTTTTAACAAAATGTTACTAAAACTTTACTTTACATTAGCAATGGATGTCATTCAAAAATTGTTGAAGTTTCGACAAAAATAAATTTTTAAATTTATCAAATAGTAAAAACCAAGATTTCAGTCAAAGTTAAATTCATAAGATTGATCACAATGTTTATGATATATACATATTTTAAAAATATTTTGGCTTCAAGATTGCAAAATAAAATGGTAATTTTGTTCTTAGCAGATTTTAAGAAATTTATTAAAATCATTTTACAGAATTGACAATTTTCATATATGTTTTGTATGAATATTCAATTCATTTAAATTAATTTGGTAATACCATATATAAATATTAGGTTACCTTCAGGAAATATTCGTAGAAGTCCCCCATATTTTTGAACATCCCAGTCTGGATTGAGATAATAAATGGCAGTAATGCATCGACCATCGCTATTTGGATTATCTACATGTTTTACATAGTGGGTCCCAGATCCAGGATAGCAAGCTACCATAGCCTAATTAATTTAAATTCAACAAAATTAAATGAAATTATTTGCAATAAACTTTGATCATCAATTACTTATAGGCCATCAAATTATAACCAACAAATGATTTAAATTAAATTTGTATCTCAATAATATGAATCTTTATAAGAAATGTTAATGAAATCTAACTAACTGGGAAAATCAACTTTTCAATATTTTAATATAAACATTAAATATCAACAGCATGAATGTCTTTCATTTTAATATATCTACACGGCATAATAATATTGATAACTATCACAAAAAAATTAGAAAAAAAATTATCACATAAGTTTGAAAATGATGAGCTTTTAAGTGCAATCCAAAACTTTGGTCAAACCAACAATTTTTCGATTATTGTACTTGATTTTCATTAATATTGTTCTTAAATGTTGGAACTTTAATCGTTAATAACATTTCTGAGACCACAGTCAAAATAATGATACATTGTCTTAAATTTTTAAAAATTAAGATTTTTGTTAACTTATGAAATTATAATTTTCAAAATTCGCTCTCTTTAAAAAAAATGTACTGGTATTAGCAGCTTACATCAAAAGTTGATGTATCAGCAGGATTGTAAACTTGATATTTTTATAATAAAAAGATCTAGAAAGAAATAAAAACTAAAAATAACACAATTTTTGCCCGTGCACTTCATTTATTCACGCATATTGATCTTGCGTGTACAAAAAAATTTGAACTGATGATATACATATAATAAAACTGAAAAACGGCTTTTACTAGTTACCTTGGTTCTGCCATTGATGACGTACTGCCCCATTTTACCATTGTTTGCCATCTTATTTGAAGTCATAATTACTGCATCAACCTAAATAACAAAAAGCATGAAAATTATAAAATAAATTATTAACTAATAAAAAATTGAAACTCCTACTAGTTTTATGCTTACTATCAGTATTGCAAAATTAAACCCAAAACAAATTGTTAATAAATCATTGATTTTATTGCAAATTAAATATTTCTTTTTACCTTGCCAATTAATTGGCCTATATTATAACAATCTGCCTCTCTTCCATCTTTCCAAGCAATTTGATCACCTCTAATTGTTTTTATATTCTGATTATATTTGCTTGATACTAATTGACCATCCTAAAATATAATCGAACATCAGTTAATAATTACACAAAAGTTACCAATGTCCACTTTAGTATTAGTACTTATCTGTTTGATTTTATAATCATTATTAGTAAATATTGGTTGATGCATAATAATATTGTATGAAGGATTAGTCATTATGCAATAAGATTCCATTTTCTCCCAGTAGACCCTATTTTTCCACAAAGTTTGTCTGTATGTCTGTTTGTCATATGTTCATACCCAAATCCAACAAAAATGTTTAAAAACCTTACCAAAATCTAATCTATAACCTAACCATGAAATGATTACACATGTTTAAAACCAACTGATCATCTGATAAGGAATGATAATATGCCTAGAAACAAACGCTATGGCATAAATGATTTTCTAAAATAGCGAAAGGATAATGTACTCTATGTTGAAATGTGTATGATCTCTAAACCGGTAGTAAATTAATTATGAAAGTAATCCTTTATGATTTTAAAAAAATGCCTCAATAGTTACTGAATGACTGTGATGACTTTGCACACCGTATGTAGTTAGGCAGATTAATTGGAAGACAATGACCTCATAACATTACCACAATGTATAAATATTTTCGATTTTAAATGTAAAAATGATAAAAACATAAATATTTTTAATTGGTTATATTGAACCTATTTATCTCCCTTCAATAGAAAATTGATTGAAATATTCCTAACTGCAATATGAAATAAATGATGGTATAAAACCTTTCATTATTTAAAAGAATAAACAAATATATTTATGTTTCCAAACATCCATATATGGATTAATCCCATGAAAAAATTTCCTGCAATTTTTTTTGTAAACATTTGAAAAACATGGGACTTTATAAAGGTTGCTCCTAAAATGTTTGCAATATTGGTGTAAATTCAAATTAAGTAATATCAATCAATGTCGTAGGTATTTCAGATTGGATTCTATATGTATTGAAGATTTTTATATAAATAGAAATGTTATTAAACTGTAAATTTAATGTAACAAATTATCAAATATAAAATCTAGAGAATGCTAATAATCGATGATTATGAAATATTAATATGAACAATTTTCCCGAACTTTAATGAACCATGCAAATATAACATTGGCCAAATATTTCAATCACCCTCACCTGGAATACTCCTGTTCGGTACAGACCTCTTACTTCTTCCAGAATAGCTAAACCTCTTTTCCTTCCCAAAAAATTATCTACAACGCATACCCCGTAATCATTCATATCTCTAATGACATTTTTGCAAATGTGCTCGTGATAAACTTGATCGTTAAACATATCTCTGATTTCAGCACTTTCAGATCCAAGTGAAATTTCTGTGAAATCCTTTACAATATTTTTATTGCTAACTCTATCGCTAGTGCATGGTAAGGTATTAATTGAGTTAGTTGAGCTGATTTCCTGATAATTCTGATTTTTAGTTGGTTTCAAAGCCTCAATTCTCGAACTCAGTATTTCTGTCTCAGATGATCCTTGATCGATGTAGGTATTAACTTTATTAATAGGTAAACACTCAATTTTATGACGTTTCCAATCTAATTTTTGATGGTCGCGGGAACAATAATATGCAATATGACATCTAGAACACCGTTGCAAATTATTGTTTGATCCGCAGACAACGCAGGACTGGAACAACGAACCATTCATTTTAATTTAAAACAATTATTTACAAATATGTTAAAGATCGTACATTGCTAATGAATCACAGATTTTAACCTTCAATTAATGTCGTTGTGCAAGTATCAAATACATAATGGCTACATTTACTCTTGCCGATTGTTTGTGTTTGGAGAAATGTGAATTTGTTTAATAATAATATTTTGAAATTCTCTTGAAGTGTTTTTACAATGGTATTTATAAATACATTATTATTGACTTTAAACTAGTACGCATAGTACGTTTGTAATGACGAATTGCCATTCAAAGCCAAAAGTATTGCCAGTTTTTTTTTTGTTGACAACTCTTCGCTTTGATGCAGGGCTTGCAAACCTAATCATAGATAAAATGAGAGTATGCTCTAGACCATAGGTTCCCAAACTTGTTTGTGCCGTGGACCCATAGACCTTATACAATACAATAATAATAAATTGCATTGGCGTGGACCCCATAGACCTTATACAATACAAATTGTATAAGGTCTATGGTAGACCCCTCGCAATATTTCTTGTTTTGTTATGGACTCCCTATATTAAAGTCATATACTCTTCTTCTCTTCTTTTATCTATGATTAGATAGTAGTGACCTCACCTACCCTACCAGTTTTGCCGGAACACTCACGGATTTCCATCTGGTGATCCGGGTTTTTATAAAATCAATTTTCGACCCGGATTGTGCCGCGTTCTCAAAAAGTATAGGTTTAAATCGAATCTTCGCAATGCTTGATACTACAGACAGACAGACAGAAATAAAAATTTATTCAATATATACAGTGTAAAATACAGTGAATTATATGTGGGTTTGTCTACCCTGGGGGTATTTTACCCAAAAGTTTATGGTTTTACAATATTGTCTATATATTTGTATTTGTACAATATTTTATTCATTATTTCGCAAGGACAAAAAAAGGAGACGATTTTTGTCACCTAAAAAAAATCCTTCATTCATTGTTTTATGGCTTATGTATTCACTGCGGGCTCGATCAGGTAGTTAGGCATGGCATAGTTCCCGTACCAGATCATTTCTGATGTGTACTGGCCTAACGCGCGGATGGTACTATTATCGTGATCCCTACACTTTCGGTAAAAATTCTCGGTGAGCTTTTTTTATGTGCTCGAGTATGGTCGGTATGTCCGTCTGTTCGTGTAAATATTTCGTTGGGTAGTAGTGTCTCGTCAGTGGGTTCCTTGATTTGTCTAGTACCAGTCGCAGTGCTTTGTTCTGTGCTATTTGTAGTCTCCGTCTGTTGGTCTTGGTTGTCGCGTTCCATGCCGGAGCGGCGTATGTCAGTAATGGTCTTATGAGTGTCAAGTAAAGAGTCCGCTTGTTCTTCACGCTTAGCGGGCTGTTGTGGTTCAAAAGAGGTCTCAGTAGATTCATCATCCCGTAAGCCTGTCCAATTTTTGTATTCGTATGTTTTGTGAAGCTGAGTCTATAGTCCAAGGTTACGCCAAGGTATTTGACTTCCTTGGACCACTCAGCTTCATGGCCCATTACCTTTAGTTTCGTCAAGTCAGTAAGTGTAATGGACCAACGGCTTTTTGTAAAGAAAATTGCTTCTGTTTTAGTAGGATTGATTTTAATTTGCCATTTTTCCGTGTAATCAGTCAGGGCGTCTATATGTCTCTGTATTTTTGTAGTCAGTAGCGTAGGTGAACGTGATGATCTGTAAATGGCAGTGTCGTCAGCAAATGTCAACAGTGTTGTGTCGGCGTCAGTGGGCATGTCGTGGATGTAGACGTTAAACAAGGCCGGTCCCAGGATCGAGCCCTGCGGTACTCCCGCCGTCACTTGTTTAATCGTCGAGGGTGTGTTGTCTACTTGAACTGTGAAATTACGGTCTGCGAGGTAAGAATGGAGTAGTTTTGTGATGTATGGTGGAAAGTTAAGGGTTATGAATTTGTGTATCAGTCCGTCCATCCAGATGGTGTCAAAAGCCTTCTCGAAATCGAGCAACACCAATCCGGTATGGTTTCGTCTATTGAAGTTGAGTACAGTGTTTTCTATTAGTTGTGTCAGTGGTGCTTGATACTAAAATTACAACTACCCGTCAAATATCTGGAAACGAAATATTTCACATCACTCAATAAATCTGTAGGATTACTAAGAAAAACCAATTTTTTGCCAAATTTCTTTTTGTTTTATATAATACAGTTTCTTCGAAGACGATATAAAAATTATAGCAAACTTTAAACTTTTCGAAACCATTTTTTAGTACGATTTGTACTTTGGCACAAAATTCAGCTATCATCTCATCATTTGGTAAAAGTTTCTTCACAGCAAGCAACCTTTTGAGATCTGAAATCGGTATATGGTCGCTGTGAAATATATCTAGAGAATATGGTAAAAGGGGAAGCAATTTGGAGCCCAACTCATATTTTTCTTCTTTTTAATTTACGTGACCAAAATTTAAAGTTGAATCATTCAATAGTTTCTGAGATATGGGATGTTGATGGGTAGCTCGCTCCGCTCTCAATGCTAGTATTGAAACAGATTGTACGTTTTCAAAAATGCGTAATTCGATTTTGATGAAACTTGACATACATTGTTACTATACTTTACTGAGATTTTGACTAAAATTTAAAATTGGATCATTCAATAGTTTCTGAGATATGGGATGTTGATGGGTGGCCCGTTCCGCTCTCAATGCTAGTATTGAAACAGATTGTACGTTTTCAAAAATGCGTAATTCGATTTTGATGAAACTTGACATACATTGTTACTATACTTTACTGAGATTATGACTAAAATTTAAAATTGGATCATTCAATAGTTTCTGAGATATGGGATGTTGATGGGTGGCTCGTTCCGCTCTCAATGCTAGTATTGAAATAGATTGTACGTTTTCAAAAATGCGTAATTTGATTTTGATGAAACTTGACATACATAAAACGTGCCTTAAGGCAAATTACTAGAACTTTTTGTACCGAAAATTATTTTTTTTTGAAAACTTTGAAACAATGAGATTTTTGAAAATTTTAAAATTAAAAAAAAGGCTTGGAAATTTTGTATTTTTTTATATCTTTAGATTTTTTGAAAATTTTGAATTTTTTTCTAGGACAACCGTGTTGCGTAGCTATTTTAGAAAAGAAATATCGAAACGCGTATGCGCCGAGTAGCAGACTAGGGGGCGTCCATTAATTACGTGAGCGAGATTTCAAGAATTTTTGGATCCCCCCTGCCCCTTGGTGATACATGGCAATATTCAAAAATTACTCCACCCCCTCTCCCAACAAGCATCTCGTGTATTTTTAGTTACGTGATAAAAATGTAAAGGTTTTGATTTTTTTGTAAATGTTTGAATTTTTTTAAAAAAGCAGTTAAAAATGAATACACGTGATATCCTACTATACCCCGCTCAAGTGATATTTTAATTTTTTCAAACTCCCTCTCCCCCTAAAAACCACACATAATTAATGAACGCCCGCTAACGAATAAATATTGGTACGGAAAACATGAACACGCTTTTTTTTTACTTTTTTCACACAATCTCCAAAACCGTTAGACCCATATTTCCAAAACTTTAGCCAGTTTTTGATTTTGTCAATACAAGCAAAATGTTTTTTGAATTATTGAAATAGGACTCTCCGTTCTCTCAACAACTGAATTTACATTTTTGGTACTTTCTGCCCCGTATCTTCAAAACGGTTGGACCTGCCTTGGCCAAACTCTAATCAGCAGGTCTCCTTATCAATAGGAATCAAATCGTCGATGAAAATTTGTATCCGCACAAACACATACATCCATTTTTTCTAAAAAATACCAAAATGTTCAGAATTATCAGAAACGCAAAGCTTTGTAAAAAAATTTATTTTCGATTTTCTAGCGATTACTAATTTATCCTATGGGAAGTTAAAAAAAACTATAAATTTATACACAGATAGTTATTAGGTTTCTTTTAATATAACGCAATACACGAAAACTGTGTTTATACTTTTGCATTGTGATGTTCATTTTCATCTATTTTACTATAAATTAGGAAGCACGCCAAAAATTAAAAATGATACATTGATAAATCGTTCCGAGATTACCGGCCATGGATAAATCATTTACCACATTCATCAAGATTAATTCTTCTAATACTTTAAGTTATCAGAAATGTTATAACCAATAACGCAGTGTGTAGGTTTGCCGCTTCTGGTAATGTAATGACGTAAAATTAAGCGCGAACTTTTTAAATTGTCAAAACTTTAAAGATCAGATACAAAAAGTAAAAGATCAAATAGAAGTTCAAATGCAAAATGTGTGATATAAACAAATTAAGAAAACAGATTAATTCAGCATTTTCACTGAGTGGCTATAAGATACAATCGTAAAACAATATATTATAAAAAATATATTAATTATTGTGATATATTAATAAATTTGTTTATATTTAGGCAAGCATGTGCCTTTCTCTTAGACCAGTTGAAACCTCTTCCACCAAACGAACAAAATTTATGGTTAAATAAACTCACAGCACATGTTCAAACACAGGAATTGAAATTGCCAGTTGTAGGGCAAAATGAAATCGAATTAGCTATAAAGGTAAAAATGATTAATAACATAGACAATCATTTGAATTAATGAAAAAGATGTACTTTGTATCTTTACTTGATTATTTTTAGTCATGTAGTAGGAGTCGATCTGATGATACAGAATCAATATTTAGTGTTATAAGTGCATTTGACGTTCCAAAGTTTTATTACAATGAAGAGCGAAAGAAATTTTTACCCGAGGATAGGAAATCAGAACTAGGTACAGTTCAATATATGCCCATTGTTAATATGAAATCAGACTACATGAAATATAGGTACAATTGTAACTAATTATTGTGCTAATAAAAAATATATATATTTATTTATAGATAATTTGATTTTAGGTATGCAGTACTGTACCAACGAATATCCAGACATGAATTATTCTGTCCACCAGTCATAGGCAAAAAAATAGAACCTGGGAAAAAATTTAATCTTAGAACAGTAGAGACATTATTAAGTTTATCAAAAATGAATAATGTAGTAGTATTAGGTAGGAATGCCAAGTTTAATAAATATTTTTATAGTACTTTTATTAAGTGAAATGAAGCTTTTTAATTATTATATAATTAATATATTTATGTAACCAGTTTTACATAAGGTTATAGTTTTAATCAATTTTCATATAACTGCTAACCTTTTTCATATATTTTTTTCATAGTTTTTTAATTTATACGAAATTTATTTTTTATTTCATTATTGTAGGTTTATTAACTCAACTAAAAGAAGGCCAATTTTTTATTGAAGATGTTACGGGTGCTGTACCAATAAATATAACTAATGCCAGGTTAATTCATTTCTTTATTTTTTAATCTTATAAACATATTTGTGATTTATGTTCTGCTTCATAGGTTTCATAATGGTTTATTTTGTGAAGGCTGTTTTATTTTAGCTGAAGGAAATTATGAGGATGGCATATTAATGGTTCATGGACTTGGTTTTCCACCACCGGAAACTGCTAAAAATAGCAGGTATGCATAATAATAAGAAATTTGAATTTAGCATTAAATTATAACTATACTGGTGATGGGAGAGTGAAAACATAATATTTGAGTCTTATAAATTAAAAGATTAAATATTTTTTGGTATAATATATCTTAAGAAATATAATAATAAAATTATGTATTTTATACTGCAAAATTGAAAATTGATATTAAACCAGGCTTTAGATTATTAATTTATTTAAATATCAGTCGTCTATTTTCAAAAAATATTTATGATATATTTTGAAAATTGACCACCAATATTTGAATAAATAATGATAGTTTTGCTTTGAAATACAATCTTTTTGCTCCTTCAGTATTAAAACATTATTATATTTCATAGGTTAAATTAAATGAAAAATATTAAATTATCTAAATCTTAATACTTTTAAAAGATATTTGAATTTATTATGCTGTAGTAAATTGAGTAAAATAAATTTAAAGGGCTTATTTTGGAACTTTAAACACTTGGGGAGGACCAAGTCGGACGCTTCTTAAATTATCCCCAAAACTTGCAGCAATAGAAAACAATAATGCGGATGCCACAATAGCATTTCTTTCTGATGTTTGGTTAGATAGTCCACAGGTAAATATCACAATGCTAAGACTTCAACAAAATTCAATTAAGTAGTTTTGATAATTTCCATTAATTTTACAATTTTTGCTGCGCTCCCTAGTCTCTGTTCAGTAAAATTTCTGATAACAAATTGCATTTCGATGATATAAGATGACCTAGTAAAGTAGAGCAAAATTTGTAACGTAGTAAAATAGAGAAAAAAGTATGAGAAAATCAAATATTGCATTGCTGCAATTATGTTCAGTTGCTAATGAGATACTAAAAATATGATTTAAACTTTGCTCATTATTTTTGATAAAATTATGTATTATTTTTTTAATTAAAGGTGATGGCTAAACTGGGTGAATTGTTCTCGGGATATGATTCTTGTCCACCTGTCGCTATAGTGTTAATGGGACCGTTTGTAAGAGAGAACGGCAATCCATTTAATTTGAAAAATCACTTAAGTGCACTCGGCGACTTAATTTCAAATTTCGAAAATATAAAAACTGAGACTGATATTATACTTGTGCCTTCAGCAGATGATCCATCAGCTCCAAAGTTATTGCCAAGGTTAGTAGAGCTAATAAGTTATGTATGTAATGTGTATAGATAGAAATTTCTTTTAATAATGAAAACAAATCATTGCTCATAAGATTGCCGATCCCTGAATGCTTGGCCACAAGTCTTTTGAAAAAGATACCAAGAGTAAAGTTAGCCACTAACCCATGTCGACTTCAATATTGTACACAGCAAGTTTTAGTCTGCCGAGCAGACCTGCTAACAAAAATGTGCCGTAATGCAGTTAAGTTTCCTACAGAAGGTGATTTGGGCGAGCATGTAAGTTACGTTTTTAAATTAGTTGTAAGCGATTTCCAATTAATGTTTTCCAAACTTTATAATATCTGTAAATGTATAAATTAAATTATTTTGTTTAACAAATTTTATTTTATCTATTTCGGGTTCTAAAAATGTATATTTAACTTTCTGAAGGAGAAGTTCATGTTTTCATAAAAAAATCCGATTCGCTAATTTTCTGTTTTCTCAACGTTTCAAGCCATTCTGAACCGAATGAGACCAAATTTGAAAAAAGTATATATGTGTGTGTGTGAACAGATTTTTTGCCGTAAATCGACGTTTCCTCAAAAACGGCTGGACCGATTTCAAAAATTTAAAAGCCATTCGATGTATCTCAATGAGGACTAGCGTTTATCAGTTTTGCGCGACGATCAGCCAAGCCGTTTCTTTGTAAGAAAAGTGAAAAAAATTTCGTCCACATTTTAGCCCGAAATTCTGAATCGATTTTGAAAATTCAAAAACTGTTCAAAAGATATTGGTTGTGAATCGTGATGATTAGTTTTTGGTAGAGATCGGCCGGGCCGTTTTCTTATAATAAAGTGTTAAAAAAAAAAAATTGAACGATTTTTTTGTGACGGGTGGATACCATAGTCTTATAGTAGATCATACTAAAATATTACGGCCCTACGACAAGTCGTTTGATTTTAAAAATTCTTCAAAGTTTGCAAAAACTAGTATCGTTCTTTTAGCATTTGTCAAAATTAGACCTTTCATCGACGTTTGCTCAAAAACGCCTGAACCGATTTTAGAAATTTTTCTATCGTTTGTCGGTTTTGTGCGACGATCTGCCAAGCCGTTTCCTTGTAATTTGAAGAAAAGAGTTGAACTTTTTGTCCATAATTAAGCTCATACTACCGAATCGATATTAAAAAATCAAAAACTGTTCGAAAGATATTAGTTGGGAATGATACTGATTAGTTTTAGGTGAAAATCTACCGAGCCGTTTTCTTGTAATTAAAAAGTTTAAGCCAATTTTTATGGAACTTTTTTTGGCGATATATATCATGGTCTTATAGAACTTATTGAAATATTACGGCCTTATGACAAGTAGTTTAATTTCAAAAATTTATCAAACTTTGAGAAAATGAGTAGTTTTTTTAACGTTTGTTAAAATAAACTGGTTCACTTATAAAAATTGATTTTTGAAAATTTCTTTTTAGAAAATTCTCCGAGTTAACGTGTTCATTCGTTTTCAGTAACTTGCCTCAAGGTAAAATACAAACTAGTTTATTAAAAAAAAAGTGTGGGCGTCATCTGTAATCAGTAGCAACGTAGCAACCCATAAAACGAAAAGCGGAACGTATATTATAGGCATAGATAAATAAGTATAAATAGATGGCAAACACGGCCGCTCTGATGTTACATCAATTATAATTCTTTCAGCATTCAATAGATGTCGCCACCAACTGTAGCACGTAAATTTACCATTAGGTTCAATTCTAGATAAGATTTATTTGAATATATAATATAGAAAAGATACTTCTGATTAATTTGATTAAATGAAATTACAACAAAATATACGCGTATCAAATATATTTTCAACAAAATCACAAATATTTTGTAAAAAATCTATGATAAGATAAAATTAAACATTTTTTCCATTAAAAAAATATATATTTCAATATATAAAAAATATAAAATTGGTGTTTACGTGTACTATATCTAGAGAGACTGTATTTTAAACTGTGTGTGCTGAATTTTGAAGCACACCAGCACCATCTGTTGAATGCTGAAAACACTGAAACCGTGTAACGCGTATTTGTTCTATGTTTACCCCCCATGAATATAGGTGTTCGACATAGATTCTGCTTAGAATCCCTCAAGTGTACGGTGAAATTCTAAACTTTTACAGTTTTTAAGTTTTTAAAATCGATTCAAGATTAAGAGCTGATACGCGGAAGAAAAATTTTACACTATTCTGCTAATTATAAAGAAACGGCTTGGCCGATAGTTGCACAAAACTGACAAACGCAAATCTTTCTCGGGTTACAATTTTTTCAAATCGGTTTAGCCGTTTTTGAGAAAACATCGACAAAGGTCAAAAATCGGCTCACTTAAAAATACACACAAAGTCTGTCTCATTCAATTCACAATGATTTGAAACGTCGACACATAAAAATTAAACATACTATTAGCAAACTGTATTTTTTTGCTAAGACAAAGTTTTCTTCAAGAAATAATGCAAAATAATAGAAATACAAATAAAGTTCCATTAAATGATGATTTGATCATACTGTATCAAAGTGTAAATTTGTTCATTTAAATTAATATATTAAATAATCTTATAAATCAATTTGCTTTTCTTACAGTTTGCCAGGACATTGATATGCCAGGGTACATTGGCTCCAGTTACTCAGCTGGTTGTTCCAACACTGTGGGCCCATGATGCGGCTTTATCACTTTACCCTCTACCTGATTTGATTGTTATAGGAGATACTAGTAGTGGTTTCAATGCTAGTCTTTATGATTGCCTGGTGATTAATACTGTAAGTATTACAATATCAATAAAAAGAATACATGTACATATCATATATGTGTGTACTCCCTGAAACAATCTGACAAAAATTACAACTAACCTTTTTTCTTCTCAGGGTTCTTTTCCAAAATCCAAATTTTCATTCAAAGTATATGTACCAGCAATTAGAACAATAGAAGATTCACAAATATCAGACAAAGATGATTGAATCTTAAACTTTCTTTTTTACCTCCAACAAAATGGACTATGCAGAAGGAGCTAAAGAACCACATGTTATTTAAAATAAAAAAGTAAAATTTAGATTATTTGATCCATTTTCATAAAACAGTGTCTGTGTTATCTGTACCTCCACAAGGAACTCTTTTATATAAATATAAGTGATTAATATTTTTTAATGAGTTCTTTTTACCTTTGCTCATAATGTCACTATTAATCATCTTTGTATTGAAAGGCAAACTTGGTAGTCTCCAATTAGATGCAAAAATACAGGATTTTTCCTCCTTCTTCAAAAGTGTTTTTGTATCAAATCAGAACTACTTTTAGCTGGTTGTAGATTCTATAAATAATCTTATGTTTATGAATGAAAATGTTTTGCTGATCACATAAATAAACTAGTTGTAAGTACTTTCCCATGCATATACATAATCAAGTTAATAACATTCAGCTACTTAGGTAAAATGTTCAACTGTTTATTCCAAAAGTACAGTTTTTGCTTTAACAGAAAATAATCAACACGGTTTCCAATTGATTTATTTTAATCACACTTTTAATATCTGTAATCTTATAAATCAATTTGTTGAAGGTATTTTATTTCATCTGTTTCATGTTCTATAAATTTAGTATAAAGTGTGAACGTCGACTGTAATCAGTAGCTATGCAAAGTTTAATGGAAATTGTATAAAACCAAAATCGGTTCAAAATTGTGGGCTAAAAAGTGGACGAAATTTTTTTCACTTTTCTGTTTAATCACAAAGAAACGGCTTCGCTGACAGTCGCCAAACTAATAAACGCTACTCCTTGTCGAGTTACATAAATGGCTTTTAAATTTCTGAAATGTTTGAAATTTTTTGAGAGAAAGTCGACAAAAGGTCAAAAATCGGCTTGCATACACACAGTTTTTTTTAAATTTAATCTGATTCGATTCAGAATGACTGAAAATACAGAAAACATAAAATTAGCAAATTGGATTTTTTTGCCAAAACAAACTACTACTAGTTAAAAACTTGAGTTGAAATTATGAACAATAAATTTGCACTTACAAAAAAATTTGATGATATATAACTAAAGAATAAATATTTATAGAAATAAAACTTGGTATATTTATTTAAAATTTCATAAAAAATATATTATCCATCCTGAGTTTCTTCAATTTCATTATGAAATTACAATAAAAATATTTATAAAACGTATCAAACATTAACTATAATTTTCAGTTTTCATATCATTTAAACCTAGATCTTCATTTTGTTCAAATGTTCTATCATATTTAGTAACTTTCAACTGCTCATCTGGTGTGCCATCATCATTAAACGATTGTACATAACTATTGCCTGCAGGATCATCTAGTATTAAAGTTATTTGTTTTTTGCCATCCAGAACTTGCTGGAATTCTTCCAAAAATCTAAAAAAATTACATGTAAAAAAACTTTACATAAAATTTTATATTAAAAGATAATATTACTGCTTTTTAGATTTATTTTTTAGATTTATTCAGAAAACATCCGTATCTAGTTGTGCATTTCAAAAAAACTAACTTGTAATATAATTTTATAGATTAAGTATGCTTCACGAAGATTAAAACATTCCGATATAAATAAACAACTTTATAAAATTCTATTCTATAGTGAAGTAAAATAAATTCATAAACAAACACATAAATAAAACTTACTTGTCCATTTTATTTTTTGATTCACTGTCCTGTGAATCTCCATAAATAAAATCTTTACTAGCAATTTGATTTTTCATTGCACTTAGTAATCCTTCAACAGTAGTAAACCTGCCATTCAATGCTGCTGAGCCCATTACCAATTCCAATTCTGGCACTTCCACACTACATGTTTCAGACTAAAATTTTGATTAACGATAATTCAGTTTTATCCTAATACATATGTTCAGAATATGCAAACATACATTTACGTTTTTATATATCTATACTCATAGTATCTACTAATGCATTAACAGTCAATATATACTTATTACTGAACAAATTCAAAAGAGAAGTTTATGTCTTCATGAAAAAATTCGATTCCCTAATTTTATGTTTTCTCGACGTTTTAAGCCATTCTGAATCGAATGAGACCCAATTTGGAAAAAGTATGTGTGTGTGTGTATGTGAACAGATTTTTTGCCGTAAATCGACGTTTTCTCAAAAACGGATGGAACGATTTCAAAAATATAAGCCATTCGATGTATCCCGATGAGAACTGGCGTTTGTAAATTTTGCGCGACGATCACCCAAGCCGTTTCTTTGTAAATAGCAGAAAAGTGAAAAGATTTTCGTCCACGTTTTAGCCCGCAGTTCTGAATCGATTTTGAAAATTCAAAAAACCGATCGAAAGATATTGGTTGGGAATGGTGCTGATTAGTTTTTGGTAATGATCGGCCGCGCCGTTTTCTTGTAATAAAGTGTTAAAAAAAAAAAAAATTTCAACGATTTCTATAATTTTTTTTGGACGGTAGATACTATAGTCTTATAGATCATACTAAAATATACGGCCCTACGACATATTGTTTAATTTAAAAAAAAATTCTACGTTTTCAAAAATCGGTATCGTTTATTAGGCATTTGTCAATATTAGACCTTTCATCAACGTTTGCTCAAAAACGACTGAACCGATTTCAGAAATTTAAAAGCCATTTGATGTATTGAGACTATCACTGAGGACTATCGTTTGTCAGTTTTGTGCGACGATCTGCCGAGCCGTTTCTTTGTAATTTGAAAAAAAGTGTTAAACTTTTCGTCCGCATTTAAGCTCATACTACTGAATCGATTTTAAAAAATCAAAAACGGTTCGAAAGATATTAGTTGGGAATGATACTGATGACTAGGTTTAGGTGAAAATCTACTGAGCCGTTTTCTTGTAATTAACTATTTAAGCCGATTTTTATGGAACTTTTTGTGGCGATATATATCATATAGTCTTATAGAACTCAATGAAATATTACGGCCATACGACGAGTAGTTTAATTTTAAAAATTCATTAAAGTTTGCGAAAATGAGTAGTTTTTTTGACGTTTGTTAAACTTAAAATTAGACGATTTACTTGGTATAACGATAGAGTACTTGGTCATAATGAACATATACTAAACCAATAAAGTCCTACGGAAACTAGTTCAATTATAAAAATTATTGATTTGTTAAAATTAGCTTTTAGAAAACACTCCGAGTTAACTTGTTCATTCGTTTTTATGTGTAACAAATCCACACGGAATACTTTTAATCACTCATAAATTAATTCATTTTTTATTGTATAAGGCGATTATTTATATCGGGAAGTTCATGTAACTTGCCTCAAGGCAAAATACCAATATCAACTAGTTTTAAATTTGATTTCGAGCTGTGAGCTTATTTACTTAATATTACACTTAAAAACAATTATGTAATTATAGTTAGTCAATATGAAATCAATATATTAATTTATGAGTGATTTATAAGTATACTGAGTTTCTGTAGAGCATCATAATGTGAGCAGATTATTCACTTTTACATAAGACTATAATATTTTAGTATGTTTACTAAGACCAGATACTGAAACTACCTGGCCGATCTTTGTCAAAAACTAATCTGCACGATTTCCAATAGAGATCTTTCAAATAATTTTCAAACTTTCATATTCAATACAGAATGTTTGGCCAAAACGTAAAAGAAAAATTTTGCACTTTTCTGCTAATTGCAAAGAAACGGCTCGGCCTTATGAAGTTCCATGAAATTTTTGAAATCGGTTCAACCGCTTCTGGGAAAACGTCGATAAAAGGTCAAAAATCGGCGTACATGCACGTACAAGTATGTGTCTCTTCGATTCAGAAAGGCTTCAAACGTCGAGAAAACAAAATTAGCAAATCAGATTTTCTCACAAAAACAAACTTCGGTGAGAAACTAAAAAATTCAATACATTATATGATTGTCTTAAAATTTGACAATTTTCGTTGAATGGTATGCAAAATGCATCAGTTCCCTCATAAAACAATACCTTAAAGAATATATTCTAATAAAAATTTTTATTAATGTATATTGTATATTATTTACCTTTAAAACATCTCGAGAAAAATCTTCTTTACCTCTAATTTGTACAGTATGTTTCATGCCATGTTCTTCAATTCCACCACCCGATTTAACTTCATTTGTTCGATGTCCACAAACTTCACATAAAGTTGCCATTATAACAACATCCTTAAAATGTGGGATATCTAAAAGGCTTAATTAAGGAACAATATCAAAAAATGATAAAAAATTCTTGCATCAAATTGTGAAAATTTACTTAAAACATGTAAAAATTCAGTCAATTATTAAATTAAAAGTATAAATTAAATAAATGGTAATATTTAACCAAATGTTAGACAAGGGTGCTTTTTTGATTGATGTTGCCTCACTCGAGACAATATTTGCAAGAACCACCATTTGAATATAATAGTATGTAATTACACATAGAATTAAGGATACTAGTCATTTTCATATTTGTTTCACAAGGAGCATTACATTCAGGACAGTTTGTAGGGAATGTTAAAACTTCTCCATGTAAATCTTCCAATTTAAAATCATCTTCTGCTATAGGCTTCAATATATTATCTTTGTTGTCATCAGAAACTTCCTTATGAGTAAAAACACCCAATACATGATTTTGCTCAGCATTTCTCACAAAATAGTTCACTGATAATCTGTAAAAAAACAAAAATGTTATTGTCTTTTGTAACTTAAAAATGTAAATCTAAATTAAATAAAATTAATATGAAAGAATCGGATTAAATGCACATTTTAAAATACGAATTATTAACATACTTTGGATCAGTTTTAGGTGCATTGGGATTTTCAATATGAGAATTTCCTGAAATATCTTCCAGAATAAAAGTGAATGGGTTTTCAACTAATTTCAATTTTTCAAGTGATAGAATAAATGCATCAATTTGTACGGCCGTTTCTGGGTGCTCAAGACGTCTTGCATTTTGGTCTTGGTTGAGTCCCAATATAGATCTGTTTATGATACCTTCAATAGTAGTGATTTCTGAAAATATAATAAATATTTCAATAATATAAATATTTGTATGTAAAGTAAAAAAAAAGTTATTCGATCCTATTCGATAATAACATTACAACTATTAACATCTGTAATTATGAACCATAGGCAATATAACAATTTACTCATAAAGACCATAATGATAAATCATCAAATGTAATTAAATATGCATGTTATGTGGTTCTGAATATTAAATCGAGATAAAAAATAAATATAAATAAATATTAAATAAATATATTAATAAAATATAATTATTAATAACAGTTGTAAGTCATTGTAACAGTTGTAAGTCATTGTATAATTAATAATCATTTATTAGAATAAAATATTTTTTTAATTATCTGATATTAAGCACAGGAAAATTGTTCGATGTCATTTTTATATATCTATATATGCACAAAGTAAAAATTTTCTTTATTGCTAAACAAGTTTTGTATGTTTGAATGTTCAATTAAGTAAAATCTAAAAACTAAGAATAAGTTATATTTTATCTCACATAAAAGTAGAAATATATACCTGCTTTTTGAGATTGAGAAGGAATTTCAAAATCCAATTCAACAAATTTAACAGAACTATAATCTGATTTGACAATAGTTCTGTTCAGATCACTGGTCGATTCTACCATTAATTTAATTTTAACTCCTCTCGGTGCTACTTCTCCAGCGGATTGAATCTCATTATTTTCAAAACCACAATAATCACATGAGAATGACATCAGAACCACATCTTTATAAAATGGAATTTTAGTTAGAAGCAAACGAGTAGTACCCTGAAATAAATAATTTGTATAAATATTTATTTATGAAAAATTTTTATAGGTTATTGAACAATTATTACATCTTTATGGCAATTCATACACAAGGAAGATATTTCTGTAATTTCTGGTTCGATGTCATCTGCATTTAAAGGTTTAAATAAAGGTTTCGCAGACATTTTATCTAAATATTAAATATTTCACGTATGAAAAATCTTTTTTGACACTTGAAAGCACACGTAAGTTTTATTTTAACCGTATCATATGTTCAGATTAAACATAATAATGTAAGAAGATGAAAAGCGCATTTAAAAATATATGATTTTTTAAAAATAGAATGTGACGAAGAAAAATAGAAGCATGGAACGAAAATGTAATTTGTGCAATTTGCAAACTGTTGATTCCACGCGGTTTGCGAATTATTTTAGCGGAAGGAGTTTATGGCAGTAGGCGTGGCCAATATATTAAACTTATGCTTTCTATATTAATTATTAAAAGAGAATAAAATCAATTATTATAACATTATAAATCCGAAATCATTTGCATTTTTCATGTTTTTGACATAAACATCTCTAACCTTCAATAAATTTATAAAAAAAAAAGTGCATACAGAAGTACCAACTGACAAAATAGTTTATTGTCATGAATTTAAAACCGTTAATAAATTTTAATTTAAATACACATTCAATAGAACAATAAATAAGTCAAATGGATAGTAGTTAAAAATTGAAAATCCTTATCAATACATTATTATGCAAACTCAATCTCGTTTTTAATAGTGGCGGATTGAAATGTTTTGAAATTAGGTGGAGATTGAAATATTGCAATTTTTTCTATCACTTTTCATTTTGTGTTAAATTAGTCAATGTTTTCTTTCAAACAATTCTGTTATTTTTTTTACTGCATTAAAAAAAGTGAATATAATTGAAAATATATGATATCAATCAAGCAATATCAAATAAATTTATGATAATTTTTACATGCATCTCAAAATGTTAGCAAATGGTTATTTTCCAACATCAAAATTTTTTTAAAGAAAGCGACCAAATTTACTATAAAGACTTATTTAGGTCTACTTTAGGAGCAAACTGTTCGGATGTGATTCCAGTCATATTCCATTCCTTTAGAATCTTATTTGAAATTGCCATTGCATACACTTTAATTTTTGACTTATTAATTGCAGAATTGTAATTGTAATGTAATTTACAACACAATTAAGTTCCACCATAACATTATTTGTTACTAAACATATGTAATTTAAATTAGTACTATTTTGCCAGGTAAATGTAACTCCAGATATTGCAAATATAATTAAAAATGCATAATCTTAGTGTAAAATGTTTCTTTTAATATATCAATGTATTTAGGTTCATAATCAATTGAATTTATTACTTATCTATATTGCAAATATAAAGACTGTACACACAATATTACAGATAAAATAAGATTTGTATATCTATTTCTGTCTTTATATAATTTTATGAATTTGAAGATACTGCTAATTTCTTTAGATGCTCCATAAATACTTGAAGAGACACATCATCAGTCAATACTGGTGCTCCTCCGTCCTAAAAATTAATTTTAGAAAATAAATTATAGAATCACATTACATAATTAAGATTAATAAAAATAGTCTACATATATTTGCACATCAATAAATGTATTAGAATCATTGAATCTAATTACTTAATTCACAATCAATTTTGATAAATAAGTTGCCCAAATAAAAAAAATTTGTAAATATATAATTTATGTTATTTAATTACTATATCAAATATCAAACTTCTGTATACTACAATACTTACTCCTCCATAAGCATACATATTGTTATGTGTCTGCGAGGGATTGACTTTGGATAATAAAAATCGAGCCTGTGATCCACCTTGCTCGGTATCAATATAACGAGGCATTGGAAAACGTGTCAATAAAATTTCCTGAGCATCATCTACTGGAGCTTGCAAAAGTTGTTTGAAATTTTCATACTCAGGCATATCTTGATATCGCAAAGCTCTCCATTGAGCTATAGTCTAAAAATAACATACATAATAAATATAAAGGTAAAAAAAATTATATCTTCTAGAGTTTGGTTACTAAATCTAACAACTTATTGAAAAAAATTATGAAAATTTATGATTTTTTGTATATATAAAGCATGTGAGATATACCTCTCCATGGAAGATCAAAATTTGGAAAAACGTATCCATAAGTAAGATTCTATCTGGTTGAATAGAACTTGTGTCCAATAACACTGGTTCTGGAGGACCACTAAAGCTATAACTATAAATCAAAGGTTGTATCATAATCAATGATTGAGTCAAATCTTCCCTCATTAGCATATGCCTATAATAGCTGGTTTCATCCGGAGAATTGTTGAATACCTTAAAACAATAAACATTTTGCTTGATAAAATAGTTCCAGATACATAACTGTTATTTCTACAAATATTAATACTTTATTTATATTCCAAATACCTGAAGAAATTGTGATCTTCGCAAATGATACATAAATTGTGGATACAGACTAAAGTTTTCAGATAATCGAAAACTATTAGGATCATCCTTATTGTATTCTCCAAACTTTTGGCACTGAAAATATTAAATAAAGTTTAGATTTTTACACACTAATTGTTTTGAAAAGTAAAACACAATTTTGATATCTTGATACATAATAACATATTCCAAGTGCAGTAAAATGCATTGCTAAATATTATTTAGCTAAATTACTAGCTTGTAAATAAATTAAAAAATATTGAATCAAATCAAAAACTGTAGTTAATTCTTTCTAAGATATTATTTCATTACATGTAAAAAGAATAGTAATAAAATATTACATATGTACCAACCCTTTCTTTTTTATAACAATTTATAAACAGGAACAATATTTACCAATCTAATAAGCATACGATCAACCCATCTCAAGACATCAGGTCCATCATCTGTTTCAGCCCGATAAACAACCATTCTGGCCATTAATACTGCTGCTGCTTCCTGATCAAAACCAGCACTGATATGTGGCATGCCTGTTGCTGCATCAGCCCAACTAGGAAGATAAGCAACAAACTTTAAAATAGCTGAATCATGTTGATCTTAAACAATTTTACTAGTAAGATTAATTTCATATAAGGCGCTAGAACTAACAAAATTATTCTTTACTTTATAAGGAATATTGTAAGTGCTTCATTCACTATTTTATCTTATTTATGATTCTTTGAAAATATTGTATATTGTATATATAAAATGAAAAATATGTTTATACTTAATTCCTGGCTATAGATTATAAAATTGATTAATTATAATATGAGTTTTATCGCTTACTTTCTAGCAATAGTAGTAACTCTAACTCTTCTCTGTCCACTGGCATGCTGGTAATGAGTTATCAACTGTATACAACCTCTTCCGCCTTGAGGCATAGGTGCAGCATGTTGATTAACAACCTCAAAAAATAATCCCATTGTACTATTGGGCCCCAAAGCACACATTTTCCATTGAACTGTCCCGCCCATTCCAATTTCAGAATCAGATACAGATGCACCTTTTACATTTAACGAGACACAAGATCCAATACCGCCATGCACTAGAAATATTCAATATTATGAAATAAATAAAATTAAACAAATATATTAATTAAAATATAATATAAAATTATATTAATTGAAATGAAAAAACATTAAGTATTTTACCTTTAAGTTCTCTAGAACATTTAACTTCTAAAGTAGCTCCAAATGCCATTTTAAGTTCACCCTTCTCATCTCTACTGAATACTCTTTGAAATGTTTGTTTGAATAGTGATGAATTGAATGAATCCCCCATTACCATATGTCCTCTGTTGGTATAAGGTTAAATAAATATAGTAAATAATAAATCATATAAATAACAATTTATCTTCAAATAACTTACCCTGTAGAGTTGCAGCATTGTTTCATTTCCATGAGCCCAGTTTGATCCAGGGCACAAGAATAAATGTCTATACAATGTCCATTTGTTGCAGCCCTCAAAGCCAAGGCGTCATAATGTTTAGTGGCTTCACACAAAATTTAAAATTTACGTTAGTAAAACAATACTGCACAATAATGATAATAGTAACAAATAAAAATACCTTTTTTAGTGTACTTAGCTGCATCTTTGTGCAAGTCATGATGAGAACGAATTGGTGAACGTAAATCATCATTCAACACTTGGCCAGGTCCTTGAGAACATGGACCACCAACAAACATCATAATTCGAGCACCAGTATTGGCATAAGAGCACTAGAAATGAAATTAAAAACAATAATAAATATTCTAAGCGGATAGATTACAGTTTTCATGAAAAATATATAATATGCATTAAATTTTATGAAAATAGTATGAATGTGACATACAGTTTTAGTCTTAATATGGGTAATAGAAATTTTAATGTTTGATAAAGGCACAAATAGCCCAACTTAATCCCACGATATTTATTTAAATTCATATACAAACACATCATTAGTGTTTTAACACAACAATTTTATTTATTTTAATGCATTTAATCACCTCAAGAAGTCCAACGGCTATCGATAATGCAGTACCAGTTGAACGTAAGGCACGCTTTCCTTGAGGTACAGGCCAAGGATCTCGTTGCAGTTCTCCCAAAAGGTCAGTTAAAGACATATCGCATTTATGTAAAGGTTGGATGAATCTAAAATATAAAATTGTGTGTTATATACATATATATGTGTCTGTTTTTTCATTATTATGGTTTCCAACAAACTTTTTATATTATGTATATATAACATATATACCTATTGGCTGGGCCCGCTTGATTTGTGGGCATTTGTGGCCCTCTCTGTTGTTGGGGATTCACTTCACGACCAATGCCTAACATCTCTTGAATTTGCTTAGCTGTTAAATCTTTAGTGCCTCTAAAAACATAGCTCTTTGAACAACCTTCAGTACCTAAAAAATAAAAAATATGAAAATTGTGAACAAAATACAAAAGCAAACAATTTGCTAATTACCTAACTCGTGAACCTGAACCATTTTTCCAAATGTAACTAGCCCAACCAGAGAATTTGGTGGCAATAAACTTAAAGACATTTGTAAAGAAGCTTTTAAAGCACCCAGTTCTTCATCATCCATGCATGTATCCATGACATATAAAAATATTGGAGGCATACATGGTGCCCTTGTGATGGTGTACTCTATTGTAGAGAAACTTGCAATCAACTCTGCTGGTTGATGCTGCTCAGAAATTGCAGCATATTGTGGAGGAAACTATAAAATAGATTGAAATGTTATTCAAAGTTCATGTAAAGTGTTAATACTTTTTAACAGATAATATATTACAGCATATTTGGAACTGATTATCTTACTTAATTAGTTTCTTTATTTAAGAATTATAAACAAAATCAAACTTAAAATGTACTCATCAAAAAAAAAAAAAAAAAATTAATCTAACTAAAACTGAGAAAAGAGAAAATATTAATAAGAAATTTGTAAAATGATTTGGTATACAAAAAATAATCAAATATAAGATTTCTTGACAAAGGTTAAGAAAGAATATATATATATATATATATATATATATATATTTATGTGCCTCATATTACTACTAACCGGATTCCTCTGAAAGCAGAAGTTGCAAACCCATAATTTGGCTCTATAGTCAACTTGGCATAAAGGATTTAAAATTGCTCGGCATGTATTTCTCGTACATTGTACAGGATCATATTGAATTGGTGGTAAATCAGGCCTCTCTTTCAAAGGCTGGTAAAGACATGCTAGCGGGACTACTAATCTAGTGGCTTCTATCCTACTAGAAGGCCAAACGTTCCATGTAAGCCTAATCCCGTCTCGATCTTCATTTTGTTGAATAAATTCTTCATATGTAGCCATTCTAAATAACAACAGAGCATTTAAAATAGATATTTCATTTGTAATGTTCACTTCTCATTTTATTCATACTCACTTTTATTAATGACTAATTATTTACAATAACACTATAACATTTTTAACAATATATTTGATAAAACATAGAAATTATATCCGAATATACTAAAGCGGTGAACCAGCACGTCATTTAACACACGTCAAGTGTAAACGTCATAAGAGCGAGATATCGCACAAGAATATCGATATTATAGTAATATCGAAATATTTTAGTGGTGCCATATACGAATATTGATATTTGATATTATTTGATTATGATATTTTTTATCAGTGTTAATTTAAATTGCTATCGATAAACATGACAATAAAGATAAGTCAGGACAGAATTTTAACCGAATTAATTCAAATCGAGATTAAAAACATTTTATAGTAAAAACTATATGAATTTATAACTATATACTTACTCTAGACAATATTAGAATATAATATATTTACTGTAAATAAAATTAAGTTTTTAAATTATAAATAAATTTATAAATTCGAGTATTGACGTAATTTGAGCACATTTTTACTAAATGATTTTTACATTATTTAATTGTTATATTATATTTATATTTAACTATTAACTGTGCTTTATTAAATTTGAATATTCAATCATTTTCTTTCAGTTCAATGATTTTTAAGTAGTCAACACAAAGTTTGTTTATCGCCATCTGGTAATATTATGAGCTTGAGGAATTCAGAATGTGGGTAGAAATTTATGTGATTTGTGGAAAAAATCCGGCTTAGTATAAGAATGTTTTGTTTTTCAATGCACGAAATAACAAATAATGAATTTATGATGTAAAGTTTTCGAAATAATATAGGAAACCCTTGATTTGGGTTTACTTTCTATCAAAATGATACCATAAATAGGCGAGAGTGCGCGGCAGGTGGATTACTATTTATGTATGAAGTAGAAATAATCAGAATTTATCAAATAATGATATTATCATAATAATCCCGAATCTTTCACATAACTCGATAATCGAATAATGTTCATTTAATAATGCCCACAGAATTTGTGTTCTCATTCTTGTAGTGCTGTCAAATTGTGATGTGATGAATGAATAGTGCTCAGAAGTGTTATTTAAATATGAAATGCGTATACAGGACTGTGAAATAATACCGACAAAATGTGCAAACATGACAGAGGAAAGCGATTTCAAATATGGAATGAATGGTGGTAGCCCCTTGAAACAAGATAATACTGATCACAAAACTATTGCATCTCCTGATAGAGCGCCCACTGATAAACTTTCACAAGTTTGTACGGGGGGTGGAAGACTTAAATTCTTTAAAGGTTAGTTGTAAAAGTAAGAATTGAATGCAATTACACCCCATAGATCAATTTTTCAAATAAATCTTCATCTTAGCTAAAATTGAACAAAAAAAATCTGACATGCAATTTTACTGGGAGCTGTTCAGAAGTTAGAATTAACTCTGTTTTATTTATTCAGTCATTATTTGTTGTAATTTATAATTTTCCTATGAATCTTCTAAATAAAGACTAAATAGAAATATAATGAAATTGGTATGTTGCTAACTAAGGATTTATCGGGCAAATTTAAAATTGTACTTGGCATAATAAAATCCAACTCAAATTACTCAGTATAAGTTAGGTCATTATTGAGTAAATTAGGGTTTGTGATACAGAATTGAACTGAACAATAAAATAAATAAAAATGATTAATTGTAGTAAAATCATTTATCAATAATTATATGGATGCATTATCTATTTTCCTGTAATGCGAATTGTAAACCAATTTAAAAATACTAAATTATATTATTTAAAATAGATGGTAAATTCATATTGGAATTGGAGAGAGCAAGAGCGGGATGGGTATCTGTGCCACGTAAAACGTTTTGGCCTCCACCAGCTCCTGCAAATATTCCAGGATCCAGATTGGAGGGTTCAACCTCTCTCAGTGGTAATTACATTTTCTGATTTAAAATTTTGAATATATAAGTAGATAATTTAAAATTTAAAAAATATAAATTAAAATATAAAATTTATTCATGACTTTTTAATATCTATTAATAAACACAAAATAATATGAAAAAGTTTCTCGAAATTAATTTTGTTTGCTGTAAATACTAATTTTAAATATTTATTTTAAGTGTCAGATGACAATAGCTCTATTCAATCATCCCCTTGGCAACGAGATCACTGTTGGAAGCAGACTTCACCTCAGAGATCCAGTTCACAAGAAACTTCATTTTTGTATAAGCGTCTTAAAGGAATTAGATTTGCACATCACTTAAGTTTCCGAAAACGACGTCGTCCATTCGATACATCTATGAATGATGCAAAGTGTTATACTAGTAATGGCATATCATCAAATCCTTCAAATAGAATTTTTCGGAAACCTGGTATATTGGCAAACATTATACAAAGATTGTGGGATCGGAATGGAGCTAGTATCAAGCAAATCAAACAAACAGTTTCAATAGACCAGCATGCAGCTATGGTATCTCCCAGGAAACGAATTTTGCGTGAGCTTGAAAGAGTTACTTTGGATGACCTATATAATAAACGAAGGGCCAAAGTTGCCCAAGCAACATCAACAGCACAAGTTGCTGCAACCTCTGCATCAACAGGTGTTGTGCATCAGAATGGTAGTGTTGCAGCAACAACAGCGGTAACCACAATGGCCCCAACACAAACTTCATCAAAGACTTGTAGTTACAGTATTGATTCATTGCTTGGCAATAATTCAACAGATACCACTGATTCAAATAAAAACAAATCTAGTGTTACACATCAAAGATATCAAGCAGCCCCTTTACCTGTACATTTCTCAACATATTATAATCCCTTGGGACACATGTATCCTACGTATCCACCAAGGTATGCTCCTCTATGGTCACAATATCATCCATCTCTGATGAATAGTTATGCAGGAACTATTGCTCCTCCAATTTGGGCACATTCTAGTACCCAGCATAGAAATGCACCAGCTGCTGGAGTGCCGCCTCCTGCACATGCAGAAACAAGCAATGTGGAGGAAGGTATGTATCATTATTCAACACCTGTATGTTATATAAAATGAATAAATGATAAAATGTATTAATTAATATATTATATTATTTCCAGATGTTCCATTAAACTTATCCAAAAATAGCAGATGAAGACATATATATTCAACTGCCTGGTCATATAAAGCATCTGCTGGTTTATCAAATTTCTGGTAGTTCCAATGATTCATTACTTGAATTTCTTTGACTGCCTGGATGTATATAAAGTAACTCTCCGTACATTGTTAATAACAACTATAGTGGAATATTGGTGAACAATTATTAGTTCTAAAAATTGATTGGATAATACAAATATATGACTGTTTTAAATATCCTAATCATATATTCCACTGATTTATTAAAATCATCTAGTATAAGTATACAGAAACAAGAACTGAAAATTACAATTAGATATATTTTAAATAAATAAATGACTATTTTGTAGGATTTTTTCGCATTATTTCTAAAAGAAACAAACATATGTATATTAAATGCACAAAGCTAAGTCATTGGTTTTATGCTAAAAATCTATTTTTTCAAGATGTACAGAAACACACAGACACATGCTATATATATTACAATTATAATAGATGCCCCAAACCCACATGCAATTGACTGTTATTTACTATTAGATTTTCATACTTATTTATTTAACAAAACGCTCTTTTCCAATTCCTCCTCGTGTTTAATTATCAGCATGACATTAAACATCAATGGATTTTGAAATAGTAAATAATATATTTCAGTCATTTCATAAATAATCAACAGGCAAACTATAAATCACACAAAGGGTTGCGATAATTTAATAGTTTTGCTTGAATATAATGTACATATATAATTCCATAACAAATTTTTTAAAATATCTATTAACACAAACCAACTATTAAATCGACCATTTAAATAAGTCAATTAGAAAAATTGAATATGACAGAATCGAAGAAAACTTTAATATAATAGTACTACTGTATGTGTTATTTTTAGTAGATAAAGTTATGAATGATTCAATTATGACATTCCTGTTATTATGGTATATATATCATAGCCATTATTTTTTTTTTCATTTGAAATCATGCACGCTGAACTTCATTTGAAATAAATTATTATTGGCACTATTTCTGGAAATACTACAAAATTAACTCCCCAATTATTCTTCCGATTATAATCGGAATATAGATTTGTACATACATACATACAAATGGACTTTATATATGCATGGTGGATGATTGAATGTGTTAAATCTCAACTAGTTATATTTGGTTATCAAACCTTTAAAAACAAAGTTCAAATAATTAGTATAGAAAGAATATATAATAACTCACAAATTCATATTTCCATAATTAAGTATTTAAACAAATTATTTAAGAATATAATCACTCACGTATGTATGTATGTATATTAAAAAAATAAATATATATTTATATTTTAGATATAATTCATAAACGGAATATTATTTAATGAATTTGAACAAATTATTTAGTACATATGGTCTTCATGAACAAAGTAGATGCCTTAATTTATAAATGAACAAATTTGCAATGAAAATTAGCTCTTATATTTTTTATCCAGTGTATAAACAGTATTCTAATATTACTTTTTGTTGTAAGATTTAGATTTTTCAGTTGAAAATGAGAGTGTTCTGTAACTGTTATTGTATATAAATGCACATATTGTGCCTTTTGTGTAGTATAAAGAATATGTTTACTATATATATATATATATATATATATATATATATATATATATATATGCATAAATAATGAAATTATAAACAAGACAAAAAAAAATGATATTTTTGTACAGTTATGTGTGGAAGTTTGCAAGAAATTCCATGACTGTAGGTGAATATTTATAATAGTAATAATGGAGTTATGCTGAAATTATATAAAATATATATAAATAAATATAAAATGCTTAAGCATCTCTTAAATTTAGCATATTGATTCTATTTTAATTTACAGCATAGTTTCTCGATTAGTCGTTCATTTTTATTAGTGCTTATTATATTCTGATAACTGAAAAATTATAATGGTAATTAACTTTAACATTCTATGATGTCCGAAAATTTCATTATGCTTATTGAAAATTAGAATTTACCATAATGATTTAAGATGATTTCTTTCTTACAGTTAAACTTCGTTTTCATATAAAATACTTTTGATTTGTGTCGAGCGCAGTTTCGAGCAAATTTTCATAATTTACAGTTTGTGATATTTAACGGCTCAAGTTATTTAAAAATATTAACTACTAGGTGTAACTGGCATTTTGCCTTGAAGCAGTTATATGAACCTTGCATATACAACCGACTCAATCAATAATATTTGCTTTCACTCATCAATGCGATTTCCAATTAATATCTTTCACAAAAACATGCATACACAACATTGCATGCATTACAGAAGTCTCATTGTTCACATGAATCATTTAAATTATCACAAAATAAAATTCAAACGGTATCCTTGGAACAGTTTTAAAATTTTTAAAATCTGTTCAGGATTTTTGGCGAAAACATTGAATAATTTTGCACTCATTTGATACTAAAGAAATGGCTCGGCCGATCGTCGAATTAAACTAACCAACGCGATTCCGTATTAGTCCAGTCATTTAAGCTTAAATTAGTAAAGAATCTAACAATCTTAGGTCAACTTTACTATAATGCCTGGACTATATAGAGTGTCACCAAACTGCTTTTAAATGTTCGAAATTGGTGCCGCTTTTGAGAAAACGTCGACACAGAATTTTTGAATATTTTTAGATATATTCGCGTATATAAATAAAATGAATACGAATATATAAATACTCAAACTTCTTCTCCAGGAACTTAAAAAAAAAATCAGAATGGTTTGTATTAACTTTTTATAAGGATATAATGATATACAGTAGAACTCCAATTATCCGAATTAATGGGGACCGGGATCGATTCGGATAATCAAATATTACGAGTTTTTTTTTAAAATTGCCATTGGAGAGAAAAAAAGTTACGTTTTGATATTGCACTATTTTTTTATTGAATTAAATGAAAGAAACATGATATTTTCACATGTTTTAAATATAAATGAAATGTACTTATGTACAAGTTTAGAAATAAAAATCATTGTTTTGTAAACATCTCCGTCAAATCAAAACAAACAATGTGCCTATTGCTTTGTGGCTTTGCTGGTAGAAGAATAATAGCGCACTTTTATTGGACAATTTTTTTTCTGAAAGTGATTCGAATAATTGGCGATTCGGATAGTCGGAGTTCGGATAATTGGAGTTCTACTGTACTGATATGCAATAAAATAGACACCAAGACACCAGAGGAGAAGTTAACCAGGAGAGGCATGTCATTATGCTATCGTAAACGTAAGTCTTCCAGCAAAAGATTGAACGAGTACGAATGACTGAATATTGAATAATTCAAAATCTATATGAAAGATGAATGATAGTAGCAATAGATACTCTAAAAGATATTTACAAAAATATCTAGCAAAATAAAGGCTCTAGATTTATCTCGTAAGCAATTGAATGCACAGATTAAAAAGAAACAAATATACGATTTGTTATCTTCACTATGAGAGCTTAGATGTATTAATATTTATATTTTTTTGATCAACGTTTATGGTTATTGCTGGTTATGTCTGCCTTTCCTGGTCAACGTTTCCTCTGGTGTCTGTTATATAGTTCTGCATCTGTCAGTAGATCATTAAAAAATGTTACACTAACCATTTGTTGTAACAAATGTTACTTATTATACAAAAAAGAGTAAAACAATAAAATTCGTAATAAGACATGGATTGAATATTTTTCGAAATAGAATTAACTGTAAATTTTGAAGAATCATTATGTACCTGTAAGATCTAACCCAAAGAAACAAATTAAATTAATGAGCTTAAATATATTTATTTATACTAATCTCGTGATACATTATTATGGGAATAAAAAAATATTAAGGTCTAATATGATCAAATTTATTACCTTTTATTACGTATTATTATTATTAATCATTTCATAATTAATATTAAATTAACAAAATAATTTTTAGTTGTAAGTATGAAATATGTAGTGAATAATCTAACTCCTAATTTAAAACAAACATTATTAAGTCAATAAAAATAAATAGAAAACTTAAAACATATTGATATTGTCTAATCTTAGCAAAAGTTACATTCGTATAACATTAATATATAGTGCGATTTATTGATATTATAAATATGTATGTATTAACAATGTAGAGTGTATTGTCACCAAACTACGTAACTGATTTCAAACGAATTATTCTCATATATACTGCCCTAGATAATATACATTTCTCACCGTGTAAAATTCTTTAATAAAACTGCATTAAAATACTTTTTTTAATGTAATCTGATTAATATTCTAAAACTGAAAACACATATCACAATCTTATTCATCCAAGAAAAATACACTAGTTTCCATGGTGACGAAAATATAAAAACAAAACAAATTTTAACAATGCAGGCGATTAAGGACGGTGAATACACAAAAACGATTTATACAATGGTTAGGAAATGTTTCACAATTATTTAAAATATACTAATTACATGTTTCGAATAAAACAATAGCAGTACAGTAATGGTTATTGATACTAATTTCAGTTAGTGAATTTTTTTTTGAGGTTATACAATATGCGCCCCCATTTTCAGATCAAAGACGAGCGCTATTCTGATGCTATAAAATTGCTGAATTTGATTCCCGAAGCAGGAACGACGAGAGCCGGATTATCTCTACTGGGTTATTGCTGCTACATGGAGCAGGATTTTGTAGAGGCTGCAGATTGTTATGAACATTTATTAGAAATTGCTCCAGATAAACTTGAATATAAATTCTATTACGCGCAATCATTGTTTCAAGCTGGTTTGTATGAGGAAGCTTATAAAGTATCGCAGCAATTAGAAGGTGACGAGTTTGCTGACAGGGTAAGATTTAGAAAATAAGATGCAGCCTTTAAATTAATATTAATTATTATTCACACAAAATCTATTGAATGATTACGCATGAATCCTCGTTAACCATGTGTAGTAATATTTACAATGATTTGTCAAATGTCAAGTATCATTTAACCATATATATTGTAAGATAATGTTTACAAAGGGTGCAGTTTAATATTTTTTAAAAAAAAAATCGTGGTCTAAAAATAAGTTCTCTCAGATGCATGAAATGAATTAATAAAAAAACCATTATATATTAATAAAAAATATTGATTCAGAACGTATATACTTCAATAAACGTACTATATTCATAGAAAAATGCTCATGTTGAAATTAGACTTGCACTTCTAAATGCTCATTTAGAAATTTAACCGGTGGATCATTACAGTATTACAGTATTAATAATTATCACAAAACACAATTAATGGTATGTTATTTAAATAAATAACAATGAACTTTGTATGTCCTTTCCCTAGTAAAAAATTCTTAAGGAGATATTCTGGTCTAGAAACATGAATTTTATGCGTTATTTCAAAGGTCGTGAAACGGCAAGCAATATTTTTGTTATGTTTTTTCTTACAATTTCTTAATTGGCACCTGACCATACCCATAATTTTACCCCTCCAAAAGTCGAAAGAAAAAAATATATATATATATATATATATATATATATATATATATGTGTGTGACATTTTTTTTGAACAATACGTCGAATAAAAGCATAATTATTAATATAGAATAATGTCGCCATTGTATGAACTACGGGCAAGTTAGAATAATTTTTTTACAAGAAAACGATTGTCTGAAGAAAAAAATTAGAATTCTTGATATTCTCGACTTTTTTTAAACTAGTAAAAAAATCGGAATTCAGAGAAGTCTATATAAAAGACTCTGTAAAAGTATTAATAGAATCAATTCAGTAGAAGTTGGGAAACCGTGGGTGTAGAAAAAGACAATTTCGTGAAAAACGAGTTTATAGTTTTGCGAAGAAAGGAAGCATAGTAGTATTGTCGTGATCAAACAGCAGCTATATCTCCGAATATGATTTAAATTTTGAAAAATCTTGTATACATGTTCTTGAATAGTTAAACTTTGAAAAAACTAAAAATGAACAAACAATTTTTTTTTTTGATTCTAGACCAAAATACTCCAACAAGATTGCTTTGACCTAAAACTAGCATTGTAGCCTATAATATGGTATTTTGGATCGTCAAATATATCATTTAATTATTGAATAAAATGGTTTTAACGTCAAGACATGCTCAAATATTTATAATTAACGTATACTCACATTCACTGTTGATTCCCCTTCAGCAACTCCAATTTGCGGCGCAACAGCCTCACCGCCTCATCATTAGCCTTCAGGCCGGATACTTCTTGTTCCTTATTAGTATTGCTGTTCATACTGTTGAGGTTCTCATCACGCACTGCGCTACCAATGTACCGGTTATCATCCATATTGTCTGTCTTCTGCTTCCCTTGCATCTCTTTCAGTCGGTTCAAATAATAAGTAGGATCTCGTCGCGGTTGCTGACTATCAGCAGCCATTCCACTCGGGACGGCGGTCGTGGCATCAGTTATGTTGTCACCAGCACCGCTGGACGGAGCCTTGTTAGCTCGCCGTTGCCTTTCGATGTCCCTAAGACCGTTTTCGATGTAGGATTTAAAAAATTCGGTAGACTCTTTCAAGAAAGGTTTTATGTCAACATCAGGATTTGATTCTTGAAATTCATATAGTTGCAACAAACCCTCTTTCGTCTGCGTTTTTGTACCTATCTTCCTAAAAATTATAGACAACTGATCATGGTGATTTTGACTAGATACTTTGCGAGAAGGCGGTAAAGATGAGGCACCGTCTGAAGCGCTCGAATCTTGATGAGAATGATGGTAATTCAAATACGGTATTGTTGCATCCGGAAAAGCGCTTTTGACTAATTTTACTATATAGAGAGCCAATTCACTTTCTGCTGGTGGATTTAGGCGCTGCACGTGTTGTAATATCGGAGGTCCTCTATTTTTCACAATTGAGTGCAAAATAGTTTTTACTGTCTTGAAAGGTGTCTCGTAACACCTTTTTTTCCAAAATAAACCCGGATAAAGACTGTAAAACTTATTTATCTCGCTGAAAACAAGATCGTAGTCCATATCATCAGCGTAAGCAGCCCAATTTTTCGTAATTTTCCATAAGCATTTCATAACTAATTCTGCATGAGTAGGAGGTTGCACATTTGCATTTGAATGACAATCACCCATCAATCGAATCATGGCACAGGTAATGTTCGAGTGATCCGATCTTTCTAAGATTTTAAAACATAAGCTATTTAATACACGATTATATGCGGAATTCGTATTATACATCTCCATGCTCTTGTCTGCCAATAATGTTAATATACTTTCCATTAAATTACGTAAAACTGGTATGGTAACCCGCCTTCCAACAACCTTGTTTTCATAAAATGAAGTTAGAATTGTAAAAAGAGCTTGATAACCTTTCGATACATCCTCTATTTTAACAATTGAGAATCTGCTCAAAGACTTGAATTGCTCTACGCACGCAGATATAAATTTATCTTCTAATTCAATTAACTGGTTAGCTTTGACTTTATTAAAAGCATCTTCCATAGTTGACATTGCGTTAATAGCTCGTTGCAAATCGGCGCTGCCTATAGTCCGAATCAACGCCTCTAAATCATACGACGAAGTCGATATAGGAACAGAGATCACCGGCGGAGGTTTCATTATAGCCGCAGGTGTTGGTATTCCTGATAAAGGCATCGGTAATCGAGAACAAGTTGGCAATGGCTGCACTGGTTCATCTAGAAAACCTAGATCAACGTGTGGCAACTTCAAATCTTCCTTGGTATCTACCAGTTGTCGGCGTTTGCGTTCAATCTCAGCTATGAACTTAGTATCAAGACCATAGGGACCAGGAATACGTCTCGGGGGACTGATTGACTTAGTTTCATTCATAGTTCTTTGTGGGGGCGGAGATGGTTCCCGTTGTTCAAATTCAGCCTCACCGTCAGAATCACCTTCTATAACAACTTCTGCTTCTGGTAAATTATCAGGTATTATCGGAACATTTAATGCGGCTGGCTTATTTTTAACTATTGTTGCAAATGCGGCTGATGGTCGGCTTTTGCTGGCGCGTTTGATTCTCTCGTCCAGTAAACTTTGATCCTTTTCGCTTAATTGTAACTGACTGAGCAATTTATATACTTTATCTTGCTGAATGTAATATACTTGGACCACACAATTTAAAGCAGCGTTGCGAACTGCATTATCTCTGTCTGATACCTGCTTCACTACTTCTTTTAAAGCAGCTAGGGGCGAAGGTTGACATACCGTTATACCATAACCAGCTATCAAAACACCTAATTCATCCAAGCACTCTTGGCGCTGGCGAGCATTTTTAGATTTTAAACCATCCAATACGAATGCGAACAATTTATTTGGCGAATAAACGTGGCACAACTGCCTAAATAATGCACGTACGCCAATCCGAATAGGTTCTTTTGGATCCCCAACTTTTAAAATCAGATATGGTACAAATGATGAAGCTTCATTTTCTGACAATTGATACTCTTGATCGATCAACATTTGAAAGGCCAACTGTAAATAATCTATCCCTTTCATTAACACTGTAGGGTTTGTATCAAAAAATCTTAATGTAAGCCATTTAAGTATAAGATCCAAATTAGCAGCAGTTGGTTCCCAGCCATTATCATTAAGGCAGTCAGTGAGAGATTCCAATACCTTCACATGGTATCTGAAATCTCCATGAAACATATTAACCATTAAAGATCGCGATACTCCTGCAGCAGTCATTTGATCTTTCAATAATTCTACAAATTCCTCCCTCGGCGTTGTAAAGTTCCATTTCAGAACTCGAAGTTTCTGTTCATCGATCATTCTTTGGTGTTTGAGATTATTTATCAATAGTATCGGTCCGACTTCGGCCTCTTCCTCCTTTTTTACATTGTTTGCTCCTGCTGAACCATTTGTTAACTTCGCAATACCGCTCTTTGTTCTCACCATTTTGGATGGCCGTCCTTTCACCGAAGGTGGAAGTATCTTTGATGCGCCTTTACTGGCTGGTTCATCAGGTGGTGAAAGTTCGGGTAAATTGCCTCGCGCTCTATCTAAAACTCCTTTGACAACAGTTAGTGAAGCAGGTTTCAATTTTTCGGCACCACGAATCATTCTCTCGTAGCCTAAATGAATCATAAATGCAGTTACTGCATCTGCCGCATTCTTCCGCACTTCAGCATTTCTATCTTCAATATTAGAAAAAAGTATGGGCAAACAAATTAGTAGCTCATCCTTGTGGAATTTCTTTGGTGGAATATTTGGTAATTTTTTTGCTAACCATGACCATAATTCTGCCCTTAAAGTTGGAGATCCTTCTTTTAATGCATCGTGAATCATTTCACCTTCCAGGAACTCATGATATCCACATCTATCGCCCCATGCATCCATGCAAGCTAAAGAAGCCGTACGTATCCAAGCTTTTCCATCACCTAGACCATGAACAAATCCAGGAAAGAGCGTTCTAGCATGCCTTCTCATTGCATTTGCACCTGTAGCATTTGTTGCAATCGTTTGGCATAAAGCCAAAGCATTTTGAGCTATTTTGCTATTACTATCAACAAGTCTAGCAGCCAATGCCTGTGGTAGATCACCTAATTCAGCTTTAATAGGGCCTCCACCAATGATAGCGGAGATTTTTGTAAGAGCGTCATGCCTTGTATTCCAGTTTTTATCAGACAACTCAGCAATTAAGGCATCTGTTATTTGAGATGATACATCAACTGCTCCAGTTTCTGTTGTGGCAACTTCAGCTGTTGGTGCTTCTTCCATGGCAGGTTCAGGTGGAGAATTATTTTTAGCAGGTGCAGAGATTGAAGCACTTGAAGGCCTAGCAGAAGGCTTTTTTATCACAGGCTTTTTCCCATAAGCCATTTTTCCTGCAGGTTTAACTTTTGGACTGCCAGCTGCAGCTGCTGCCGGTTCAGGTTTTTTAACTTCAGGTTTCTTTATAACTTTTGGAATTACAACAACAATAACAGCTTTTTCAAAAAATTCCTTTATCTTATTCATCTTTTGCTCATCAAGTTCAGTCAAGTAAGGCTGCATAGTACGTTCACCAAGCAATTTCATACTTGTCCCAATGGCATTTGCAGCTTGTTCACGTACGACCGGATCTGGATCATTCATACATTTTACAAGAGCAGATGCATATTGTTTTAAAAGCTTCTTATTGGACAAATGAGCAGGCTGAGTTCGAGTAAAAGCTCTGGCAAGAAATGAGCATGTTTCCATCCTAATGGATGGATTTTTATTGTTCAAAGCAGCACAGACATCCTCTGCTAAAGCTTCAGGGGTTGTACAAGTATAAGCGGCATCAGCAGCATCTCTTATAGCAAGTACAACATTTTGTTTTTTCTCTTTGAACTTTTCCAATATAACCCCCAAAATAACTAAAGCATATGGTGTAAAACCATTCTTTAGACCTTTAGCCATAGATCCCAAGCATTTTCCAGCTGTAGCTACTAATAAAACATTTGTATCTTTTGCTAGAACATGCTTGAGTGCTTTAACTAAATCTCCATAATCGCCAGAAGCCAACTTTGGTGCATTATTTAATAAACCATCCAATGCATCAAGAGATTCTCGTCGTTCTTGCCACTTCTTGGATTCAAGTTTCTCATAAAAATCTTTGGGCAACTGACTTAAAATATCAACTGGATCTAATAAATCAAATGGATCTATGGATGCCTCTTGAGCAATTTCTCCATCAGCATTATCTTCACCATCTCCACCACCTCCTCCACCTGCTGCTTGTTGCTCTGCTTGTCGCTTTTGTTGTGACCTTAGTAATCGCGTAGGTGCTGGAGGACCTGTCGCGGCAGCTTTCGTAAATTCAGATTCAAGTTCCCCGACTAAAACTGCTGGCAAACTACTGATTAATTGTTTTACTGCAGGAAGTGCCCATCTTGACAATTCAATAGTTAATATTTTTCCTTCAGCTCTGACATTTGGATCTTTTCCTGTAAGTAGTGCAGGGGCACGTTTAATCAGTGGTTTCAGATCTATTGCTTTACCTCCAAATTCTTTTAATGCGAGGGACAGCGTGGCTATACACGCGGCGGCAATTTTGGGATTTTTATGTTCAGTTCCTTGAACTAAGGCTTCAACTACAGCCTCTTGTTTCTCTATTTCTATGTAAGCCAATGCAAGTTGTTGTGCCAATTCCTTTGTACGAGCTTTAGGCGCAGCGATACATTTTGTGACTACTGCATTCATTACATCTTCAACTGTTCGACCAGCAAATGAGCTATTTTCAACAAATGCAAGAGAAGCTTCCAATCCTTTTTCTTGAGCAAGTGCGTGAGAATCAGACACAAATTTTTTCAACATACCAAGGTATTTCATCCATTCTCTCGATTTTTCATCGTCCATAAGACGGAAGATTTTGGTAGCTTCTTCATAGCCATCAACACGTGCTTTCCAGAGTTTGTGAGCACATCGTTCCTCAACGGGAAGTTTTTTGAAATCAGTATCTTCTTCCATTTTTATCGTTTATTGTATTTTTAACTGGAGATTATAAATAAATTAAGATTTTTAGAACTGTGATAATTATCTTATACTCTAAAGTTCAATAAAAAACTATTATGTTAAGAAAAGTTTGGTCTTGCTGTGCAAAAGTACATGTTGCAAAATCAAATATTAAAATGAAACAAAATTTGATTCCAAATACAATAAATTGCATATATATATAATAATGTATAATATTAGTTTTATATATATTAGTATTAGAAAACTCACCTGAATGATTTGTGGAACAGGTTTGCCGACTGCAAGGAGCAGTGCGCTACGCCCAGGAAGATTACACTGGAGCGCAGGCCGCGTTAGGAGACAGAATACCTTCTGATCCTGATACTCTTAACGACGAGGGCTGTTTACTCTATCAGGTACCTCAAACTTTTGAATAAAATCTGCAATAAATGGTCAGAATTAGAATTCGATATACACAATGATAGTAGTATCCAATTCATTACTCTTCATTATAACAGTATTTGTAAAAATAAGAGTATGTTGATAAAAAAAAGATGATTTTTCATTATACCCACAATACTCATCAATATAAGCAAATATTAGCGCATTTACTAGATCTATAATTATTGATAAGCTAACAATATTAATAAATGCATGATATTATTAGGCTGATCGGTACGAAGATGCATTGGGACGATTTACAGAGGCGCTACAGACAGGCGGGTATAAGGCTACAGTGGCGTACAATGCAGCTCTGTGCAACTATAAGTTGCGAGATAACACTTCTGCTATTAACTACATTAGTAAGTAACTCGAAATTGATTCAAGAATAAGTTCGTAAGTAAAAAGTCCCTAAATATATGTCCAAATAAAGTCGACGTTAATTTAAACATTTTCAAACTCGATCATAATTTTTTTTTTCGATATCCAATAAAATCGTACTGTAAATTTAGGTATGGTACTTTCGTTGTTAATATATACGAACTTTTAAAAACTTTCCTATAATGAATTCGTTCTTTAGGCAAAAAGTAATTATGATTCACGTTGACTGGAAATTACGATTAATTTGCTATATTTCAGGTGAAATAGTTGAAAGAGGCATACGTGCTCATCCTGAGTTAGCAATAGGAGCTCAAGCAGATCCTGAAGGTGCTCCAAGGTGCATTGGTAATCCTCCAAGTTTGCAAAGTTCAGGACTTGCCCAGGCTCTAAATCTTAGAGCAGCCATAGAATACCGAGAAGGAAATAGTTAGTCAATTATTTGTATAAATATTTCCGTGCCCGATCTCTTGAAAATTTAATTTAAATAATTACTTACATTTTGTGAACAGATTACGTAGAAAAACGCTGAACTTATTAAAAATATTTGACATAGTTAAATGAGTTTATTTTGTTTGCAAATACAAAAATTTAGAAAGGGAAACAATCGAATATTTTTTTTGGCTATGTAAAAATGATATTGTTTTAAAAACATTGGAAGTTTCAAGTCAGCGTGGCAGCATAAACAAAAATGATTGAATCCAAGTTTGCCAATAGTAAATCTGACAATTAGACAAAAATTTGAGAAATATAGATAAAAATTTCATTAATTTTCATATAAAAGTAAACATATTTTCCTTTCTAGTGGAAGGCGCAATTGAAGCAATGATGGATCTGCCACCGAGATCCGAACCGGAATTAGACCCAGTAACATTGCATAACTTGGCGATTACCAAAGGAGGACCAGAAGGATTGCGCAGATTAAGCTATTTACTTGCTTTAGGCGCACCAACCTGTCCACAGCAGACGCTAGCTAATCTATTGATTATTTGCTGCAAGCATGAATTATTTGATGCAGCAGCAGATGCGCTGGCCGATCATGCTGATCTTACTTATCGCTGCTTAACACCGGTAAAGATAAAACAGCTTTCGTATGAGTTAGGATAAAATAAAAATGTAGAAGTAATAAGTTTTTGTCGAGGCCAGCCTGTCTTATTTTGCAATTAGTAGTCAAACGCTTGCAGCACATACGTATTCAATCATACATGTTATATAATGAATTGCAGATAGTAAAATTAATGCTATAAAAGCATCCAAGATATCAAACAATAAAAACTAATTAGTCCCAATAATATAATTATAAAATTCATTGATATTAGTAATTTTAAACAGGTAGCTATGTCAGTAACTTATTTTTTTATGATAAATATGCATGTTCAACAAAATGATTTATTGACATCAGCATGCTACACTTACTGACGAATAACAATTATATATTTATACATCAAATGATTGCGGACAGAGTTTTTTTTACAGTTTCTGTATGAGTTGATTGATGCATTGATATGCAGCCAAACTGCCCCAGCAGAAGCAGCCATGAAATTGGAAGCATTAGCTAGCAGCTTAACAACTAGATTAAGATCCCTGACCGCGAAAGTAGAAGATGCGAGACACAAGTAATATTTCAAAATTACATTCATGCTCACAATTAATAAAAGTACTATAAATTTATCGTCTTTGATCGATCTTTTTTCATAATTCAAGGGGGGATCAAGCTAGTCTTCGATCAACAGTTCGCGATTACGAAGAAACTTTGAGCAAATATTTACCAGTGGCTGCCGCGCAAGCATGGTTGCCTTGGCGAAGAAGAGATTGGGCTGCGGCAGAGCAAGAGTTTAGAGCATCTGCAGAATTTTGTGCCGAAGCTCCAGAATGGAAATTGTTAGCCGCTCACGTTTTGTTCATGGCTGGAGATAGATATAAGGTAACTGGAATAGTATTGCCAGATTCGTAATATCGCCATTAGATCAAATTGAAATGTTTCTTTTATTATCAGGAGGCAGCTGCATTATACGAACCATTAGTAAGATCTCGCCTGGACGGTGACGTACTAGCCGTATCAGCCGGAGTGTTAGCTAATCTTTGTGTCGCCTATATAATGACATCTCAAAACGAAGCTGCTGAGGAACTAATGAGAAGAATCGAACGTGAAGAAGAAAGGAAAGGTTCAGATGCCGATGGCAAACCCCAGTTGCATTTATGTATCGTCAATTTAGTTATCGGGTAAAAAAACGCCTTTGAAAAATCATAACAAATTAATCATCAAAACTAGTGCAGTAAACGGAGCGTTTTAGGTCTGAATTTTTTTTACTGTGCTCCGAATTGAATGAAATTTTGGAATTAGGATCATCTTACCCTCAAGTTCAAAAGTGAAAACAATTCGGGTTGCGCCATCACCCCCTGGGGGGTTGACACCCCTTCTAAATTGTGTAATTACATTTTTTCAAAATAACGTCGGAAACCGATAGAAGAACTAATTATAATAAAAAAATGTCTTATATAGTTTTTCAAAAAAACTAATACTTTTCAAGTCACTGGCCACTGAAGATTCATATATTTTTGGCGTTTTTCTTCGTTTTTTTGCAAATATCTCCTAAAATATACATTTTAACGAAAATCATGTAATGAACAAAATAATGTCAATAAAAATCTTAATAAATCGGTATTACATAAAGTGTTCTAGGAAAAATATTAAGCAAGATTTGAGAGAGCAAAGTCGTTTTTTATTTCGTTCAAGATTTAATTGTTGTATTTAAAGCCATCTAGTGTCGAGGTTTTACATTTTATGCATTTCGGTGAAATTGGGTTTTATAGTACTCAACATTAGCTTTAAAATGAGTGCTGTTACAAGTTTTTTGCGTGTAAAATGAATGAGCTATCATGCAAATAAGAAACATATACGAAGTTTTTTTCTTTTAAATCATATGGTTTAATGAGCGCCATTTCCACCAGAATTAAAGTATGTAAATTCACATTCCATCTAGAATTCACTTCATTATAGACATCTTTATGGATTCTAGCAGATTCACTACTTTAGTACAAACTATTTTCAGAAAACTCACGATTTTATAAAAACTTTATTTTCCAATTTGCGCGGCGGCGCAGTCTTTAAACATTCATAACTCTGTCAATTTTTGTGTGAAAGAAAAATAATAAAAAACAATAATAAGCCATAAAGATTCCCTTGATTTTTATCTACATGCTTTTATACGTATCTTTTATTCTTTTTGAGATATTATGAAAATTAGTTCGATTTTTAAAAAAAATGGAAAAAAAAGTTTTATAAAATTGTGAGTTTTCTGAAAATAGTTTGTACTAAAGTAGTGAATCTGCTAGAATCCATAAAGATGTCTATAATGAAGTGAATTCTAGATGGAATGTGAATTTACATACTTTAATTCTGGTGGAAATGGCGCTCATTAAACCATATGATTTAAAAGAAAAAAACTTCGTATATGTTTCTTATTTGCATGATAGCTCATTCATTTTACACGCAAAAAACTTGTAACAGCACTCATTTCAAAGCTAATGTTGAGTACTATAAAACCCAATTTCACCGAAATGCATAAAATGTAAAACCTCGACACTAGATGGCTTTAAATACAACAATTAAATCTTGAACGAAATAAAAAACGACTTTGCTCTCTCAAATCTTGCTTAATATTTTTCCTAGAACACTATGTAATACCGATTTATTAAGATTTTTATTGACATTATTTTGTTCATTACATGATTTTCGTTAAAATGTATATTTTAGGAGATATTTGCAAAAAAACGAAGAAAAACGCCAAAAATATATGAATCTTCAGTGGCCAGTGACTTGAAAAGTATTAGTTTTTTTGAAAAACTATATAAGACATTTTTTTATTATAATTAGTTCTTCTATCGGTTTCCGACGTTATTTTGAAAAAATGTAATTACACAATTTAGAAGGGGTGTCAACCCCCCAGGGGGTGATGGCGCAACCCGAATTGTTTTCACTTTTGAACTTGGTGGTAAGATGAACCTAATTCCAAAATTTCATTCAATTCGGAGCACAGTAAAAAAATTCAGAGGTTATACCCTTTTTTCCTCTCCGTTTACTGCACTAAACGTTGACATTTCAATTATATCATTGCGGCATTAATATACTTTCTATTTTAGTACGTTGTACTGCTCAAAAGGCAATTATGAATTTGGTTTATCGAGAGTTTCTCGTGCTCTCGAAGGTAACGCTGGTACCAGTACAAACAGCGGCCTAGGTTCGGCGGGTATTGGAGATGCACCGCCAGGAATCGGGGAACATTCAGCAGCCTCTGGAGAACGGTTGTGTGCAGACACTTGGCTACACGCAAAAAGGTGCGTGCTCGCATTATGCGCGGGACTTGCGAAACAATCATTGGTTATACCCAGTGCGGCGCTTAAAGAAACACTATTGTTTCTCGAAAACTGTGAAGGTGAATATTAAATATTTATGCTTAATTCTAATAGATAACTTGCTAATAAAAAACTGATTATAAATATTTTATACAATAATATCGGGACTCCTAATATTATTATGAACCCCAAATGAATCCTGTCGTGCTATCATAAAATCGCTATAATAGCTTTTCCTTGCATGGAAATGCTTTCTAATTTTCGATGGAAAATACGCTTTAAACGGTTTTTTATTCAATTGGATAATACCTTTCACAAAGAAAAGTTTCCCTATTTTACAAAAAATTGAAGTATACCCAAGAAGTACGCGACAATTTACTTTCTTATTTCTTCCTAATTCTTTTTAATGCGATTTTTGGAAGGTCGTAATGGGCCATAATAAAAAAGCGAACAATATTTTTTAACTTCCCGAAGGAGAAGTTTATGTTTTCATCAAAAAATCCGAATTGCTAATTTTATGTTTTCTCGACGTTTTAAGCCATTCTGAATCGAATGAGACCAACTTTCGAAAAAGTGTGTGTGTGTGCGTGTATGTGAACAGATTTTTTGACGTAAATCGACGTTTTCTCGAAAACGGCTGGACCGATTTCAAAAATTTAAAAGCCACTCTATGTATCTCGATGAGGACTATTGTTTGTTAATTTTGTGCGACGATCGGCCAAGCCGTTTCTTTATAAATCGCAGAAAAGTGAAAAATTTTTCGTCTACGTTTTAGCCCGCAATTCTGAATCGATTTCGAAAATTCAAAAACCGTTCGAAAAATATTGGTTGGGAATCGTGCTGATTAGTTTTTTGTAGAGATCGGCCGGGCCGTTTTCTTGTAATAAAGTTTAAAAAAAAAAAATTCGACGATTTTTATGTTTATTTTTTTGACGGTAGATACCATAGTCTTCTAGATCATACTAAAATATTACGGCGCATTAGCTTCAAAAATTTGTCAAAGTTTGCAAAAATTAGTATGATCTTTTTGGCATTTGTCAAAATTAGAACTTTCATCGACGTTTGCTCAAAAAGGGCTGGACCGATTCGTGATATTTAAAAAGCATTTGATGTATCTCGATAAGTATTATCGTTTCTCAGTTTTGTGCGACGATCGGTCGAGCCGTTTCTTTGTAATTTGGAAAAAAGTGTTAAACCTTTCGTCCACATGTAAGCTTATACTACCGAACCGATTTTAAAAAATCAAGAACTGTTCGAAAGATATTAGTTGGGAATGATACTGATTAGTTTTAGGTGAAAATCTACCGAGCCGTTTTCTTGTAATTAACTGTTGAAAAAAAGTGTTAAACTTTTCGTCCACATTTAAGCTCATCCTACCGAACCGATTTTAAAAAATCAAAAACTGTTCGAAAGATATTAATTGGGAATGGCACTGATTAATTTTAGGTGAAAATCTACCGAGCCGTTTTGATGATTTTCATGGAACTTTGTTTGGCGATATACATCATGGTCTTATAGAACTTACTGTAATATTACGGCCTTACGACAAATAGTTTAATTTTAAAAATTCGTCAAACTTTGCTAAAATTATTATCGTTTTTTTAAAGTAGGATTGATGCAGTATATTATTTACACTTTTTTTTTTTGATGAAGTCGATTATTTACACATATCGGGAAGTTCATGTAATTTGCCTCAAGGTTAAATACCAAACCAACTAGTTAATATTTTTTTCCAAGTTATCGATGAATGCTTTTAGAATATAAAAAAATCAAAAATTAAAAATAGTAAATTCTAGAAGGTAATGAAGTGGGGATCTAATCTGAAGAAAAAAATCTAGAATAATGTCGAAATCGTATAAACTTCATTTGATAATCTAGATCGTAAAAAAGCGGGAATAAAACATTAGTCGTAGTCAAAAATATATCCAAAAATAATTTAAATTTTGAAAAATCATCTTTTACTCGCATTCTTGAACTTTGTAAATACAAAGACTTTTTTTAAATTCTGATGTAAAATATCCCTCCAAGAGTTATAATCTATTTTCGTAAAAGATCCATAGTTTATGATATTTAATACCAAAGATAATAAAATTCTTATATTACTGTATAATCAATATGAATGTAATAAGTCTAAGGAAAATACACATACAAGGATATAAATAGCTAGTTCCAAAATTTATCATGATTTAGAAGAACTATGTATTCTTCCAAAACATACAAAAATATTTTGACGATTATTTTAACAAGAACACAAATGTATCGTGCATATAGTGAGCTGTTGCATCTCTGAAATGCTTTCAAACTACAGTAGTATTTATTTATACGATGACACCGAAGAACTGAAATAGACCACTTATTCTTTAAATGCTACTAAGGCGCGGCTACATTAAGGTTCGTCTTTATGTCCTATTGTCTCATTGTCATTAAATGCAACACTTCCTGCTGTTTTAAAACTGATCACGGTCCAACAAATAGATATTTTATAAAGATATATAAAGATATTGATTATCTTTTGACAATTACGCTATAGATTTTTATAAGCGTTAAAACAAATGAAAATTCATGACAAAAGTTTGATCTTCTGAATCTTTGAGTTCGAAATTAGTGGTAAATATATTGCAACTATTTAGTGTCACTTGTACCAGATCAGTACAAAACAAATCGAAATTATCAGTTCATTGAAGTAATTCTTTATTAAGGGGGTATATTCTAGTGTAGAAATTATTTATCAAAAGCATAACTTTTTAAGAATATGTGTACGACAGGATTTCTAAAAATTTAAATTATTTTCGGAGATACAGCTGTTTGACCATGATTATCCTCTTTTGTTTCCTACCTTTGGTGAAACTTTAAACGTGTTTTACTTAAAACTGTCTTTTTGAATACGATGCCCCCGATTTTTAACTTCCCGTAGGGCAAGTTATAGTAATCGCAAAAAATCGAAAATGAAAATTTTTATATATCTTTACGTTTCAAAACCTTCTGAACATTTTGGCACACCTTAGAAAAAATAGATGTATGTGTGTGTGTGTGCGGATACAAATTTTCGTCGACGATTTCGGGAACACGGATGAAGCGATTTGAATAATTCAAAAAACATTCGATTTGTATTAATAAGGAGACGTGCTGATTCGTTTTTGGCGAAGGCAGGTCTAGCCGTTCCGAAGATATGAGGCAAAAAGTGCCAACACCGGTAACTCAGTTTTTAAGGAAACGGAGCGTCCGCTTTGAATAATTCAAAAAAACATTTTACTTGTATTAATAAGATGAAGAACTGATCAAATTTTCATGAAGGCAGGTCTAGCGGTTTCGGAGATCTAGTAAAAAAAGTAGAAAAAAATGCCATTTGGCGGTCAAAAATGATCATTAGACATGTGCACATCAAATTATCAGATATTTTATAGAGATTTTAACAATAAGTATAAATTTTGTTTACATTCCTATGGGTTCCGTACCAATGCTTATCCGTTAGACGGCGGCGCGGCGCTTACGCACTTCAATATTTCGTCTCTATGCTATGTTAAAGCAGTACGATTGCTTTGAAAAAAAAGTTCAGAATTTCCAAAATATTTCAAAATAAACTTTTCTTCAAAAAGTGTTTTTCTCAAAAAAAAGTAAATTTTTGTCCAAAATTTATAGTTTTTTCAAAAATCTAATTTTTCAGAGTATTTTTTTTTTCAAAAATCTAATTTTTCAGAGTAATTTTTTTTCAAAAATCTTCATCTTTTTTAAAAAAAAAAAATTTGGTGCGTGAAGTTCCAGCAATTTGCCTTAAGGCACGACGCCCCACTAGTTTTTCTTTTTCATTTCGAATGACTAGGTGAGTTGCAATCGTGGGTATGGTCACATGTTAACTTTATGAGACACTTCGACCACTTAATTTTTAAAATTGTTAACTTTTTTTGTTTTAATGTTTTTCTTCCATCTTAACATCGATAAATAAAGTATAAAAAAAATGATTTCCTATTTTTTACTATGATTTGAAAATGGAATAAAATCATAGATCTTATAATACATGTATGTATAAGGTATATGCCTAAAATTCATGCCCTTACACTACAATACCCCCTTAAAGTTTCATATATTTCGCTTTAATTGGTATGCAGTAAAAAAACTGTTATGCTATTTGATATTGTTTTTATTTTTGTTGTACGTGATTATTTTCTCAAACTTCATAATGAGCATAAAATTCATATGAAAAAAAACTTACGGCCCATCATTATATGTTGGCTTACGCGTTCTCTAGACAAATCGATAAATTGGGATTGCGTCTTAATTAAGTTTCAAATGACAGCAAGTGCCCAAACGTTCTTTACACAAAAATAATTCTTACAAACGAATATAGTACATTTGTCTCAAAATACAAATAGGATATTCCCAAAATTCATATCTATCTATACAAAGTCATCACATTCGCGCATTTTTACTAAAATGTGCAAGTTATAATCATGTTAATTAAATTAACTTTGACTTTGAAGTTTTGTACTAAAAATAAAGTGATATTGTTTTTGAATTTTACATCGATAAATATTAGTTTTTGAATCTATTTACGTACACAGTGTATAAATAAATCAAAGAATAAATATGTCGTATGTGTGAAAATGAATTTTATACGAACTGTTTTATAAGGAGTATTATAAATATTCAATAAATATATTAGGCCAAATACACCTATGAAGATAGGTTCCATAAAAAAAAGTGTAACTCGAAAAATTCACTTTTATATAAAAATCGTGCTAAACGAAAATCACTATAAGAAGATTATTTTTACATAACAAGCACATTGAACGAAAAATAAATATTAATATATTTATTAAATTATTAGAATATTGAATCTGATATTTACTCACGAGAAATTTACACCATCAATTATATTATATACATACACTAATTAAAAATAAACTTTAAAAACAATTCTCTTTGATTTGGTTTCTAGCAAACTAGCTTATACACACATAAAATTTAGTTTTGATCATAAAACGGGGAGTTCCACCTCATCAGCATCAAAGAGAGATTACTGAGAATTCGTAACTGTAACATACATTTTGAAGTACTGTATTTTGAAATACGATTAATATAATTATTAATCTAATTAATAATTAATATTAACAAATTATAGTTAAATGTTTACAATTTCGTGTAAATAAAAATGACTAAATTCGTTAAAGGAAATTGTTTTCAAAAAACGTATAAAGCGGGGGATAGGTGTGTATTATTTTGAAGGTGAAAAGGAAGGCATCGATCGCAAGAATGGAAAATCCTATGAGTGCACAAATAAAATTATATAACAATATCATTCTGTACACTGGAATATTAATACAAAATTTCATTTGCATTTAATAGTTTAAACATTCTCTGCACCACCTTGTTAAAAATAACCGAAATTAAATTATAATAATTAATCATTAGACAATAATTGCTATTGATAAACACATGCCTGACCCTTGCTTGCTCCTATTTGCATTATATTAGGTGAAACAATTTGATTTTTATTTTATTTATTAAAAAATTGATTATCATTTGAATATCATTAAGCCAATAAATCACAATGAAATCCCATGTATAAGCAAATAAACTTAATCTCAATCAAATAAATTTATACGAACTAATATTTTAATAAAGGTCATTTTTTTCTTTTAGCATATGGTAAAAGAATCAGTAGCGTTTTAACAGGACCATCTTCACAAGATTGGGGAAATGAAGAAGAATTAAGTCCTGCCGAGGTTGCAAGAAAAACAGTGGCGTATGAAGCAAGAATATTGCGTTGCCTATTAATCAAGTTATTGAATAATTAATTGAAATGTGTAATTGATAGCTTGTATTGTTTATTTAGATTCATGTAAAAGATATTGTAAAAATTACATGAAAATAAAATACACCTATGAAACATTTTTATTTAAGTAATAAAAAGATATGCAGATCCTAGTTGATACTGGTTGGTTCATAGATTTTATTCCGGTTCCTATCAAGTCCTTCATAAAAATAAGTTACAAAGTTACTGAATAACTTGCTATGTTACATTTATTACTTTAATTTAATTGTGATTAATACACAGAAAAAATATTTATTCTGAGGATTTGTTTATCACTTGTTAAATTCCCGTAGGGTAGTTATAGTAATGGGCCGAAAATCGAAAATAAAAATTTTTGCATTTCTCGAGGTTTTAAAAGTTTCTGAACATTTTGGCATACCTCAGAAAAAATGGATGTGTGTGTGTGTTTGGTATGTCCGCATTTTTTCGACCACGTTTTCAAGCGCACGGATCAACCGATTTGAATGGTTCAAAAAACATTCGATTCTTATTGATATGGAGATGTGAGTCTTATTGATATGCTGATTAGTTTTTGGCAAAGGCTGGTCCAGCCGTTACGGAGATACGGAGCAAAGAGTACAGAAAATAGAAGTCGAGTTTTGAATTACCTGAAAAACATTCAATTTGAAATGATTGGAAGAATTGATTAGTTTTTAGCTAAGGCAGGTCCAGTCATTTCTAAGATACAGAGCTAAATGTGCAATAAATAGCAGTTTTTAAGAGAACTAAGCGTCCGATTTGAATTATTCAAAGAATTTTCTGCTTGTTTCAACAAAATAATTGTTTTTGGAAAACAATTGTTTCCACTTAAAAAAAAAAAATTGTGTATCGAAAATAATTCAGATTTTCGTTTTAATTCTGTTCTAATATACTTTAAACAAATAATTTCAACTTTGCAATTCAGTTTATATAATTCTTGTAAATATTGGACAATGTTACAATATTTATAATAATCCATTTGAAACCATTTAATATTCCTCGATCATTTCGTTGCGGTACGGGAAGTTCCAGCAATTTGCCTTAAGGCACGATGCCATTCACCACTAGTTTAACATTAATATATCTCTTAAGAGATATATTATTGACTGACATGTTAAAAACGAGGGACAAACGAATCAGAATGAACTATTTTTTCTTTATTTTATCACAATGAAATTAAAGTTAATAATAAAAGTAAAATACTAATATCCATACAATAATAAATATTTAATAATATCAAAATAAAATGTTCAAATTGTTAACGTATCATAGTAGCAAAAAATGAGATCTACTGAATACTTAAATTTTGCAATGAAAATGACTTGCTGTATAGGAACAATGTATGTACTTCAATCTTCAATTCAATGGCAAACAAGATATGTTGCCAGCTAAAATTTCCAGAAATATCGAATATTTCTAAAAGAAAAGAAATCAACGCTATTCACAACAAATAATTCAAGATTTAAAAAAAAAAAATTATCTGTTAATAACAGCATGACTTATCCTTACTGTGCCACAATATAAATTAGATTGGGATTCGCAATTCTTCGAATAAAATTTAGCATTGGGAATATTAAGAAATTTCATACTCTTATTATTCGAGCTACAAAAACCAGTTCATCCCATCATTACAAATTGATCCATCAAACTATTACAAATAAATTTCTTTCTTATTCAATTGCAACGCAAATTGTTTCAGAAATTTTTAAGTTCATTTGAAATGGGTTGATTGTATTAAGAAAACATCTATGTTTTTGTAAAGAAACACCAATAACATAATAATAAGATTAATAAAACAAAACTAAATTCAATTAATTTTTTCCATTAAAAATTAATAACACTTAATGGTTATAAAATGAATATATGGCTGACTTCGGTCAATAAAAATTTAAAATAAAAGGAATAAGTATAGTTATGAGGTACCACATATACCTAAGGCACGAGAGGCATCAATTAAAACGCATAATAATCAGATATACTGAAGAAAGTCTAAATGGCATATACAATTCAATGCAAATTAAATTATTCGATGCGTGTCTTCGGCATCTTGTAAGTTTTGATTTCAATTGATTTGAATCAATTCGTACGATACAAATGAACATATCGTATTGATATAATAAAGTATTTGTTGTACTTATTATAAGAGTCAAAAATATAGAAATATAAGATGAAATTATGAATAGAAGTTAAAACAAAAATATATACTTTTTGAAAAATTCAAAATTTTGTACAATGTTTTGCAATTCGTTAAAGCATACTTCAGTAAACTTTCTTATAAATAACTGTAGTTTTAAATATATATACAGCTGTGTAAATATGCAAAAAGAATCTATGAGCTTTATGCATGAGTGTGCAAGAATGTCAATTAAAATATGCAAAATTTTATTAAATTAATTTAAAATATGTAAAAAAATATTTAATTATTTAATAGATAAAGGTAATTATTAATTCATGTTTGAAAGCAAAAATGCATCTTGCTTTTAAAACATGCAATTAATTCTATTTATATCTACATTCCTGATATATATATATATATATATATATATATATATATATATATATATATATATATATATATATACCCATGTGGATGCACTCAAATTAGAATTTTAAACAAGATTTAGATGACATGTGTACATGATTTTTTTTAAGGAAAACGTCATGTAACTAAATGTATGTCAAAATAAAAGCATGCAAAAATCAATTAAAGTCTGAAGGATTGTATTAAAAGAATGCATTAAACTAACCTTTGCTTACTCCGCAGATAAAAAGTAATTTTGTGTGGGTTTGTATCATAACTTGAATACCTAGAAAAAAAATTGCATTTTTATTTTTGCAAAATACATGACAGCTTATAAAACGCATTAAAATCAAGAAAATATTAGCACGAATATTTGTATTGACACATGTATAAGTGCATGATGGTATAAAAGTATTGTAGAAAGTTTTAAATCTGATGCAATTTGCACAAGATAAAAATTGCACTCACACAACATGCAACAAATCCGAGAATATAACGTTTTTTCAATAAAATGAGCCCGCCTGTCACTTCACAATACCAATGCATGTATTAAAATATCAAGGAATGAACAATGAAGTGCATATTAAATGCATTGGTTTCAAATGTAGATTTAAATGTTTATAACAATTAATGCATACCGAACCTTAAAATTAGTGCAAACCCGATCTTGTTCCACTTTATCACAAAACTACTGGCGAACATGACACATATGATAATAATTAGAAAATTCAGTTTGGTGTTGCCAGATTCGAACAAATGATCCTTCTCGAAATTAAACCGTTATTTTCAAATATTTGAAATTTACAAATATTAATAAATGATTAATATATTATATATATTCGTATAATATCGTATTCATATATGTATACGGTGTATACATATTTTAATTTATTTTGGCAATTATAACCAAAAATATAATTTAATGAAATGCATCAATAAAAAAACTTGTCTTATAGTTTTTATATTTTATAATTTTAGTTATACTTAACTTATATAAACTTAGTTATATTTAACTTATATAAACTCACTTAACGAGATTTGAGAATTTTTTAAATATAAACAGTTCTGCATTAAATACGTTTTTTGTGTTATGTATAGAAAATAACTATTAGTGGGGTGCATGGCATCGTGCCTTAAGACTAATTGCTAGAACTTCCCGTATCGTTATTAAAAATCTTGGTACGAAACCCAAAAAAAATACACAAAATGTGTACACATTATTAAAATCTTTATAAAATATTTGATAATTTGATGTACATATGTCCAATAAACATGTTTGACTGCAAAATGACATTTTTTTAACTTATTTTTATTGAGAGCCCATAACCACTGAACCTGCCTTCCCAAAAATTTAATCAGACCTTCAACTTGTCAATACAAGTGAGATGTTTCTTGAATTATTACAATCGGACCCTACGTTCTCTTAAAAATTGAGTTACCGTTTGCGGCACTTTTTGCCCCGTATCTTCTGAAAGGCTAAACCTGCCTTTGCCAAAAACTAATCAGCACGTCTCCTTACCAATACAAATCGAATGATTTTTGAATTAGTCAAATCGGTTGATCCGTTGATCGGTGTTCCCAAAATTGTCGACGAAAATTTGTATCCGCCCACACATATACACACACATACACATACATATATCCATACTCTTTTTTTATCTATGCATACATCAATTTTTTCTAAGATATGCCAAAATATTCAGAAACCTCTGAAACGTAATATATATAAAAAAAATCATTTTCGATTTTTTGCGATTAACTTACCCTATGGGAAGATAATAATTAATTAAATGTAAGTGGCATTTTACCTTGAGAAAATTTGCCAAAGTTTCTTAATTAGCATGTGTAAATAAATATATAACTTTATTATTAAAGTATTGAAATTTCGCTGCTTTTAAAATTTGAACTATTGAATTTTTAAGTTTTGGCACGGCCCATTATTTCATTTACGATTTTTTATAGTTAAACCACTTCTCGTAAGTAGTTCATCTTTTAAAAATTTTAAGATTTGAATATAATTAAAATTTTGCAACTTAGTGATGTTATTACAACATAAATACAACATTTTTAGTTTTCACTTCTGTATTTTTTTAAAACTGGCTTAGTCTATATTATATTTATGTTTCTAATTATAAATAATATGCTATATAATATGCTAATAAATAATATAATAAATACAATAAATAATATTAGTTTTGCAACGTTTGCAATATTGCAAAGTTTCAAATGTAGAGAGGTTATTAAAAAACTCTATCCATCTGCTGTATTATATCTCTATGATCGTCTTTGACATATAAACAAATGTCATACTTCGGCGAAGTCATTAATGCGTTGTAGTAGAAATAACATCTAAACATGAAGCACAAATTATTATTTATAGTGATAAGTTTTTGTTTTATTCAAAAATCTTTTAGTGATATTAGTGCAGACAATCCAATAAATGAACAGCCTTCATCGTCTCCAGATTTTGTAGTTAACAAAGATGTCGACACAGAAGTTCAGGTATTATTTTTAAAATTGTTCTATTTTAGTAAAAATGATTTTTTTATTGATCATTAATTAAATTTTAAATACTATTTTAATGTTTTTACCTGTAGTTGGTACTAGTATAAACCTTTCACCCTTTGTCCTTGGAACTAATGCAGGGTTTATCAAAATTGTTTTGTTTATAAATAATCTTTATAAATATACTTTCTCAAAGATGAGTCAGTCAAGTAACAAAATTAATAATAATTAGTTGTGTATGGCGTCATGCCTTAAGGCAAATTGCTGGTACTTCCCGTACCGTAACGAAATGTTCGAGGAATATTAAATGTTTTCATATAGATTATTATAAATACTGTAACATTGTCTAATATTTATAAGAATTATGTAAACTGAATTACAAAGTTAAAATTATTTATTTAAAGTATATACGTTAACGTATATCTAATTAGAACCAAAATTTACAAAAGCAATAATTTTGTCAAAACAAGCACAAAGTTTTTTGAATCATTCAAATCGGATGCTTAGATCTCTCAAAAACTGCCATTTTTTGCCCATTTAGCTTGGTATCTCCGAAACGCCTGGGCCTGCCTTTGCCAAAATCTAATCACCACTTCTCCCTGTCATTACGAACTGAATGTTTTTTAGATCATTCAAATCGGATGCTCCGTTCTCTCAAAAACATGATTTCTATTTTCTGCACTCTGTGCTCCGTATCTCCGAAACGGCTGGACCTGCCTTTGCCAAAAACTAATCAGCACATCTCCCTATCAAGAAGAATCGAATGTTTTTTGAACCATTCAAATCGGTTGATCCGTGCGCCCGAAAACGTGGACGAAAAATTTTATCCATACATACACACACACACATCAATTTTTTTAAGGTATGACAAATGTTCAGAAACCTTCAAAACGTGAAGATATGTAAACAAATTTAATTTTGATTTTTGGACGATTACAATAACTTACCATACGAGAAGTTAATAAACTAGGTGTAAATGGCATTTTGCCTTATGACAAGTGGCAAAAACTTTGCGATATAAATAATTAAGCAATATGAATTGAAATTTATCAACTTTGAAAAATGTGACGCTTTGAAATTTTTATACGACCCATTATTCAAAACTTTGATGAGTTTTAATGATGAAACCATTACTTTTCTTAGGCTCAAAATGTTTCAGGATGTTAAGATCAGGAGCTCTATAATCATAAAATAAAATTTCTCCAAATCGTTAAATAAATTCAAGAATAATTTCCGAAGAAACGGCCCAACCGACCTTTGCTAAATACTAATCAGCACGATCCCCAATTGGCACCTTTCGAATGGTTTTGAAATTTTAAAACTATGTTAAGTATTTTTTGGGAAAACGTGGACGAAATTTTTTTATGCTAATTCTAAGGAAACGGCTCGGCTGATCGTCTCAAAGAACTAATCAACGGTAGCCCTTATCGAGTTTCATCGAATGGCTTTTAAATTTTTAAAATCGGTTCAGCCGTTTTTAGAGACAACGTAGACGAAAGGTCAAAAATCGGCTTGCATATAATTTTGCCAATTATAATGCTAATCGACTCAGAATGAAATATAAAATTATCAAATCAGATCTTTTGGGGAAAACAAACTTCTTCTTAGGGACCAGTGAAATAGATAAATTTTATAAAATTAGAAAGTTTAATTGTTTTTTATTATTTATCAAAAAAAATTAAATGATTACACATTTTCAGTAAAATTTAATCTAGTTATAAACATGATTTTTCACATGAGATTTGTTAGCAAGTTTCTCTGGAAGAGTCATTCTTTTATTTTGAATTAGTTTGAATTAATTGAATATAATTATATATATATATATATATATATATATATATACACATTAGTATGTACATTTCATTAAATTTGCAAATGAATGGCAAATTAATTCTTGAATTGAGCGCATTCTAATTTACGCTGTAGTGTAATTATCATATTACATAATCATTATTTTTAAATGATTATGAAGCAGTGAATATGTTACCTCTTCAAATTAAATCATGTAAAGTAATAAATTATGTTTCGAAAAAGATATTTATTTTTATAAATATGTTATAAATATATTTAAATAAAAGACAAAATTTGGAATTGGCTTTAAGCTAATTAATATGACAATTAATTAACTATTCAATTTTACATCATTTCTAGATCTATACTATAGTCATCTATTAAATATAAATAATCTAATCTTTATAGCTGTTATTATTTATATAACTACTGTTAATATCCTGAAACGAAGACTATTTTTGCATCATTAACAATTTCTTATCGTCGCATGATAAACAAAGTATTAAAAAATAGATCACTTTCATATTTTTTTAAACAAAATCTGGTTATGTGTAATTTAAACAAAATCTAAGTTATGTGTATATGTAGAAGTAAATTGAATTGTAACAGGAGTCTTCAACTTTAGATTTGTTTAAAATTTGATAATAGTTGTATATATAAATACTATTAAGATAGGTTATCAAAAGTTTACTTTTTATTGTAGATATTAGTAATATTTTTAATCTTAAAACATTTCATCATTTATACGTTCTATATTTTGATATGCCATTGAATAAATTATAGCGTAATAAAATGAAATAATTCAACGACATTAAAATTAAAAGATCACCATGTATTGCAGTAATATTACATTTATAGAAAAGTAATAACATATTGCTAGAAGAAAATGTTTGTCATTTCCGAAAGTAATAGAGAAAAATGTGGCCCTTTGGAATAATACGTTAAATAAAAACTCTTTTTAAAGAGTTGAAAAATGCGTATATTTCTCAAATTTTATGTTCATTTTCAGGATTTATGGTACAGAACAATCAGAATCATATTGGTCGTCAAATTCTAACTAAAATAAGAAAAATTTATTTATTTAAAAAGTATACTTATTACATAAGTATGGTTTCTGATGCATATGATTTATGTGTATGCTAATATATAAGTTTTCTATCCCTCATTAATAAATATCAACCATATGTTTAATTAATGAATAATATTTATAGTATAGAGAAATATTACTTCAATCAATATTTTTACATATCTTGAACCTTGTTCAAAATAAACATAATTTTATTGGCTATCAGTCGATAATTACCCAATTTTTGCATATCTTTACGTTTCATAGGTTTCTGAACATTTTGACATACTTGATGTATGTGTGCCTTTGTGTTTTTGAATGAATGTACGGATACAATTGTTCGTCGACGATTTTAAGAACACGGATCCGCCGATTTGAATGATTAAAAAAACATTCGATTCCTATTGATAAGGAGACGAGCTGATTAGTTTTTGGCGAAGGCAAGTGCAGCCATTTCAAAGATACGGGTTTAAAAGTGTCAAAAATGGTAATTCAGTGTTTAAGAGATTTGAGTGTCCGATTTGAATAATTTAAAAAACATTTTACTTGTATTTACGAAATAAAGAATTGATTAATTTTTTGCAAAGGCAGGTCCAGTGGTTTTGCAGATCTAGAAAAAAAGTTTTAAAAAATGCCATTTGGTGGTCAAAAATGAGATTTTAGACAGTGTTGATAAACCAACATGAATGGGTAACAAAAAGTCAAGAAATATCAAAATTTTCAACAAAAGAAGATTACAAAAAATGACTGTTTTCTAGTATTTTCAAAGATGATCAAATTTTGTGAAAAAATATATAATCTCCTAAAAAGTCTTTTTTCCAATATTCAAATTTTTTAAATGTGTTCAAATATTTCATAAATGTTGAAAAAAAATTAAAAATTCTCAGAAAGAATCTGATTTTTTTTCTGAGCTTAACGGTTTAAAAGCCAAGCATTTAGGTATGATCCATTAAAAAATTTGACTTTCTGTCTAGACGATTGAACCGTTGGCGGTTAGCGCAAATGTTGCTGATACCGGTAACACAGAGCTTTTATCACCTTCCTTGAGAGGGTTGGCAGCCATGGCAACGGCTAATCTACCAGAGAATCTGCGCCTGATTAAGGTCATCGAAGCAACTCGAGAGGTACTTTGGAATATTATTTTGTAAATAATTCAACAGATTATATTCAACTTTATTTGATTTTTTAGGTAGTTGCCGGTTTTCGTTATGACTTGACCGTAGAAGTGAGTCAGCCAGGTGATGAACATCACACTTATCCGTGTCGTCTAACTATTTTAGAACGACCGTGGGTAATTACTCAATGGGGCGCCCGCGATAGGAGTCTATTATCAACAAATTGTTCGAATGGTATTGACGCCAATTCCGAAAATAATGAGCTACTTGCATTAGCTCCTAGAACACCTGAACAAGAATCGGAACGCCCTACAGAAACCCCGAAAGTTGAGCCGAATTATGACTCCATAGCAGATTCAGGTGAAAATTGCGCCAACTTTATCTTTAATATATAAAATAAATTTATTTTAAAGAATATCAATTTTTATTTTCAGGTCAAGTTGAAGAATTATTGGAACAGTATACTGATAAGGATCGTGTGACTGTTCCTGATCTTGGCAATAATCCGGATCAAGTGCAAGAGCAAGTAGTAGAACAACAAACAGTCAAAAGCACTGTGCAAAACGTACAGCATAAGAATTTTTTGACAAAAGTAGAAGCTTTGGTAGGCTTGAAAAAATGGTTAGACGACGTTAGAATTATGCAACGTACGACTCAGGAGCCAATTACCTACGATCCAACAGTAAACCCCATTTTTACTCAACCTGATCCTGTTGATTATCATAAAATCGCCGAGGAACAACCAGATGCATTGCATGAACAAATAAAGCAAGCAATTCAAGTAAGATTTTAGAAATTATTTTTTTAAATTAAAAATAAATAAATGTGATTTCTTTTTAAATATAAGAACAGCATTTTATTTTTCAAAATTATTTTTCATATAAAGGGTAAACAAATTGCATTTCACCATCAAGAAGTTACATGAAGCACTCAATATACAAAAATAAGTCTTCCAAGAAGAAATAGTTCAATATGATGCGCGTTCAATCATTTTGTTATATTCACGCAAACTGTTCAGAATAACTCGAAATGCGATTCCAATTTTCAGCCGAAAATAATATTTTGTCCTTTATGAACATATTAAAATTGATTTTTTGTTGTATTTAGGAACAAGAGAAAGAAAATTTAGATAAGGTGAAAGAAGAGAAGGAAGTAGAGCAACCTACTCCTGTGCCCCAGAAGCAAATACCACTTAATGTTATTTCCTTGAACGAGGGTGAAGTTACAGAAAATGCAGAAGAAATAAGGACTCGTCGCGGTTTAGGAAGCTCTACTTCAGTTGATTCTGAAGACCCTTATATTCAAGAATTAATGCAAGGCGCATTTTCGCAATTATCTTCTTCTGCTGGCGCTAGTGATAAAATGAAATTACGCAAGGTTACTGATTGCTCCAAGCAAGTAGTTTCTGGTACTTTGGTTAAATGTAATTTGCATATCAGTGGAGTTGATGATGAGCATGAACATGAGTGTGAAGTTAAAATATGGGTAAGGCAATGGTTAAAAGATAGTAAAGAGACAGATATAACCTGTGCAAAATATAACAAACAAGGAGAGAAAATTGGCAAAAAGAAATATCAGTTTAGAGCCAAAAAACAGTCAAAACGATCAGTTGATAGTGAACCTTCAGATAAACTTCCACTACGTGGAGGAGTTAAACCAGCTGATGCTAATGACCCATACATTCAAAATTTAATGCAAGGTGCATTGGCACAATTGGCGTTGTCAGAAGGATCTAGTGACAGAATAAAACTTCATGAAGTTACAGATTGCACTAAGCAAACAGTATCAGGGAGTATAGTTAATTGTGTAATAGTTTTGGAGGGTTTAACAGACAATAAACATAACTGTGAAGTAAGAATTTGGGACAGGCCTTGGTCGGATGATGCTAAAGAAACTGATATCAAATGCTCTGAAGTTGATCAAAATGGTGTTTTAGGAAGTGAAAAGAAATATGAGTTCAAATCACAAGTTAGAGTTGAAAGGGATTCTGTAAGGGCTTTTGGTGCACCAAGTCCAACAGATGAAAATAATATTTACGTTCAAGAACTCATGCAAACTGCAATGGCACAAATTGCCATGTCAGAAGGAGCTGGGGATAGGCTACAACTTCATAAACTTAAAGATTGCACAACACAAGTTGTAGCAGGAACTGCTACTAAGTGTACTATGGTTGTAGAAGGATTATCAGAAAATAACAAGCATCATTGTGAAGTTTCAGTCTGGGATAGACCTTGGTTGAAGGATGCTAAAGAAACCACAGTCAAATGCTCTGAAGTTGATGAAAATGGTATAAAAGGCAGTGAGAAGAAATATGAATTTAAGCCAAAAATCCGAGTTGAACGTGACACACCTATACTAGTTGGAGGACCAACTCATGCTGATTCGAATGATCCATATATTCAAAATCTAATGCAGAGTGCATTCAATCAATTAACCACTGCAGAAGGAGCAAATGATAAAGCAAAATTGCATAAATTGGAAGATTGTACAACTCAGGTTGTAGCTGGAAGTTTAATTAAATGCACTATGCATATTGAAAAGTTATCATCTGATGAAAGGCATTCATGTGAAGTAAAAATTTGGGACAGGCCATGGTTGCCCGATTCTAGAGAAACAGATATCACTTGCTCTCAGCTTGTTGACAATAACATTAAGAGTAATAATCAAAAAACTTACAAATTCAGAGCAAACCAGCGAGTACAAAGGTCTACCAATGATAATAAAGAGAATTCAAGAATTCGTAAGGTACGAGGGATTCCAGGAGGCGTAAGCCAGGCAGATCCTGAAGAAACATATATTCAGGACTTAATGAAGGATGCTTTTGCACAATTAGTCACAGTTAATGCAGGAGGAAGTAGTGCTGTTTTGCATAAAGTAACAGATTGTACAAAACAAACTGTTGCTGGAAGTCTAGTAAAATGCAAAATACATGTGCATGGTTTGGGTGCAAATGAAAAACATAAATGTGAAGTTAAGGTTTGGGACAGGCCCTGGTTGCCTGACGCTCGGGAGACCGATATTACTTGTTCTGAAATAGATAATAATAATATTAAAAGTAAAGAGAGTAAAACATATAAATTCAAGGCAAATAAGCGTGTTCAAAGATCTGTTGAAGATATGAATGATGAGATAATTAAACATGTAAAAGGAGGTATAAAGACTGTGGATCCAAATGATGGTTATATACAGGAACTAATGAAGGATGCTTTTGCTCAGCTAATCACAGCCAATGCAGGAGGAAGTAACGCCATTTTACACGAAGTGAGAGATTGTACGAAACAAACTGTTGAAGGAAGTCTTGTAAAATGTCAGATACATGTCCATGGTTTGGGCGAAAATAAGAAACATGAATGTGCTGTGAAAGTTTGGGATAGGCCATGGTTGCCAGATTCCAGAGAAACAGATATCACATGCTCCCAACTTGTTGACAATAATATTAAAAGTGACAAACAAAAAACTTATAAATTTGTAGCAAATCGTCGGGTACAAAGATCTACCAATGATATTAATGAGATTTCAAGAAATCGTGAGGTACGTGGAATTCCGGGAGGCATAAGCCAGGCGGATCCTGAAGAAGCATATATTCAGGACTTAATGAAGGATGCTTTTGCGCAATTAGTCACAGTTAATGCAGGAGGAAGTAGTGCTGTTTTGCATAAAGTAACGGATTGTACAAAACAAACTGTTGCTGGAAGTCTAGTAAAATGCAAAATACATGTGCATGGACTGGGTGCAAATGAAAAACATGAATGTGAAGTTAAGGTTTGGGACAGACCCTGGTTACCCGACGCTCGAGAGACCGATATTACTTGTTCTGAAATAGATGACAATAATGTTAAAAGTGAAAAGAGTAAAACATATAAATTCAAGGCAAATAAGCGTGTTCAAAGATCTGTTGAAGGTAATAAACGAATTCTACGTGATATTTACCGCATGAAACGCAGCGCTCGTGGAGCTCCCAAGGAAGTAGATTCTGATGATGCATACGTTCAAGAATTGATGAAGGATGCTTTTGCTCAATTAGTTACTGCAAATGCAGGAAGTAGTGATGCTTCTCTACATAAAGTAACAAGTTGTACAAAGCAAACCGTAGCTGGAAGTTTAGTCAAATGTAAAATAATCGCACACGGTTTGGGAACAAGTGAAAAACATGAATGCGACGTTAAAGTTTGGGACAGACCTTGGTTGCCAGATGCACGAGAAACGGACATTACTTGCACTCAAATTACAGGTGACAATGTTAAAAGCAGTGAAAGTAAAACATACAAATTTCTAGCGAACCAGCGTGCTCAGCGCAGTATAAGACGTATGAAGCGCAGTGCACATGGAGCATCAAAAAAAGTTGATTCTGACAATAGTTACATCCAAGAACTTATGATGGGAGCATTCAATCAGCTAGTATCTACTAATGCAGAAACGAATGATGCTGTTTTACATAAAGTTTCCGATTGTACTAAGCAAACTGTAGCAGGAACCATTGTTAAATGTAAATTACAAATTCATGTCAGTGGCACAAAACACGAATGTGAAATTAAAGTATGGGATAGGCCGTGGATACCAGACGCGCGGGAAACTGATGCTACTTGTACAGAGGTAATTAATTAAACATTTTATTATGAATTAACAACAATTAGTCGGGATAATTGTGAATGAAATTAAAAAAATCTATTGCAGCTATCTGAAACAAACACATCAAAAGGCGAGCCAAAGTTATATGAATTCCGAAACAGCGAGCGAAAAGAGCGCTCGTCGAATATTTTCGAACACAGTATGACGCACGAGGACATGAAAACATGGCGTTTGTTCGCTAAGTTTACTCAGAAACATGAAAAACGATATGATGCGGATGAAGCTCGCTACCGATTCAATATTTTCAAGGTATAATTATATAATAAACTAGTGGTGTATGGCATTGTGCCTTAAGGGAAATTGCTGGAACTTACCCGTACCAATTTTTTTTTTTTTTTTAAGATTTTTTAACTTTGAAAAATTAGATTTTTGAGAAATTTTAAATTTTTGATAAAACAGATTTTGATAGAAAATAAACTTGGAATTTTTTTTTTATTTAAAAATATATTAGAAATTATGAACTTTTTTTAAAGAAATCACACTGCTTTAGCTGCATAGAGACGCAAAATCTAAGCGCGCAAGCGCCGCGTCGCGGTCTAACGGACAAACGATGTTACAGAACCCATAGTAATGTAAACAAAATTGATACACATTATTAAAATCTCCATAAAATATCTGATAATTTGATGTGCATATGTCTAATGAACATTTTTGACCGCCAAATGGTATTTTGTTTTACTTTTTTACTAGATCTCCGAAACCGCTAGACCTGCCTTTCCAAAAGTTTAGTCAGTTCTTTATCTTGTCAATACAAGTAAAATGTTTTTTGAATTATTAAAATCGGCTAGCTTGCTTTCGCCAAAAAATAATCAGTACGTCTCATTATCAATACGAATCGAATGTTTTTTGAATAATTGAAATCGGTTGAACTGTGTTCCCGAAATCGTCGACGAATATTATTTGTATCCGTACACATACATCCATTTTTTCTAAGGTATGCCAAAATGTTCAGAAGGTTTTGAAACGTAAAGATATATAAAAAAATTCATTTTCGATTTTTTTGCGATTACTATAAACTTACCCCACGGGAATTTAATAATATTTTTGTAAAAATGTTTTCTACTGAATTTCAGAAATTTGATTTGCTAAATTTATGTTCTCTTGACGTTTCAAGTCATTCTGAATCATTTCAAATCAAAATTAGAAAAAGTATGTGTGTTCGGGTGTAGGCAAAATTTGATCTTTCGTCAAAGTTTTCTCAAGCACAGATATCAAAATGTTAAAACCCAGTTGATGAAATTTCATAACATTTAAACTATTTATCGAATATAACTAATATGAAATTTGTACAAAATTGTTATATCTGCAATATCAACTCGATATCCTTATAAATCACTTATACTAATAAATTGATTTTTTATTGATTTAGTCAATTATTTTCACATATCAAAAAGTTCATGCAACATGTCTTTAAAGCAAAATGACACTTACACCTGGTTTTATATTACTATTATACTAAGGGGCATAAGAAGTTTTTTTAAGAATACTCTATACTCTAAAGGGTTTGGTCGTGTTTCCATACAGAATTGGCCCTACCCTGGAATTTAAATGATTTTGATGCCATTCCATGGCATGCTATAAAATGGCATTAAAATCATTTAAATTATAGGGTGGGGCCAATTTTGAATGGAAACACGACGAAACCTTTTGTACTAATATTTTTTATTAGGGATATAAATGGCATATTTTTCTTATTGGGCATATATTGACATTTTTGTTGATAGGCAAAAATTAATAATATAATATTTCATTATTCTAAATTATCTTATAAATATTGTCTAGAAATATCACAATATTGATAATACTTAACTATATTTTTCATAAAAATTTGTAAGTGATATTTAACTTTGTTCATTGTAGAAGTAAGAAAAATAACAAGACTTTAATTTTTCCTAATTAAATTTGTTTCATTTTAGGAAAATTTGAAACGTATCGAGAGATTGAATCGCGGTGAATTGGGTACAGCCCATTATGGCATCACTCAATTTTCCGATTTGACTCCTGAAGAATTCAAGTCGCGACATACAGGACTTTTACCAAGAACTCAGCGGTCAGGTAAATATTTGTACTAAAGCTTTTAATATTTAATTTATAATAGTATTTAAAAAATTGTTAACAAAATATCAAATCAATGTAAATATTTTTTTACATTGCTAAAAAAAATTCATTCTGTTTCATTTGATTATTCATTTAAATCATCCGAATTCATTTATTTATATCTAATGATAGTAGTAGGTTAATTGTTTTTATACACTCAAATTGATTAAGTTATATGAAAGCTGTTGAAATAATTCCGATAGTTGTGTGCAAAGCATTCCAATAGTCAATGCAAGCATTTATATATTTTTATACCATTTATTATCATATTTGTAGTTAATTAATTTGTTTGCTGCTATATTTTATGTTTTTATTTCAGATAATGAATTACCTCATGCTTCTGCACAAATTCCTAGCGACATATTTCTTCCTGAGTCTTTTGATTGGAGAGATCATGGTGCTGTTACAAAAGTTAAAGACCAGGGAAGCTGTGGAAGTTGCTGGGCTTTCAGTGTCACTGGTAACATAGAAGGCCTTGAAGCTATAAGATCTGGAAAACTGCAAGAATTTTCAGAGCAAGAATTAGTGGATTGTGATTCTATTGATGATGGATGTGGTGGAGGCTTACCAGACAATGCTTACAAGTTAGCAAACTTAATATATTTTTCTTGATTTTTTCATATATGAATAGTGTTTCAGTAGTGAAAATTTTTATATACATTTCTATCGTTTTGTCTAATAATTGAATATTTATATAATAAAATTAATTTGAATATAACTAAGTGATCTGGAGATAACTTTAATTAATGTACTATAACCTTTTTTGTCTATTTATGATTTTACATTTTATATTTTTATTTTATGTCAAATTGGACTACATTAATTGAAGTTATCTTTAAATGATACTTTAATCAGTAGATAATTGTTACCTAAGTTTATTTGCAATTGTAATTAAACAATATTCTTTAGAGCCATTGAGCAGCTGGGGGGTTTGGAATCCGAATCGGACTACCCATATGAAGGTAAAAAAGAAAAATGTCATTTTGATCCCTCAGCAACTCGAGTTCAAGTGAGCGGAGCTGTTGATTTACCACAAAATGAAACTGAAATTGCGTTGTGGCTTGTGAAGAATGGACCCATATCTATTGGCAAGTACAATAGATTTAATAAAATACATATATTTAAATTGTTTATGTCACAATATTCTAATAAAAAAACATTTGTAAAACATTAGGCATCAATGCCAATGCTATGCAGTTCTATCGTGGAGGAGTATCTCATCCTTGGAAGATCTTGTGCAAGCCTTCTAGTTTGGACCACGGAGTACTTATTGTGGGCTATGGCGTACATAGTAAGTAATTTTTTAATCATATTTAAATAACATTAATCACAATAGTAAAACTGAAATGATTAATATGAATCAAGTATACTATTAGATTTATTACAAGAATATTTAAAATCTGGTAAATTGTCAATGCTGTCGTTATTATTATCAGAATTAAAATTTTCAAACAGTTTGCGATTATTTCAAATACATCATGATTTTATTTGCAAATTAACGATTGTTTTGACTGTTTTTAATATTATCCATGGCCAGTAAGTAAGTGCGGATTTTTGTCAGAAACTCAAATATATTTTTTCATAAAACTAAATAGCTTTATTAACTTCCCGAAGGAGAGGTTTATGTTTTCATCAAAAAATCCGAATTGGTAATTTTATGTTTTCTCGACGTTTCAAGCCATTCTGAATCGAATGAGACCAAATTTGGAAAAATTATGTGTGTGTGTGTGGACATATTTTTTGCCGTAAATCGACGTTTTTCCAAAAACGGCTGGACCGATTTCAAAAATTTAAAAACCATTCGATGCATCTCGATGAGGGCTATCGCTTGTCAATTTTGTGCGACGATCGGCCAAGCCGTTTCCTTATAAATCGCAAATAAGTGAAAAAAAATTCGTCTACGTTTTGAAAGATACCATAGTCTTCTAGATCATACTAAAATATTACGGCCCTACAAAACTGGTTTAGCTTTAAAAATTCGTCAAAGTTTGTAAAAATTAGTATGGTCTTTTTGGCATTTATCAAAATTAGAATTTTCATCGACGTTAGCTCAAAAACGCCTGAACCGATTTCAGATATTTAAAAACCATTTGATGTATCTCGATGAGGATTATCGTTTCTCAGTTTTGTGCAACGATCGGCCGAGCCGTTTCTTTGTAATTTGGAAAAAAGTGTTAAACCTTTCGTCCACATTTAAGCTATCGAACCGATTTTAAAAAATCAAAAACTGTTCGAAAGATATTAGTTGGGAATGATACTGATTAGTTTTAGGTGAAAAAATTAACTGTTGAAAAAAAAATTTAGGCCGATTTTTATGGAACTTTTTTTGACGATATATATCATGATCTTATAGAACTTACTGAATTTTTTTACGGCCTTACGACAAGTAGTTTAATTTTAAAAATTCATCAAAGTTTGAGAAAATGAGTAGTTTTTTTGACGTTTGTAAAAAAAAAAAAATTAGATGATTTAGTTATAATTATTGATTAATTAAAATTATTGATTTTTGAAAATTTGCTTCTAGAAAATACAGCGAGTTAACGTGTTCGTTCGTTCGTTTGCAATGATGTGTAATAAATCCACTCGGAATGCTTTTAATCACTCATAAATTAATTTATTTTTTATTGATTAAGTCGATTATTTGCACATATCCGGAAGTTCATGTAATTTACCTCAAGGCTAAATACCAAACCAACTAGTTCTGTAATGTATTGTACATGCTATTAAATGACTTTTGTCATCTTAAAAACAGCATCATTATACTAGTATACCATTTTCATAAAACTTCTGGCTTTTATTAGTAAAAAAGTGAAACAGAGACAATTTGGCACCATAATAATCATTAAATTTTTTACCTTTAATTTTTGTAAAGATTGAGACAAAAAGTAATCAGAAGGTACAACACCAGGATTATATGATGAATGTGGTTAAACATTCCGAGTGGACAAAGATATCATGTCAATAGTTGAATAAATCACTGTGTTGTTTAATTTCGTTAATTGTTTTACATTAGAATTGGTTTGTTTGGTTGGATGGTAAGAGTAAAAGTAGACAATTTCTTTGTAGTCAACTCTAACTGAACGACCAGAGCGTTTTTCATCTATGAGTAAAAAATCACCAAAATAAAATTTGGCAAACCAATTTTGGCACTGCCTTTTTTAAAAGATTATCACAATAAACAGCGCAAAACTGTTTGTGAGCTTAAGGTACTTAAATGTACAGTTGTAATAAATATTGTAATTAAAAAGGTACTTAAGTTAAGCTACTCAAGCTAGCACTATTCCATTCACATCATTAACTTTGCAGAAAAAAAATCAAAATATGACAAAAGTTTTCGATTTGATTTCGCATCTTTCAACGAACGCCAAACGAAACTACGCAATTGATCAAAAACCGGTAATTTATTTTACTGATTGACAGCTGAATTGCCTAACATCCAATAACAAAAACTATTTACAATTGAACTACGTCAGAAAACCTGAAAATTCAATTACAACTATATAGGAGTGAAAGCCGCACTTACTTAATTGCCAACCTGATGCATCCCTTTTGAAATCGTATATAATGTTTAACTTCCCGAAGGAAACGTTTATGTTTTCATTAAAAAATCCGATTCGCTAAAATTGAAAACATTATTTCAGCATATCCAAAATTCAACAAGACTATGCCATACTGGATCATAAAAAATTCATGGGGTCCCCGCTGGGGCGAACAAGGATATTACCGAGTATACCGTGGTGATGGAACTTGCGGAGTGGACCAAATGGCTACTTCAGCGGTTTTGGATAAACCAGTTGTTAACTAGACAAAAAAACACCAAGTGCCAAATATGATCCTGTCCAAACCTTTCCATGTTTATAAGTAGTCTCCAAACAAATTATCTTCGGCGACTGAAATATTGGACAACTTGCATGCATTTTTGACTATTTTAAATTAAACAGTTCAGCATTGTTTCTGACTGGCAGAACAAACAAATGTCGATCAAATATTACAATTCGATGTGCTCTTAATTTGCATAAATATAGATATTATAACTAATTCAAAAAGCAATCTGCTATTAAAATGAGGATATAAAGGAGCAAGTCGTTCAGTTTTCCTTTCAACATGTTAAAATATCGATCAACATAAGAATACTCTTTAGAATTAATAAAATGATATTTGAATCTACTCTCTTAATTAGGGATATGCATTGATTATTGATAGAAGTAGTGATTACTACTGAATCTAAAAGCAAATGGAGGGAATATAAAAAAGAATTGATTTATTTGTGGTGGGACAGAAATAGAAAATATAATCAACTATAAACTAGTATTTGGCAAATTTATAAATGAAATTGTATATATAATTCCATACACAGCATTTGATAAAAAAAAATGATATTTTTTCTTAAATATCATTTTCAAGGAACTTTAATAATCACTACGTCCTACCAATAAAAATATAACAACGTGTAAGTAATATTATTTATGAATATAATCTATTGGAACCCCAATGGATTATTTTGGTGTTTACTTATATGTACTTTTCATTACTATTTCATATTTGGAGATAAGGCTTTTTTAATACTCAATAAATTGTTCATAAAATTGTAGCAAAATGAACTGATATTAGCTAAATTAATATAAATATTAGTCTTGGAAATGAAAAATATATTGAACGACATATCTCATTATTTGTGATATTACTGGTTTGGATCTGGATATTTTTTATTATATCATATGATATGGTTTTGATATTACTAATGAATACTTATACAAATATTTGTTAATTTCAAGCGTTCGATTTATAACTTCAATATTCATGGCTGGCTATATTATTATGCCATACACAGATAACAATTTTGTTAATGGCATGATAAATATAACTTCTTATAATTAATATTGCAGATTAAACTAACGGTATACTATTTTTGCCATCAAGATTTTTTATTGGTTGAATACAACAGATTGGTAAATAATATTTCCAATCAATAATTGTGATGGTTTATTTCTACTAGATTTGAAAACCATTTGATTATGATTTACACATAGAAAACCGTTAAATCTCGTTTTAATTATTTGATAATAGTGCTGAATTACACATTGTAGCTATTATATTAAACAAATATTCAAATACTTATTAGTCAAAATTAGTTGTTACTATAATTTAATTCAAATATTGTGCAATTTTATGTAGTATAATTTAGAAATTTATTATTAAACATGTGTTTTATTGTGAATAAAATATAAGAGATTTGTGGGAACTTTTTCAATAACTGAAATTGAGCTGCTTTGACATTTTTTTAATATGATGAATACGTTTTTGAAATCCATATTTATATTTTATTAATTGTACCTAATGCTTGTGATACTAATCTGATTTTTTTTATTCTTAAATACTCTGGGGCAACAAGTGAGAAATAAATATAGAAAAATAAATGAAATTGTAGAAAATAACAATTAATATATCAACTAATTGTAATAATATACCAAAGGAACAATCCAAAATCTTTGTATGTAATGTTACTATAGATGTTGTGTGCTAAATTTTATATGAATATGCCGCCATAATATATATTAGGTTTTCTATTTTAATAATATACATATCGCTTGATGTACTTTAAAAACTGGTTTCATTTTTTGTCTGACTTCCATATATTTTTGTCATAATATTATCTATTACAGTGTGATCTTTTCATTTTTGTGATATTTTTATATGTGTAACAATTATTAATTATAACTACCATTTCATGAAAACAACTTTTAATATTTACAATAAATACAAATCATATATTAGTAGTTCTTCAGTGACTACTGAAGGTTAATGATGATTTCTTTTAAAAACTTCGTATGAACTCACATTTCAAGTAAATCATTCAATAATTCACTATCATATCTGAAACACACTTATTTCTCTTTTGCATATTTTATTCACATCATTTTCTTTCATTTTTAAATTGCTCATTTCTTGTAGTATTAGCTATTTATTTCATAATAATATTTCCAAGTAACAATTATCTTCTATTAGTCACTGACCCTGATGTGTTTTTAGATGAATCATCCAAAACTTTAATTGTAAGTGAACCCTTGCAGCCGTTCTTCCAAACTTTTCCATCTTCATCGATGATAGTTGCTTCGATATTTGCTACCCATAATCCTGGATTTCCTAAAGTCAACAAAAAACTCCCCGAGAAATAGTCATGGTTAGGCTTAACAGTCTGAGATAAAAATTGACTCGCATCTGATGGCTTTACATCAATATTTGCGCCCAGCTTAGTTTGGAGCACTGAATTCAATGTTAGATGTATCTGCGCCACTGTGCGAAAAGTAGATTTTGCCGCCAGTGTGTATTGGACTATACCTTCAACTTTTACTACTAGATGGGTATTTGGAACATGATTTATGGGTTCTCCTTGAACTCTGGGGACAGGAGTGATATTCAGTTTCAACGAAGTACTTTGAAGAACCTGGAAGAAAAATCTAGGCATGCAGAATGGTGCCGCGCATAAGAGCGCTACTTGTTCTAATAAACTTGCGCAGTTTTTAGGAGTTATCATTTTAGCAACACCTGGTACAAGACTTGCCTGAAATTTGTCAGATATATCCATTATCATGTTGCAATGTTGAAGCAAACTGCGTCTTTCTGGATTTGTAATATAGCTTGTGGTTAGTTGTTCAAAATGAACATCTCTGGTGTAACACATACGTTCTATGGAAGTGGCAAGAACATTACTTCGGTACCTCAACAATTGCAGTAAATCCAAAGTAGCAGGGTCTGCATCAAATGATTTTTGATACAAATTTATATATGCTTCCTCATTTTTCTTAAGCAAGGTAACACATTTACGAAGTTCCACAATTATTGGTCCATATCTTAACAATTCATCTTTGTTAACTTGTGCGACGGACTGGCTGATATAAGCCGGAGGCGTGTAGACCAAATAACAGCATAATGTCACTTGCAGCAAAGTTTGTAAGAACTCTAATCTTAGTTTTAAATAATCTATTTGAAAAGACATAGGTATAGCTGTAGAACTAGCAGCTGTCATAGCGGTCACGGCACGATTGTAGTGAATTATAGATTGATTTAAGATATCGGGTATGCATCTATTCGTTGATGCATTCACACCTTCGAGGTCTGAAATGTATACAATCTATAATTAACTAGATGCACCAGAAACAATATCACAATTGGCTAATTAATAAGGAAACAACTATAAAGCCATAAATAAATATAAATGTACCAATAACAATTATTTTAAAATGTACTTATTTTTGCGCGCTAAAAGAGTGCTCTTGATAATATGTATGATGGAACAGCTTTATATTACAAACTATTACTAATTTTGATATTATATAATTGATAGTGATGCCAACTCGAATCAAGTGATTCGAATCATTCGAATCAAGCCCTTAACAACCCGATTCGAAATATTTACTGTGATACGATATGCATGAACATAAATTTTATTAAATATGAATATAGAAGTGAATTAAATCATGCAAGCCACTCGGCTTCTATCGACTCATTAGAGTTACTCGCATAATCCGTATCAATCCAATCATTCGAGTTACTCGATTGCACACAAGCCATTCAACTTCTGAACACATGTGCAGATATAACAGCGACTTTGTGTTCCTCGATGGCTCCTTGTGTTTGTAAAATATTAATACTTAATTTTGATAATAGATATGTATTTTAGAAACCATAATTAATTCAATAGATTCAAAACATTTATCATTGTTTTTATAATATATGTAGTAGTATGGATTTTAAATGTTATCAGAATAAACCTCTATTATGAAATCATTACTTAAAGTTTTGAATATAAAATTTCCTTTAAACAATTATTAAACACCAGTAGGCAAGTAAATCATTATGCAAGTAATGGTAAAATTACGACAATGAAATAATAGCAATCTTTATGACCATGGACTGACTTTTTTCGCCATTGCACTTTACATTCAGCTTTCGGTTTAGACAAATAAATTAAACACACTATCAAATGAACCATAATTCTAAATATTGTTATATTTGGTGATGCAGAAATGCTTCGTCATATATTATTCTAAATCTAAACTAAGTTGAAAATATATTTCAACCGTCTTCAAAATGAAATCATTTTTAATAATATTTTTTTGATAGTTTATAATTTTTATTTAGTCAAGTATATTGGTGAAACTGAACCATTTTTAACTTCTCGAAGGAGAAGTTTATGTTTTCATCAAAGAGGCCTATCAAAAAATCCGATTCGCTAATTTTATGATTTCTCGATGTTTCAAGCCATTCTGAATCGAATGGTACCAAACTTGGAAATCTGTGTGTGTGTGTATGTGTGTGTGCGTGTATGTGAACAGATTTTTTGCCGTAAATCAACGTTTTCTCAACAACGGCTGGGCCGATTTCAAAAATTTAAAAGCCATTCGATGTATCTCGATGAGGACTATTGTTTATCAATTTTGTGCGACGATGGGCCAAGCAGTAAATAGCAGAAAAATAAAAAAAAATTCGTCCACGTTTTAGCCCGCAATTCTCAATCGATTTTAAAAATTCAAAACCCGTTCGAAAAATATTGGTTGGGAATCGTGCTGTTTAGTTTTTGGTAAAGATCGTCCGGGCCGTTTTCTTGTAATAAAGTGTTAAAAAAAAAATTCGACGATTTTTATGGATTTTTTTGACGGAGATACCATAGCCTTATAGATCACTATCAATTCGTTTAATTTTAAAAAATCGTCAAAGTTTGAAAAAATTAGTATCGTTTCCTCTAACCTTTCATCAATATTTGTTCAAACACGCCTGAACCGATTTCAGAAATTTAAAAGCCATTTGATGTATCTCAATGAGGACTATCGTTTGTATATTTTGTGCGACGATCTGGCAAGCCGTTTCTTTATAATTTGGAAAAAAGTATTAAACTTTTCGTCCACATTTAAGCTCATACTACCGAATCGATTTTAAAAAATCAAAAACTGTTCGAATCATATTATTTGGGAATGATACTGATTAGTTTTAGGTTTAAATCGAAAAGAAGTATGGTCAGAACATTCACATTTTTGGTTTCTACCGAGCCGTTTTATTGTAATTAACTGTTGAAAAAAAAAATTAAGCCGATTTTTATGGAACTTTTTTGGGCGATTTATATCATGGTCTTATAGAACTTACTGAAATATTACTGCCTTACGACAAGTAGTACAATTTTAAAAATTCATCAAAGGTTTAGGAAATGAGTAGTTTTTTTGACGTTTGTGAAAATTAGTATTAGACGATTTACTTATGGTATAACGATAGAGTACTTGTTCTTAATAAACATACTAAACCATTAAAGTCCTACGGAAACTGGTTCAATTATAAAAATTATTGATTTGTGAAAATTTGCTTTTAGAAAATTCTCCGAGTGAGTATGTGTAATAAATCCACTCAGAATACTTTTAATCACTCATAAATTAATTTATTTTTAATTGATTATCTATTATAAGTCTATTATCTACACATATCGGAAAGTTTATGTAACTTGCTTAAAGGCAAAACACCAATACCAACTAGTTAACATAAATTTTACGTTGATGTTTGTTTTTGTATTAGCATTTGTTTGTCAATATTTAGGCTTGATTTGAATTAATTCGAGTCAGGCTTTTTCCAAATTCGAATCACTCGAATAGGAAAATTTTCGAGTCAGCACACCACTAATATTTAATATCTGTTTTGTTTTTTAAAATTTTAATTGTCCAATTATAATTCAGATATTAATATATTGACTTGCATAGAATCCTTCTATATACAAAACTTAGAGTGCAGAAATATATGCGAGTTAAATAGTATATTTTATAAATATGTAAAACAGAACAGAAAGTAATAGTAATAGTAATAGAAAGTCTTTACAGAAAGTAATAGTAATAGATATAGTCTTTACTTACAATTGGAAACATTTTCCGCTCCTTGCAAAATGGATTCTCCCAGAGACATTTCATAAAGGGCATCAAACCAGAAATGTGAATGTTCTGACCATACTTCTTCTGATAAGCATTTCCACAACGGAAAGCTCATCTCATGATGTCCATATCTTGCACAACATCGAGCAATTTTATATTTAGACCATAATGAAACTGTCTCCAAAGTTTTGTTCATTTGCTCTTTGTGTCTGAAATAATCAAAATATATTGAAACAAAAAAATCAATAACATAGCAATTAAATAATATTTGATAATTACTGAATAAATGTAATAATAAAAAAGCATGTAATATAGTGAGTTTCATCAAAATTCTTATTTAGTGAAACCTTTCATATTTTGAGAAACTAAAAATATACAATAAAAATTACCTCATTTCAAGTTTAGTAATTAGCGATATCTGTAATATCAATGTAAACAATCTTTCAATAAATTGTGTTTCTTTATCATTGGTGTAATTAATATTTGTATTTTTTTCTAGTATTTTCATTATATCAGATAAATAAATCAGTAAGGGATTATCATCTCGTGAATTCGCACTAATTGCAGCTAAAGCTTCAGTGACAAGCAAACATTGTGCAACTGAATATCCAGGTGTCTGGTTCAGCATACCGAACATAAATTTAGTAAAATACTTAGAATAGTTTTCACTTAAAGCAGCAAGTTGAACGGCACATTTTAATATTCGCACTAAAATATTTTCAGTTTTTGCTGTTACTAACTGAACTTCTAACTGATTCTTTATGCTATATTCAACTATTTGTAATTTTAATTCGGCCCCTTTATTCTCTTTATAATAATGCCCTAAAATACATGTGATAACTTCTAAAGCACAGCAGCTTGTCTCTCCATTCGGATGAACTAATGAATCAAGCAATAACGTCTGTAAGTGATCAGATTCAGTTATCTTTACTTGGCATCCTACAGGACTGTCAGCTAATTTTAAAAGTACCATTAAGATCTTAGATTTTTCTCTTGCGCTGATATTTCTATTCATTCCGGCTTGTACTATGGCTTGTATAGCTTCTAAAGGCCATTTTACAGCACCTTTTACTGCAAGATCTTTTAAGCATTGCAGCGTTCTAGATCTAACTAAAGTTCTAGGATCTTTAAGGTATAGAAGTAGCAATGAAACTTGGGCAGGCACATCAACCATTGTTGATATTGATAATTGCGTTAAAGATTCTAAAGTTGTTATGATGAATTCCTCAGCAGGGTATTTTGACAGTAAATTCAAACAAAGCGTACGAACTAAAGCAGCTGTTTTGGCATCATGATGCATGTATTGTAGAATTGGAATCAACTGTAGTTTCCTATTATCTGGAGTGGCTTGTCCTTCTATCATATCTGACATTTTACCACACATCGACACAGCAAATGTTTTACTCTGAGCTGCAAACTGCATAGCTGCTGTTATTGCAGCATCAACTTCCACTGAATTATGACTATCTAAAGATTGGCGAATTGCATGATGGACTTGTTCTTTTTCAGGAATAATTCTAGCAACGGCTCCTAGAGTCCTAAGAGCCAATCCACGAGCTACTGGGTCATTAGAACTGTACACAATGAAAATACGTCGAACAAACTCATCAATATTTAAAATTTTGTCTAAATGTTTATCAGTTTGTTCACAAACTTTCAATATCCATAAACGTAAAATATTATTACCTACACGAAAAACTTCAGCGAGTTTTAATAGTGAAGAGTTAACTAAAATGGGAAATGGATACTTTTCAAATAATCTAGGAAAACGAACAATAGCCTCACATTGATCGCCTATTTTTGTGGCCCTAAGGGCTTTGTCGAGTTCTGTAAGAGCTGTATTTGCATCTTGCTCGGGTTCTCCTAAACCAGATTCTATGTATCTTGTAGCCAACATTTTGAAAGTTATCTTTAATATTTCACTTGGACAAGTTGTGAAGAAATCGAACACATTTAGGTTAGGAAAGGATATTTTATCTCAATAATTGATCATAACAGTAAATTGGTCATTTAAAATCTAAATAATGATTGAAGCAATATAGTGAAATAATAGAATAGCATTTATGAACTAATTAACGTTCACATAACAAATAAATAACGAAAAACTATCAAATTTTTGACGTTACATTAAATTTGTTTACATACGTTGCTGTGTTGACTATGACTAGAAGTACATAAAGGTGCGTCCACACCTAACGAACAAACACGAACGAACATGTCGAACAAGAAAATACAAAGAAGAACGAACAGGAACACGAACGAACGCGAATAATTCCAAACAATCGCCTTAAAGCAATGAGGGCTTCAATCTTTTTGTTCGAGGATATACCGTGAAACGTCAGATTTATTATTTAAAGTGGCGAGAAAGAGCAAAATTATTTAAAGTCATCAAATTTACAAAATTTGTCAATAACAGCAATATCTTATAATAAACACAACATAAATCAATGCATTAATGCACATTTTAACATGAAAAAGGAAAAATGTTTGTCAACATTCGTGGTAGCGTCTACACTAGGGTCCACACTACGAGTTTAAACGTGAACGAACAATTCCCTTTGATGTACCGACAAGTTGCGGAACATTGCTCGCCACGTTTGTTTAGGTTCGTTCGTGATCGTTGTGGCGTCCACGTCCACACTATCCTAGACAATATACTAATATAGACGTTTCTCTCTCGCGGTATTTGCGTTCAGAGAGCTAGGGAAAGTCACGACCGCAATATTGGGTGATGGCGCTTTAATCGCATGTCGCTCGGCAGCCTCGTGCTCCAAAATGCATTCAAATTAAAGCGCCAAAATTAGAAATAAAAGAAAATTGTCAACTTTAAAAATAATTTATTTGTATTTAAATTTTGCATTACAATAGTCTTATATTGACATTGTTATACAATAACAAAACATACCAAACAATAATACATATATTAAAATAGATATCAAAGTAAATAGCAATATGTTGCAACAAACATATTTATTTAAAAAAAGGAAAAATAAAAAGTTTAACGAATTACAGGATGCCTGCCTTCAAGTGGATAATCATTCATTATTCAGTACCAATAATGTTGTGAACACAAAACATGGTGTTTAAATTATAGTGTCTGTGCATTACTTTATTAACTAATAATCATTCCAAGTAAGATTTGTCACTTTTCAGCACATTCTTTGCGATAAATCCAGTCATGCTAAATGGCTCTTGATATTATCTTGAATATTCAAAAAACTGCTGCATTAAATTAACTTATTTTATCATCTTGCACGGCAATTGGATTTCGTTCATTAACTCAGTGGCGTTCCTAAAAAATGTAAAGTCTAGTCTATTTATGCTTTTCCATATATATTTAAGAGCCTCCAAAGTTTAATACAATTCTGAAAAGTTAGAGGAGCCTTGCCTTTCTTATAAAAGAGCCCTAGCTTGCTCCCAAAATGTATTGTGATTACATTTTTATTATATACACTGCTTTAACAACTGCTTTATATCCTCTTCATTTAAGAGTTATAGATTTTGTTTGAATCACAAATAAAACCGTATAAACAATTATAAAACACTTGTAAACACAACAATCACAATAAGAATCAAAACAAAATTTTGACGTTTCTGGTACATATTGCTCGTGAATTACTAACCTGTCAAACTTGTCATCGGCTCACTAGCGCCAAATATGCGCCTAGCGGTCGTGACTGGAACTACGTGTTGTGAACGCGGATTTTGTACTGAGATAATAGGGCCGCACACTATGCTGTTGCAGTTCGTTCTGGTACGTTCATTTATGTTCGTTCATGTTCGTTCGCTAGGTGTGGACGCACCTTAACAAAAACCAAAAGTCACTTAACCACTTTCTGATTATGTACTTCAAAATTGAAATTTTTTATATATCTTTACGTTTCAAAGGTTTCTGAACATTTTGGAATACCTGTGTGTGCGGATACAAATTTTTGTCAACGATTTTGGTTTTCGTCGTTGATTCGTTGATCGTTGATATTTTTATAAAAATATCAGGTATTCTAGACTTGCAATCCTATCCTTATGGGAGGAATACAAATGAAAGGTCTATTTTTATAGCGTTATACAGAATACTAATAAAATTCTAATAAAGAACTCTACATAATATCATTATATTGTATTTTAAGATGTACTAAAGAAATATATATATTTCTCTTCAATCAGAAAATAATCAAAACTGTGTACACTATGTTTGCGCATAATCTAAAATTTATTAGCATTTTTTATTTTGAGTAGCTCTTCCGAGCTAAACAAGCCAGTACAGGCAAAAAGACTAAAATCTATATTTATGGAGAAACTATAATTTTAAAAGTAATATTACAATTATTTAAAATTATAGCTGACAGTAGGATTCTAAGTAACGATAACAGAATCTAATCACTTAGAGATAATGCTATAACTTTGCAATTAAAATAATGTAAAAATATATATGCAATAATATTCTAAATAAATATTTAAAGCATTAAATGATTAAAAAAGATCAAATATATTATGATACATAAACAATGATTACAAAAACATTATAACATAATATTGAAATCTCTATTATGACAATAGTTCAATTAAATAATTGATTAGTTATTGGAAATATTTCATATTTATAAAACTAAAAATAGTTATAGACATTTGTAATCAATTTGAGAATATATTATAATAAGCTTATACTTCATAAAGAGCATAAAACAGCTCCATATTATTTTATCACAAAAGCGTCATCATATAACTAAATTTTTCAAAATATCTATTTCAGTAGTCAGTTAATTTGGTACAAGTCTGTGATGCTGAATACCTGCTCGTCAGTAAAATATTTAATCATCTATTTCAAATTCACTTTATGACAACAAGAACATATTTTATAATTCATTGGCATTATAAACATATAACATCTATGCAATTTTTTCAATGACAATAATAAAGAAAAATATCATAAGTCAAATTTAATGAATTTATGAAAAAAATATTCACTATAACACATTGTATAAAAAGTTATAGAATAAATACATTTAATTAAATATTCATTTACATACATATCTATATACCTATATATTACAACTTAATTATCCTTACACCTATAAATATGATTACCCTCATTCTATATAATAAATATGCAAATATATATATATATATATATATATATATATATATAATTTATAATCACCTATTCAACCATTATAAGGTGCAACACCTCATCTATATCGATTTCTAATAATTTTAACTGTGAAGTATTGGCCATGTCCGATACACTTGTGTCATCAGCTAAAGTACTGTTACCAGCAGTTTCTGATTTATCTTCATTTGAAATATCTGATATATTTAAATCAGTTGAGGTATTCGGAGTGTCATCTGATGGTGATTCTGATGTAAACTCTGTTATGGATTTCACTGCTTCTAAAATGGCTTTGCTTGATGTTACTTCAGATTGTTCTTCATTATCATCAGATTCTTTATTATTTAGTTTACGCTTTTTTGTGGGAGTTTCATCTTCTAAAATCATATGTTTAGGATTCATAATATATAGTTTTTGTATCTTATCATATATCAAGCTACTTCATGAAACAAATGTTACAGTTTCAATTTAAAACTTACATTAAAACACTTTTAAAAGCTTAAATAAAATTATAAAAAGCAAGTAACGATAAATTCTGAAATACTATGTAATATGTGCAGCAATCTTACAAAATGACAATCGATTTTCATGATGCCACAAAAGATTTTGCATCTATCAATTCTGTTATAGTTTGATTATGTTAGATTTGAAAGTGATACAAATAGTTAAACTCAAATTGAAATCATGAAAATAAAGTGAATTTTAAATCTACATGTTACTATAACAAATACTAAAATATTACATTAACTGCCTGAGGATTAGGAACTTAAAATTTTTGATGATACTATAATTTAAATATGTATTTATATTGTATATAATATTACAACAATTATTTGTTTTAATTATTTGAATAGATTTAATCACTTTAAAATTATATATTTAAAGTTAATTTCATTTTTATGCAAATGATTTAAAATAAGAAGTGGTATCACATTGTTTCATAAAATTGCATAAGTTGATGCATATATAATGTTAATCATCAATGTTTCACAAAAAATATTTAGATATTTTAAGAAATAACTATTTGCATTAATACCATATAATTTTTTTCTAGCTTTGATAAATTCCTTACCTTGTTGAACCAATTCAGTCATAGCTCTTTGTTTCAGTCTTTCGAGAGCGTTCTGCAAACTTGATGGGGTTTGCAAACCCCTATTATTAACAGAACTAGTTGGTTTATATTTTAAAACTAAATGTAAAGCCCTAACATCACCGCGAAGTCTCCGAGCACCAGTCTGCAGATCTACACGGGATACATTATCTGATAACGTTGTACACAAATTTTCTATAAGACGACATGTCTGAGGAGTCAAAACGCGTATTGAAATCTGTTGAAAAAAATATATGTTTAATATATTATTCGATAATATTCATTTAAATTCTAAAAAGAACCATACACAACATAGTTATAATTGTATGACGGCTTATAACAAAAAAATATATAACTGATATATATTCAATAATATTCATTTAAATTACACAAAAAACTATACAAACAAATTTTATGATTGTATGACTGGTTATAATAAAAATAAAAACAAATATTTTTATAAAATTTAAGTATGGTTTTAAAGTGAAAAATATTGATAATTAATATGAAATATTTACTCAGTATTTATTAATATTGCAATTACTCTACCTTCGGAAAAAATGTCTGCATGAATTCCCATATTTTAGGATCAGTTAGTGATACTCGTTCATCTAACAAAATACAGTCTACATATTCTCCTAGATAAATACTATCAGCTAACATTTCTGCATTGCCACCTATCATTGCTAGCAAACCTTAAAAAAAAATATTACACAAAATTATAATATATTATATAAATTAAAAAAGGTAAATTGTATTTAATTAGGGCTATAAGCCATTTTACTTAAAGAACTAAGCACAATTTTTTAAAGGATTGATTTCAAATCTGCAACGTTTTTAAAGTGCTTCATCAAAGTAACTAAAATATCATAGATGTATGAAAAGTGGTTTACTTTTAAAAAATACTCTATGTCGGAATGTTCATGCAACTTGCCTTAAGGTAAAATGCCATTTACAACTAATTATAAATTATTGAAATTCTTAAAATACACAATATTAAATATTTAATAACAATATATCTTTGATTCAGAATACTGTGTGATAATTACCTTCTTCGTTATTATTGTGTGCCTCCAAAGCATCTATCCAGAGAGCTGGAAAATAATTAAAATGCAATGGTGCAGCTTCGTAACCGGTCATAGCACTTAATGTTATAACATGTTCAGCATGTGAATTTATTGTTAAGTTTCTTCCTGGTACTCCACGCAACATCTGATCAACAAATTCGTGATATGGACGATAAAATGAAGCTAGAGCTGCGTCATATTCAACATCCACTCCCTAAATAATAAAGTTTCATTAAAATACAAATTTAAAATTAATAATTATATATATAATATTATTTTAACTTTTTAATATATCAATATTTCTATAATCATGATTTTTTAGTGATTGAGTTCTTTATATATAATTTTTAATTTATTGTGAGAGGATAAAATACTAATGTTGTTTAAAAAACTTAAAAAAAAAATGTTTTAATTAATCTATGCAGTCATTGCTTAATTAAAATATAATCTGGTTTTCAAAAAAGCATTATACATTTTTACCTTACATATTTTATACAAAATAATACTAACCTTAGGGCTTTGTATCTGTGTATGGGGCACATACATTTGAAGCACAGGCCTAGGTGGCCTCGGAGAGTTTTTACCATGGGCATGCTGCAACAGACCACCGCGAGAGCCCCTTCTTGGAAAATACGGTCCCAGAGGAAAAGCATTGGATGATGATGATCCTGAGCCTGAAGCAGCTGGTCGCTCATTGCAAGAAGATGATGAAGTACCATTTGTGTGGAATGAGTTGTGAGAATGTGATAGCAACTGAAGTAAAACTGTACGAGTTTCATCAGGTAATAGATGCATCAGCTCACATAACATTTCTGGAAATAATAGATTATATGGAAATTAATGTCATTCTATTCATATGTTAATAAACTAGTCAAAACAAAAGTCAAAAATCAGTTTGTGGCGATTTGTAAGAGAAAAAAAAATAGAAATATTTATTATCTATTATATAAAAATAACTCGGGTTTTCCCCTTCCTGACGAAATAACTCCAGAACGCACGAACCGATTTCGACGATTTTGCATTCGTTGGAAAAGTCTCGGGCTCCGTGAGGTTCATAGCAAAGAAAATGAAAGAAAAATTTCAACAGAAAGCGGAAAAATCTTTTTTCACATACAGCGTCATATCTGATACTTAGCATGTACTACAAGTAAGTAGATACATTGTTTGACACCTACTCATTTCCTTTTCAAATATAAAATAAACAAAAATTTCTTCATCTTTCTCACGAAACCATCTGGTGGCAAAACGGAGTTCGCTGAGTTTGCTAGTATATATATATATATATATATATTAGGGCGGGTCGATTTGTATGGGCGAAAAACAGTCACATAGGCATTTATGATCAAAACAAGATACTTTGCGGAAGAAACCATACCTCTAAAATAAATTCATAGAAATGGACTTTTTTCCATTGGAAACATATTTTTGATCTATATTTTCAAGTGAAAATCGCTACTACACGATATCAGGTCTTCCAGAGCGCGGACTCAGAAGCTACTCCATGAGAGCCCCATATATATCAAAAATAGTTAACAACAATCAATTTCACAAACCTATAGAAACTTGTCGCATTTCTGGCGGATTGAACGTATTTAGCAACGTAGCCAATCTTCTTGTTAGGTCGACCAACGGCTTATTGCACGTTACGAGTGTTGCCCTGCACTCTCGATGCTCCTTATGCCTTCTCAGACAATTTATCAGCCCAAAAGTTTCAGTCAAAAGCTCTGTCAAATCTTCAGAAACATGACACGCTGTTGCCTCATGATACATGACATGCAAATTGTGGAGAGCCTGAAAAAAAAACAAATCGTCAAAATAAAACTTTTTTCATTGTTTTTAGATCTTCAATTTGTATATCAGTGTGCCTATTTTTGTACATACGGTTTTATTTCTGTTACTTACATTTTTATAACGATTTATAAATTCGAAAACCTTGTTTATACAGTTTTGATAATTATTGTTCATTATTCAATATAAGTTAATCGTTGTAGGCAATAACAATATTAGCTTTATTATTCATAAAAAAGAGAATAAAATATTGAGATTGACTCATTTGCAAAGTTTTTTTTTTTATTTATTTTCATAGCAAGCTATACAAAGTACATTCAGCTATATATTGTTACAGGTATATATTATTTGACTGCTTCTCAGATGTTATGTGTTTTTTTGAGACGCTTGTAAAAACTTACCATTAATTAATTGCATCATTAATGTTTCGTAATTCCCGAAATTAATTAATTTCGTAATTAATTTCGCTAATCGTTCACGAAGAAGTTTTTGTTTTCGTGAAAAAATACGATATGCTAAATTTATGTTCTCTCATCGTTTCAAGTCATTCTAAATTGAATGAGACCAGATTTGGAAAAGTGTAAATGTTTGTATGTGTGTGTGTGAGCCTATTTGGATCTTTCGTCGACATTTTGCTCAAAAACTGCTGGACTGCTTTCAATTACCAAAAAAGTGTAAAATTTTTCGTCCACGTTTTAGCCCACAGTTTTCAATAGTTTCAAAAAATTCGAAAACTGTTCGAAAAATGTTCACTGGAAATCGAGTTGATTAGTTTTTGGTTAAGATCGCCCGGGGCATTTCTTCGCAATTAAATTTTTTTGACAATTTTGATGATTTTGTATAATGATAGATTTTGTAGTTTGGATAATAACATACTGAAATATTATAGGCCTACGAAAAGAGGGTAAATTATAAAAATTCATCAAAGTTTAGAAATTCGGCTTAAGCTTAAGCGATTCTAATTAGAATCTGTGCCAAAGCATATGTACGTTCCGTGTTCAATTTATTTATTCATTAAATGTAATTAAATTTTTAATTTACCCGAAATGGATGAAATGAAACGTGTTAAAGAAATCAATTTAATTTATACAATTATAGATAGTATAAGTATGTTTGAAAGACATCAATTGGAAACCGTATTGATTATTAGTGGAAGCGAAAATGTTGTTTTCTAAATAACAGTTGAACATTTTACCTAAATAGCGGAATATCAATTCTTGTTTATTAATACTAGAATGACGGAGCGAGTCAATTTGACTAATTTGTACTATTTATGCTATAATATGTAATATGTAATATATGCTATACCTATTTTGCCAGATACGAGATAAAAGTCAAATTGATCCACCGGTTTAGACAGACGTAACTTATTTCCTTTTCATAAAAAACTATTGTAAACGTTCTGGTGAAAAAGTTTGCATGTTACAATTCGTTCATTCAATGCTGTAAATTTATTCGTTGCAAACTATTCAGTTGAAATCTTTCATTTTGACTTATGTCAGCCGCAGATATAAGAAGCCACCGTTTAGAAGGTGCTTCTAAGCGCCAGCGGATCAAATATTACCTTGAGCGAGTTTGATGAGTGTATACTGACTAAGCCATATTTAGGTTGTAGACCACAAAAATAGATCTTATAAAAAAGTTTTATTATTGAGCTCAAAACATCGCATTGTAAGATTTGCAAAAAATGAAAAACTTGTACCGGAAACTATATCTTTTTATAATAATACTAAAGTATGGAGTCGAAATACTGGATCAAATGGCGCGAAAATATAGTATCAAAGCAGGTTTCAGTCTTGCAAATTGTACCAAAACCCGTTCATGTGTTCTACAACATTATAGATATGGCAGAAATCAATGCTTGGGTCATATATATAAAGATGTGAATCAAGTAGGAATGTCAAGAAAGAATTTCTCTTGCAACTAGCTGTAAATTTATGCGGCATCTATAAAAATCAAGTCGAAAGCGCTTGAACTTTAATATACAAAGATATTGAAAACCATTAAAATTGGTACTAGTGTCATGCAACAGAAACAGAAACAAGGGCACTGTAGCAAATGCTATAAAACATATGCGAAAAGTGTATGCAAAAAGTTTGAAATAAGGTATATTTGCAATAATATTTTATTACTTTGTTAAACTGTCAGTTAAACTGACTCAATCAGGCAAAATAGGTATGCAACCAACTTCCGTCATTGTAGTGTTAATTTAATCATGTATAAGTATAGGAAAATTAATGCTAATTAATTTCTAATTCATTTTTAAACTTACATCTAGCACCAAACTGAGGCCGCCGCTCTGCAACACATACAGCTTTTCTTCATCAGTGTCGGCTAGCGTACGCAGGGCCGTATTTAAAGTGCCCCAGCTACCTCGAGCGTCCAAACCCGCCAAATACGCTGCCAACGTACCCCGTCTGAAAGCGGTCACTTCGCGTAATTCCCCTTCAGTTGCTTCAGGACTACGTGCTCCAAATAGAGCCATCAATTTGAATAACTCCTCCACTGCCTAATTTAGATAAAATAGACACAGTCAATATGAGAAGAATAAAATTCAATTACCAAAATTAAAAAAAGAGCTAAATTATTATTTGAATTAATTTAACTTGATAAAATATTGTAATTACTACGTTTATGGATATTGATTTAATGTTTATGATTATTGTATAAATTAAAACCATTAAGAATTATAAAAAATGATTAATTAAGCTTTCAATTTTATAGCTACATTATGTAGCTATATTTTATAATTTTCGAACAACCCAATAGTTTCCATATATGTATATGTATATATATGTAGCCTACATATATTCAATAGTTTCCATATATGTGTAGCGGGTTGCCAACACGCATCGCGGCTTGTCAACACGCATCACATGTTACTGGACAGATTGGCCCATATATTGACAGCACAGAAAAAAAACAAAAATAAATTCAAGTGTCAGATCGTACTTGGTTTTTGTTTCTCCCTAGTCGAATTTGCCTAAAATGTATAATTCTTGAAACCTTTCTTTTCTATTATAAATAAGAAAATACCAATAACGTTTTATTAATGATCAGTATGACAACACATAGTGTCGTGGATATTAATCATATATAAAATAAACGAAATATAAATAATATTTTATGGAATTTATTATGACTATAATTTGGACAATTCCGGTATTTCTACAATATGGAGCACGCCTCCATATTTTGGTGACCCCGAGAGTGAACTAGTAACACACATACAAGAAGGTAAGAAGATCAAGACATATTTTGAAGTAGCACAAAAAAAAAAAAATTGAAGTCTCAAGAATTACTAAGAAAAGAATTTTTAAAAATATAAATAATTATTATAAATGGCTCACAACCGCCATAACTCGAAGAACATTCTAATCCTACAACTGAGACTCCGACCACGCACATCCAGAACAACAACAACACGTGCTCAATAAATCCCTCATTATCCTGGAAAATGAGTCGATTATGAGCACCACGGCAGAGGACAGGGAGCACCAACAAACATCGGCAACCGCCATTCAAAAGGGCCACATACACTCAACCGCTAACTCACCAGCGAAGGGCCACATACAATCAACCGCTAACTCACCAGCGAAGGGCCACATACAATCAACCGCTAACTCACCAGCGAAGGGCCACATACAATCAACCGCTAACTCACCAGCGAAGTGTCAAATATACTCAGCCGCTAACTCACCAGCGAAGGGCCACATGTACTCAACCGCTAACTCACCAGCGAAGGGCCACGTAAGCAATCAACAAACTCAACAAGCCAACACGGCAATTTATCACACAATCTCAACCAAAAGAAATTTACAAGGAAGTTCAAGAATGGCAGTCAGAGATGCGAAACAATCTTTTTCATTAGGGCGGAGTGATGTAGCGGGTTGCCAACACGCATCGCGGCTTGTCAACACGCATCACATGTTACTGGACAGATTGGCCCATATATTGACAGCACAGAAAAAAAACAAAAATAAATTCAAGTGTCAGATCGTACTTGGTTTTTGTTTCTCCCTAGTCGAATTTGCCTAAAATGTATAATTCTTGAAACCTTTCTTTTCTATTATAAATAAGAAAATACCAATAACGTTTTATTAATGATCAGTATGACAACACATAGTGTCGTGGATATTAATCATATATAAAATAAACGAAATATAAATAATATTTTATGGAATTTATTATGACTATAATTTGGACAATTCCGGTATTTCTACAATATGGAGCACGCCTCCATATATGTATATGTATATATATATGTAGCCTACATATATATACATATACATATATGGAAACTATTGGGTTGTTCGAAAATTAACTTCGTTTTTACAGGCATTTTTGCACGTAATTTTCGTACAATAAACAATTACTTTAATAAATTATGTATTGGCAGTTCTGATCGAACATCTTTTGTCTTATTTCTGGTGTTAGCACAATTCTGAAATCATAAATGTTTTGGTCGTTCTTGGCAAAAAAAAACTGATCAAAGAACTTTTTGACAGGCTGATTTGAGGTAAAGATTTCACTGCCTAAAAATTTTTTTAGTGACTGGAACAAATAATGGCAGGTCTGGAGAATATGATGAATGTATCATTGGGTCCCATTCAAGCTTCAAAAGCTTTTTGCGATTTACCAAACTTTTGTGAGGTCTTGAGTCGTCGTTAATTCTGACCTTTTCTTTTTAAGTATATCATTTAGTTTATCCAGCTGATGACATAAGGCATCCGAATTAACCGTTATGTTATCTTGGAAAAGCTGAAAAATGAAGATCTCCTTTAAATTCTTACCAAACATACAGCATCACCTTTTTCTGGCAAATTTCAGCTTTACACCTGTTTTGAGTAGGTTCTTTTTTTTTATTTCATGGACAAATGCGTGTATTGTATTTCTTACATCCCAATTGAAATTCCTACTAACAATTCACTTCAAAACCTGATAATTTTCAATACTTTTCATAGGCGAATCGCGAACGCCAGTGCGACGACACACGTTTTTTTTCTATGAGAATCATACATTGAGTTTCGATGAAAATTCCAGACCTTTTGAGTGGTTATAAACTGTTAAATTTGATAAATATTTACTCAATGGGGTCTCATGTATTATTATTGTCGGTTTGCATCAACTAATGATTTTCTCGCGATTTGACTTAACAGTTTTTTTCCTTTTCTATAGCAAAAGAGTAAAATATGTCGAAAATGCTGCTTAATTCTTTCCGTATTCAAAGTGACACCATCCAAAAACTACTGCATGTAAACAATTAGAATTTTTTACACACAAGCCTTAAAATATAAGTTTTCAAATCATATAATAATTATAGAGCTTAAGTTTTATGTTAGTTTCAAAAAAATATAGTTAAATTCTGGTAGTAAAAAAAACGAAGTGAACCTTATAATTAACATCTCTTAGGATAAGTTATAGTAATCGCAAAAAATCGAAAATGAAAATGTTTATATATAAAGGTTTCTAAACATTTTGGCATGTCTTATTATTAGAAAAAATGGATGTGTGTGTGTGGATACAATTCTGGTCCACAATTGCATGAACACTAATCAACCAATTTAAATAATACTTACTGCTGTATACTGTGTCGGATGCGGCGTAATATTTTTAAAAGCCCATTGTAAATTTTGATGCGCAGCTAGCTGTCTAGTTAATTTGCGACTTTGCTCACAACACATTCTTAATAATCCATAATAAGCTGGCAGCATGGATCGATTAAACATAACAACATCATGGTCATCATGATCAGCCCTAAAATTTACACACATATATATTATTTATTATATAACATAAAAATAAAATCAGGTATAAATTAAAAAAGCAATTGAAATACTTTAATCTGAATATTGCAAAGTGTAAAATATTGTCCTAGATACAGCAACAATATTCATTCAAGATACTCAATTCACATTTATTAATTAAAATAATTATATAAAATGAATATTAATAATTTAAGAAACTCACATCAGCACATTGTTATTATCACAAACTAATATTTTACTAGATAATATTTTAATAATTTTGATAACTCATTTATACTTACAAAATATAATTAAATGCTATGTTTCTCGTGATATCAACATTTTGTACAACTATTTGAGCATTTTCTGGACAGTCAACTGTTATGTGGTGCCAAAACACTAGTAATGCCTGTTTATTATGATGAGCTGCAACACTGGGTTCTGATAATCTCGGATGAAACAAGTCCCATAGAGCTCTTATATGAGGTCCAACCTATAAGAATTTTTATTTTAATGAAATAAAATAAATACATAATTATTTTATTGCAGTACCAATAAAACAAAACATATTTCTGCAATAATCATCACAATTATAAAAATTCTAATATAAAACAACAGTTAGTAAAGAACATTGTAAATGTTTCAGAACAAACAACAGTTAGTAAAGAACATTTTAAATGTTTCTAGTATTAATTACATTTATTTACTTATTTAAATAAGGTCATACATATTGAATCATATTGAAGAAATCATTTATATCCCTGGAGTTATAAAAAAACGAAAAATTCGAAATGATTGCCAATTTATAGTACAACAGACTGTAAATGAAATCATTTTAATTAGATCATTTGAAATGCTTTGAGATATTATATGGAGTAGCAAAATAATCATTTCAAACTTTATGAGAAACTTAAATTTCAAAACAAAAATATTACCATCAATTTTTCTGTCCTGCCGCTAGCAAAATACGTCATCAGTGTAAAATAAGATGTAAGTTTTAATGTTCCATGCGAGGGTACATCAGCATAATGTCTAGCTGGTCTTAGTAACCGCAAAAGCAAACCCAACACTTGCCTCTGCACAGCTGTAGCTTCTGATGGCAATTCTCGAATAGCTTGTTGTTGCAATTGCTGTTGAGCCACAGTTGTGGCTACAGTTGCAGCTGTGGATGCTATACGAGTTCCATGGTAGGCTTGCCTGAAGGGCAAATGTGGCACTAGAGAAACTAGCAAATACGCAGCAGCTAAAAAAGACAATATTATATATAATAGTACAACTTGGATTACTTCATTTGCAGTAATTTTTTAAAAAAATTGTTCAAAATAGTTTCCAAAAAAATTTTTTTTTCAGTCTTGTAAAAATGTTTTGTAAAAAAAAACATTTTTCCAACTTGTCCATATATAATAGTTTATATGATTGTCACATTATTCTAGATTAACATATTAAAATATATAAATATTTTTTTCTTCAGAATTTATATAGGGCTATAATCATGGGTGTGGTCAGATGACAATTTTTTGAAACCCTCCATTTTATCACCTTCTAGAATTGAATTTTTATGACATTTTTTTTCAGATTCTAAAAAAATTAATTAATAACTTGAAAAAAATATATAGTAAAACTATTGTCTTTTTTTTACGGTCTTTCAATAATTGCACAAATTCATGTCCTAAACCAGAATACACCATTAAAGAATCCACACTTTTAAAATAAATCTCTGTATGACCAATTTTGTATTTAAATTTTAATTTGAATTTTATTTTTAAAATTTAAATTTTAAATTTACCTGATCTAACCCTTTGATTATTATGAGCTATAAGAAAATGCTCAACCCAGCAATCTGCACTTTGTAAAACCCAAGCATGTGCCATTTTATTCCTTGGAGCCTGCACCGCAAGCCATTCTAAAGCACTATGAGGACAAAACTCTGCTGCATCCCACACACGTTGCAGAGCCAAATTGCTGAAACATGGGAGCCCCGAAGGACCAGCAGATGCATCCGTTAGAAGGGTCAGCAGTTTAAAAAACGGTGCACATAACTATCAAACAAACAAAAATTTCAGGTGAAAATAAAGGATCTATGTAATATAGGGAATATAAAAATCATCATAACATCATCTGGGCTGCATTTATTTAAATTTTTTTTTCAATTATGGCAGATGCCAATCATCAATCTACACTTATAATAAAATCAAAAACTTTCAAATCAAGTTTAGTGAAATTTAAAATTTTAAATATATTGATGCCGTTCAATTCATGACATAAATGTTTCATAAATAATAATAAATTTAGTATTTGGTTAATCTGTGTGCAAATACTTATATGAAGTATACTTATACTATATTTATACTACACTCTCGATTTCTTGATTTGAAGGCAAAAATTTAATACAGTAATGATAAGTATTATTCCTTAAGGCTATGCAATATTTTTCCTTAATTGTTCATTATTAAAATTGAAATTATGTTCTTACCTCTGCATGTTTAGTTATGGAATGAAACATCATGGCAACTATTTGCGTTGCAAGTCTTTCATTATAACGACATAATGCATGCACTAATAAGCGTGTATGCTGAGGATTCAATCCATCCCTTATTTGCTGATATAGAAATGGAAAACCCTAAAAATAATTAAAACTTTGTTAAAAATATTCTATAAATGGTACTGATAATTAGTTCTAATTGTCAATACCATTAAATAATTTACATTGAATGAATAAAATGATTTTGTAAATCAAATTATCTCACCTTTGCAAAATATAAGTAACTAATTAAATGTATCAACATTTTTTAAAATTGATCAAAGTAGCAATATTAATTGAACAATCATATTAAGCTTTGTTACTAACCTTTCCACCGGCTATCGCGCTAAAGTCTCTATTGCTTAGCTGAAGATTATGATCTGGTCCCCGTGATTTTTCAACCAAGCTTGCTACTAATGCAACCATTTTATCTAAAGAAGCAGGGCGTGGTTTGTCATTGCAAAGCCCTACGGATGAGCATCCTAAAGAACCCGGCCCAACTGAAGCGCCAACAGTGCCTACAGGAGTGGTGGACGCAGGCTGCTCCTCGCTATCAGAACCACCGGATTGCTCCTGCTAAAATAATGGATAATAAATTTTATTGCAAACTATTATTAATATAAATATTAATATAAATTGGATATTTTTAAAACTTTTATATGAATATTATTTTATATTGCACAAGTTATATCTATTCAACATTTAATCAATAGACAAATCAACAAATAGTTTTTTTTTTCACATTTAACACGTTATTTATAAACTCTTATAAAAAATATTGAACACAAAAACTTCAATAGAAAATTGTGTTTAAAATTGTATTAAAATCACTTAATAAATATAACTTACAGTTTCTTGTTGTGATTTTTGTCCGAGATAAAATTCGACTACACAATGTATGACGCCAATCCGTAGTAAAAATGCAGATTCCTCATCTCCCATTCGGGAAAATTCTAATAATAAACCAAAATATTCTGAAAGGTGACGCAAATGTGCCCTGGCTCCATGTTCCATCTTAAAAAAAGAAATTAATTAAATTGAAACATATTTATTTACAAAAAATGTATAGTTTAGGAATCGCTGAAGACGAATTACAGCTGTTTATAATAAAAGAGATCATTTGTTAACAGAATGAAAAAATCTTACCAATGAAATGAGTGATCTAATAAATCTTGTAACACATGATTTGCCACCTAGACTTTCTTCGGGTAAAGCATTTTCATCTTCTTCACCCTTTAGGTATAATTGAAAATGTGATTGTCTGTAAGATAATAAAATATATTTGGTGAGATAACTGAAAACTGCAACAAGCAATTGTTGTCTAATTATATATTTAATATTTAAAATTGGAAACGGTATTGATCATATTTCTGAATTTATTCCTACATAACAATTATTTTATATTATATAGTAATTATAAAAATATATAAGTTGACATTGTTTAAGTTAGTGCAAAAGGTTATTTTCTCTTCACGGTCTTATCTTAAAATGCCTGGTGCGAATTTATTAATTACAATTAATCTCAATTTATGTTATAAAATTTTAGCAACATACCTCAATCTTTGGATAACATGTATACATAGCCTTTGAAACATTTGTCGAACCATTTGATTCGGACATTGAATGAGAACTTGTAGAGGCCACCAGGGCTCAGAACACATTTGTTCCAAAAACCATTCACAAGCTGGTTCAGAGCCATTGAATTGTTTTGTAAGTAGCTCAACCCATTGTACCATAGTTGGCTAATGATAAAATATCAACATTTATACACATGATTATTAATAAACATCAACAATATTATATTTACAAATACCTTTTCCTTTGCATGAATGAATGTTTCAATAAAAAATGATGTTGAAAGTTGAGCAGCCAAACACGTTATATCCGGTTGTTCAGTGATGAGCGTCTGAGGAACATGGCCACAAATTTGCCACATAAAACTGAAAACATTATAAATAAATATCGTAAAATAGTACGGAAAAACATATAAATTTAAAATTTAAGTGAACAGCAAATGAAACTAGGCAAAAAACTCTATTTGCATAACAATAATAGAGAAACAATCTAGATTTGAAAAATGACTAAATGTTTAAAGTAAAAAAATACTGACTTAAAATAAGTATGCTCAAAAATATTTCTGTCTTGCAAAAAATGTTGATTATCTTGCCAAATCCACTCTTCAAGCTCAGGTGATAAATCTAATGTAATAGCTTCTCTAACTTGTTGCATTGGTGTATGACACTGTTCACTTGTTGTTTCAGATGTTGAAGCTTCGGATGTTGTGGAGGTCTATATAAAACAAAATAAAATAATTTGTTTAAATCAAATTTGATGCTTTTACATATTAAATCATTTAATAACATTTTATATTTTTACATAATTTGATAAAAGATTAAATGCTAAATACGAAATTTGGATTCTTTATATTTAATTTATTTAAACTTAGCAATATTTTATATATCGACATTTAGGGGCACACCTATTGTGAAATTTTCAAAAAATCGAATTTTGAATTTTTCCATATTTCAATAGATCATGCCTTTAAAAATAACATACTAACATTTTAAATCGATATCTTAAATAGTTTTTGAGTTACAGCCATTTAAAAGAGTATATATATAGTATATAGTTTTAACAATCATTTTATCTTTAAACGCGTTTTTCTCGAAACAGAATTTTTCCAATTTGCTGGAGTGATTATTCGGAGACAAATGATCCGATCGCTATCAAAATTTTTTGCATCTCATCTATGTAGTTCTCCATATGATGACTCTCCAGTTTTTTTTTTATCTGATCAAAACTCGAATTTTGGCAGGCTAAAAACGACCAAAATTTTGGGAAAAATTGAACTTTTTTTCAACATGCCGCCATTTTGTCAATTTTAGAATTTTTGTTCGCCCGTTTTTGTTTTATTTTTTATCAACGAAGAAGGCTGCAATCACTCCAGCAGTGATAGACCTTTTTTGGCGCCGCCGAAGATCGCGTGTGATTTAAAAAATATTTAATATTTTATTTCAAATATTTTACTGCGTATTCTCAAAACATGTATAAATGTACCCTCAAAATTTTAAATAGAAGTATTCACTAGTTTTTCCGTTTTTTTAATTCCCAAAAATGACTTTCTTTTAGGTTGTCACACTAGGTGTGCCCCTTAAGAATAAAATCTAATTGGAAACAATTTTCAAAAATATTAACCTGAGCTTCTATCGAAACTTCTGAAGCTTCACCTCGTTGACTCTGACTACCATCCTGAGATCTCCATTCATAAAACAACATATATGCACTATTTGTTTTCTCAAAACTAAAATCCAAATATTTATCAGTCACAGAATCATAAGTTTTACTCTGGAAAATAAAAATAAAATTAATTTTTCAAATATTAGGGAAAATGCCAAAATTGATATTCAACACATATTGAATTTAACTTATTTTGTTCTATTTGTTGAACTAACTTTGCTTTGTAAGTTTCTGCATAATGAGTTATGTTATCATGTTAAAAAAGTTGTTGAAATACACAATACACACAAACAAAAAAAACTATGGAGGGAGATAGTAAGGTAGAAAATCTCCCTCCCAACTAATTTTAAAATATTATTGACTGAAAAAAGAATATATACTACTATATACTTTATCCAATCCAATAACATAAAATTGTAAAGTTGATTGATAAAGTGAATGTATGACTAATATACTTGTATACAAAGTCAAGAAAACGATCGAAAAAAAAAAAACTAACCGTCATTTCCCCTCCAAAGCACTCAGCAGCTATCTGACTAGGATCAAAGATTTTCACTTCGGCGTCATTAAAAAGCAGCCATCTCGATGAAGATTCATTTTTATTATTGGTCCCTGTAACATTGGCATCACCCCTTTCTCTGATAAAGCTATAATAATGTCCTCCATCTGCAGTTCCCGTATGTACCGTCACACCAACCAGGTCGTACCTGAAAAATTAAGATGAATGAAATGAGAGAGAAAGAAATTGTTTAAGCTTCGATTTTACTACTACACTTACTCATAATGCTCATTAAAATCTTCAGTATCACATGGGTCATCATCTGAAATTTTTTCAGAAGAATCATTTTTCTTTGGTTCAGACTTATTTAATTCAGACTTCTTTTTCTCTTCTAAAATTTATCATTAAAGTTAACAAATAATTATAACTTTACATACATATCTCATTTAGTTTTAAAAATGTAAAAAGTTTTAACCTTGATAATGCTGTGGCATCAGTTCTTTTTCAACATATCCAGACATGTCCAGTCGTAATGGAAATGAAAAATGTGTATTCACTTTTTCTTTAAGCATCGTCAACATATTGAATGTGTATCGCATTGTGTTAAAACATAAAATGTGAGGTAATTTCTTGAAACACGCCCTAAAAATGCAATATTATTTTTGCATCATAATATATTTTAATATTACAGTTATTACTATTTGTGTAAATAGTATAAATGTTATGATTAATTTTCCTTAAATTGATTGAATATAAATTTACCGTTTTTCAGCCCTAACTTTTCTTCCACATTGTGAACAAGTATACATATTATCACCATCTAAGGTATCTTTCACTGTTACTTCTGCTAAACTCTCATGAAGATTCCTCATGTCAGCCACTTGGCATCGAACTGTATAAAACTCCTCTAGTGTTCTAGAAACATGCTCACAATCCTGTAAGATAAAAATAAAAAACACTAGTTGGGGCATTTTGTATTAAGGCAAGTTAAGTAAACTTTCCGACATATGTAAATAATCGACTTAATCAATAAGAAATCAATATATAAATATATAGGTGATTTATAAGTATACCTAGTTGCTGTAGGGTAATTGTAATTTTGAAAAAAAAATTCTTACAAAGTATTAATAACATAGTACATCACTTTTCGCAGGACTATAATATTTTAGTAAGTTCTTTAAGACCAAGCACTCTATTATCACCATACAAAGTTTAATTAAAATAGTCAAAAAAATATTTTTTAACAATCAATTACGAAAAAACTATCAAATCGATGTTTGTCAAAAACTAATAACGAATAGTTTTTGAATTATCAAAATCAATTTAGGATTTTAGGCTAAAACGTCAACGAGTCACATCGAAAAAGCGCTTATAATGTTTTAAAACTTTGATGATTTTCTAAAATTATATATATATATATATATATATATATATATATATATATATATATATATTAATAAAAGTAAAATTATAATAATTTACCAATGAAACAACATTATTGCTCAAGACCCCACAAAATAATCTTTTGACTAGCTTTTTGAGTTCAGGTGTCATTTCTTCCATTTTTGATACTAGATCAATAAAAAATTCTGCCATATCCTTTTGTTCACCAGTGTTCAATGGTTGGTGGTCCATTTGATAGACTCTACAAAAACTTCGAGGATTATATGCTTTACGTTCACTTTCCTGAAAAAAATGTTTATAAATTAAATGATATAAATAATTTCTCCTTTATATTTTGAATATTTAAATATGGAAATTTAGTAAAGCGTCAGAAAATTACTGTAATGCTCTACACAATAATTAAAAATATTTAATTCATAATTTCAAATTATAATATACCAATAAATAAGCAAACATTCTTCTCAATTCAGCCAAAGCTGGAGCATGTTTTAAGGGTCTGTCAGTTGCAGCAAGAATCGCTGCCCTGGCTTGAGGCATCATATACAAATGCTGAACACAACTAGCCATATAACAAGTGGCTCCCAAATTTGTTAATCCCACATAACCGGCCTCTGCCCGACCTTCCTCTCTAGGCCAATAATCCCAGGGAAAAGATGAACCAGGCCCCGGTCGATGTTGTGCCAGTAGACGACCATGCAGAAGTGCGTAATTGAAAGAAGCTCCTGTGAAATCATTGTATATTAAAAACAAGTATAAAATAAATGTAAATACAAAAACATAAAGAGTAAAACAAAAGCAAAAAATAAAATTATTTTCCTACCTTTAACTAATTCGACAAGAAGATCATATGCCGCAGCTCTTGATGCTTGGGATTTACATTTTGGTAATAACCTAAAATAACACAAATGAATTTATAACAATATATGAAATAAAATTTTAAATTAAAAAAAATTAAAACTTGTTCGTATTAAGTAGATTTGTAAATATACCTATCCCTAGGTGTCGGCAGTGCAAATAAACAATCAAAAGCTGCAGTAACTAGGGCTGCACCTGATGGCCCAGTCTTGAAAGGTGGATCGTGCCTCATAACGGCTGCTGCCAGATTTAACAACCCAATGAGACCGTCATCCTGAATACCTCCATAACGAGGTTCTAGTATCGGCCGAGATTGTATCAGAGAAGATAAATGCTGTGCTAACTGTTGCAAATCACTAGAAACATCTAACATTACTTCTGCATCGCCATCTACAATGGAATAATTACAAATAAGATTCTGTATATGATAATTATGAAATATAAGAAAAAAAACATGTTCGTTGTAAACCATCTAAAAAACACTAAAGCTAGTGGGGTATATGGCATCTTGCCTTAAGGCAAATCGCTCAAACTTTCCGTACAGTAATTAAAAATCTCGTACGGAACCGAAAATGTGTACACATTATTAAAATCTCTATAAAATATATAATAATTAGATACATATGTCTAATAAACATTTTTGATCGCCAAATGACATTTTTTTAACTTATTTTTATTGAGAGTCCCTTAACCGCTGGAACTGCCCTCCCAAAAATTTAATCAGTTCTTCATCTTGACAATATAAGTAAAATGTTCTTTAAATTATTAAAATCGGATTCTCCGTTCATTTAAAAACTGAATTACCCTATTTGGCACTTTTTGCCCCGTAGAAACGGCTATACCTGCCTTCGCCAAAAACTAATCAGCACGTCTCCTTATCTATACGAATCGAATGTTTTTTGAATTTTTCAATACGATTGATCGGTGTTCCCGAAATCGTCGACAAAACTTTGTATCCGCACACACACACACACACATACACACACAGACATCCTAATTTTTTCTAAGGTATGCCAAAATATTCAGAAACCTTTATAACGTAAAGAAATATAAAAATTTTCATTTTCGATTTTTTTGCGATTACTATAACTTACCCTACGGAAAATTAAGTAAAACATAGTACCAAATTGTTATGTTTGGACAATTGGATGATAATTTTGTTCAATGCAATAAAATATGATTTCATCAACTACTAAGATTAAAAGTCTAACTAATAATACTATTATTATATTTCTTAAATCCCTATTCCATATATATTATTTAATTTATGAACTTGATTTGTGTTGTGTACTTATGATTTAAAAATTTAATTTATTTATTTTATTTTTATACTATTTAATATTCAACTAGCAAAAACGATAAGATAAGAATGGGTTGATCAAATATACCTTTAGATTCTCCAATTGGTAAACTATCGACTAATCTACACAGTAACCAAAAATAATCTCTGCACGCCGGGCCGTATGGTTCTTTGCCTTCCTCTCCAGTAGAATTTAGTAGTAACTAAAATTTAATTATGTTTTAAATGTGTTTACATTTTAGTTTATACATATATGTATAAGCTTATTCTTAAAACATAGCAAAAAATTGTTAACACTGTAAATGTTACAATAAAATTTACCAACTGGAAATTCATAAATTAGTTGTTCACTTGAAGTTATTCTTGAATTTACATGTGTTTAGCTTAGATAACACTTATAATAAGAACAATTATTATAATTAAGTTATTCTTGAATTTGCATGTGTTTAGCTTGGATAACACTAATATTATAATAAGAACAATAATTAGCAACATAAACCTCCTTATCAGGTCTCATTCCTTCTGCTCTCGGCAAAGATGCAACCAACTGTTCTAACATAGGTCCAGTCATATCGGGACAGAGTTGACCCATTCTTAAACAAATTCTATATAGGGCAGCACATGCTTCACGTCTGACTCTTGGTTCAGGATCGTCTAAAACCAGCTTTTGCAACCATGTACAAGGACCAGGTTCTGGTTGTTCCCATAATGCAGCTCGAACCTCATTTGAACTATGAACCCAGGACACTAATAGTGTCATTGCGTAATGTACTACCTGAAAGATAATTCTAAGTAATATTATGATACATTTTTTATTCAAATTATTTATGCAAAGATAAAGTGAAAATATGGATTCAATAAATAAGATTTATCAAATAACAATTTGGTATTTTGCAAATATGTTTAAAATTAACAAATTGAAATTATGATTAATAAATATAATATTGTTTGCTACATAATGATTTATGATCATCAAACTGTATTTGAAGCATATTCTTACTTGTCCTCGACCCCAAAATCCAGTCTTATAAAGCAATGGATCTCGAGGAAAGGCTGCTTCAGCCAATATACTAGTCAAACGAGGCATGGTGCTTTCTATAGTCATCATAGACAGCATTTCCTAAAAAACAAGTATTTTATTTTAATTATTATCTATCAAAGTATTTATATAATGGGCTATAGTCAACTATCTTAAGTTTAGATTCTAAACAAAATGTCCAGGAGAGTTCAATGTCTATACGACCTTGACCTCCATTCGGCATGAAAATTTTACTCAACAAAAATTCCTTTCTTCCATACCGGTTTTAACAGTGGTACACTCAGCATATTTTCTGCATCAGATGAATTGCTACTGTCGGTTCCACCTTCCAATCCCAGAGCACATAGTAGTTTAAGTAAAGTTGTCAAGCAATCTTGTGTCCATTCACCATCATTTCCATTTTCTCCAGGTTGTAACAAACCTGATGAAAAAATACCAAACAAGTGTCGCAAGCCTCCGCGATTACAAAAATGAGTCTGCCATGAAGCTGATGATGTTGACAACTCTGTCAAAAAATAAATAACAAAGATAAATTAGTGCAAAATATATGACTGGGTATTTGCTGTATTATAACTGTGACATTTGTGACATTAGAAAAAAATATGATATGGTAAAAGTTAACATTACCTTCTGTAGGCGAAATTGCTCCATTTTTATCACCATCCTCATCCATACAATCTTCATTTTCTATGCAATGCTTTTCTCTATTTAATTTTAGTTCCTTTCTGTTGCCTTTAACTATTAAGCATATTTTAATTTTAATGCTTTAAAAATCATAATACACAGTTATTATTTATTAGGAATATTTATTAACATAAATACCAAATTCATCAATAAATAATTTGAATTAAATTGAGAATTATTAAATACTCCCACTAAATAAGTGCATGACTTACCAAGTTGTTCTTCACCTGTTCTGCACAACCCTTCTACAACATACAAAGAGTACATCAATCTTTGAGGATTTGTAGGGTCTAATAATGTTTGCAATTTTGTGTTAACATCACAGTCTAATTGATCAAGATTTTCTGCTCCAATTTCTTCAAAACCTCTTTGCAATTCAGGGGAGGTCGGGAGCAGTGTTAATATATCCCATACTCTGCGAGATAATAATTGTGCCTTGATGTGAGGAATAGTTCTCTGAAAAATATATAATAACACTAGGTGTAAGTGACATTTTTCGGTGAGGCATACATTTCTCGACATGTGTAAACAATAAACATAATCAATAAGAAATCAATAATATATTAATTCATGAGTGATTTATATTAATTAATGAGTGAATTGAGCATTAAAGGTGAAAAACTGTTGCAGATTATTCAATTTTGTACAATTTTTTTTTTTGCGCATTATTGAAAAACAAACACGCGTTTAATACATACACGGAGTATTTTATAAAAGCGTAGCCAATTATTACTCTTGAAGTAGCAGTTTAGTCAAGTAGCAGTTTTCGAATTTATTATCAAAGTATTCCTAGTGGATTTATTACATATAATTGAAAACGAACGAACACATTAACTCGGAGTATTTTCTAAAAGCAATATTTCAAAAATCAACCATTTTTATAACAGAACCAGTTTCCATAGGACCAAGTACTTTATTGCTATACCAAGTAAATGGTCTAATTTTAATTTTAACAAACGTCAATAAAAATACTCATTTTCGCAAACTTAATGAATTTTTAAAATTGAACTACTTGTCGTAGGGCCGCAATATTTCAGTAAGTTCTATAAGACCATGATATTATATATCACTAAAAAAAGTTCCATAAAAATCGAGAAACTCAAATTCAAGTGTGGCATGTATCAAATAACGTGATGACCATGACATATATCGCCAAAAAAAGTTCCATTAAAATCGGCTTAAATTTTTTTCAACAGTTATTACAAGAAAACGGCTCGGTAGATATTCACCTAAAACTTATCAGTATCATTCCCAACTAATATCTTTCGACCAGTTTTTGCAAATTACAAAGAAACGGCTCGGCCGATCTTCGCACAAAACTGGGAAACGATAATCCTCATCGAGATACATCAAATGGCTTTTAAATTTCTGAAATCGGTTCAGGCGTTTTTCAGTAAACGTCAATGAAAGGTCTAATTTTGACAAATGCCAAAAAAACTATACTCATTTTTGCAAACTTTGACAAATTTTTAAAGTTAAACGAGTTTTCGTAGGACCGTAATATTTTAGTATGATCTAACAGACCATGATATCTACCGTCAAAAAATAATAATAAAAATCGTCGAATTTTTTTTTTAACATTTTATTACTAAAAAACGGCCCGGCCGATCTCTACCAAAAACTAATCAGCACGATTCCTAACCAATATCTTTCGAACGGTTTTAGAATTTTCAAAATCGATTCTAAATTGGCTAAAACGTGGACAAAAATCTTGTCACTTTTCTGCTATTTATAAAGAAACGGCTTGGCCGATCGTCGTACAAAACTGACAAACGATAGTCCTCATCGAGGTACATCGAATGGCTTTTAAATTTTTGAAATCGGTTCAGCCGTTTTTGAGAAAACGTCGATTTGCGGAAAAAAATCTTCACATACACGTACACACACATACATACTTTTTTAAAATTTGGTCTCAATTGATTCAGAATGGCTTAAAAAGTCGAGGAAACATAAAATTAGCGAATCGGATTTTTTTTATGGAAACATAAACTTCTCCTTCGGGAAGTTAAAAACAAAATGCATTAACAATACATTAGAACATACCCCATTTCTTCCAATGGATTTCATTTCTCCAAGAGTTTTCATTAATCTAAACAATTGCTCCAGATAACTTGGCTGAAGTAACAGAAGAGTAGGAAGAGAATCCTTAGGCGGAGGAGGTTGCAAACTAGTGCACTCTTGAGATTCTCTGTTAGAATTTGCTCTCGCACCAGCTCCAACAGAAACATAAACCATCTACATTAAAGATAAAATAATTAATTTATCTTGTTCTTATGATGTGCTTAATAGTCTTGCAAATAATATTAATATAATGTTCATAGACTTTTATCTCATTAAACAATTTTTTTGAGATAGTACAACTTTTCGAAAGATTTAAAAACTTAAATCCGAAAAAATTCTTTGGTTACAGAGAATTTAAAGAGTAAACATTTACAGATAGGAATTTTTTTCGATCTCTTTTGGCTTACCAAACAGTAAAATATATGTAGATGTCATTGAATAAATTCAATAGCTATGTCTACTAATTAGTCTTATGCAATTAACACGCCACTTTTGACAATTAATGGCTAAACTAGTAACATTTCTTAATTATCGCCAAAAATAAAAAAAGATTATTATCATGTTTTGCTACAAAATAATGACAGTCTATTATTCATACTATTACTAACTTTAAGTTGATCATTGTTCAGCTTACTTGATTATCTTTAAATCCCACATCTTGCAGAGTTCTTTCATCATGTTCTGTACATATTTCTTGACCTTGAGTTATAATCCTCAATGCATGTGGGCTAGATGAACCCCTAAGCTGCTCCCACCACTGAGCTATTTCTGCTCTGAGATCAGCTACATAATCAGAACTAAGCATCTTCAGGGATGATTTATCTTTAAGACCACCTGGTTGCAAAAAGATTTTAATTGGTGAACCAGAGCAACCCCGATCTGACCATGGTACGTGGCTAGATACGCCTTCACCTTCCAAAGCCCAACGTCGTAAATGATAAGCATATCTGCAACATTGGTTTTAATATTCTTACTTCATATAAATCATATTTAACTATATTAGATACAATGACTTTTCTTTATATGTAATGTCTTTGAATTAACTATTTATTAATATAAGTGTACAAAGATAGTCATAAAATTGCTATGAAGAAAAATTAAAAGTTGAACTTTTTAACAGAAAGTAGAAGCATTATTCATATTATTTTGAAAAATATGGAAAAATAATTTTGTTAAGTAAATACAGGCAATTGATGCAAGATGTCAGGCAAAACATTTACCTGCGTCTAAACGTTTCTAAATGTGTATTTAATAACAATAGAGCCCTCTGAATACATAATAAAGCATTTTCACTTCCAACAGTTAAATTGTTATCTGAAGATTGTTGCTGCACCAATTCTTTCTCGGCTTGTGATAGATGAGACATACATTGTGATACGAATTCTCTTTCCAAACGTAGTCTGTAAACAGAGTAAATAATCAGATATTGCAGTTGCATATAAAAACTAATTGCAATAAGTCTTCTTTTCTAAAAATGTTTATTACCTTCGAGCCATATAATATCCATTTAGATACTGCATGGCTGCAGCAGAAACATCAGTGCTTCTTGCTCTTAATGCAATTTTCCACAAATGGGAAGTGCAGGCTATTTCTCCATCCGATCCTGATGTAGTGGACTGTTTTGGAAGATTTGTTGATGATTCTGAGTCCATATGTACAGCTGCAAATCGTGCAAGACTGCATAATTGTTGAAACAACCCTAAAGCAACCATGCTAACATCCTATAATAAATAACAGTATTGAAATAAATCTTGAATTTCAAAATAGTATATAGTGATATATATTAACAGTAGTGAAAATAACATTAGGTGATTATGAACTCAAACCTCAGGTTGTAGAGTTGGCAGTTTTATCAAATATAAATGCCTCAAAGCAGCAACACCTAGTGCGTGCTGTTCTCCACCTTGACACTGTGACTGCATCCATGAAAATAAACAATCACTACATTGTTGATCATTTGCTAACCAATCCCATAAGCTATCAACTTGCGCTAAAGTTAATCTGAAAAAAAAAGTGTTAATTTATTTCTCATAACAAACAATGAAAAGTACATTTAAGTAACATTAGCAAATACAAATAAATAAGAAACTCATAAAATGCTATAATGCTTTTAGTTTCATACGAGAAACGAGAGTGCGAAATTACTTAAGTTTATCAGTTTCAATGATGAATGAAATAATAACACACCAAAGACAAAATCACTGTGGGATCCCAAAACAAAAATGAAATTATCAAAAGTGGATTATCTTCAAGTTCCATTGAACTCATTTTTGCTAATTAGACTATTGTACAAAGGAGTTTAATTGTAAAAACATTTGTATAATTTAAATTATATTTAAATAAATAAATATATATATATATATATATATATATATAATTTAATATATATATATATATATATTTATATATATATATATATATATATATATATATATATATGTAATGATATTATTGAGTGTTTCAATGAATAAATATAAGTATACCTAAAATTTTCAGGTGATCCAGTAGAACTAAACACAGCCGTTAAAAATTGTAATCGTACTTGAACTTGAACAGGATGTGTGTAAGGTGAACTGATTTGATCAGAGTTTTCACCATCCTGTCTACTCTTACGGTAGTATTCCAAGTTATTAAAGAAATGATGCATCATATGATGTTGACGTTCCGCCCATAATGTTACTTGATGCGAATCCATTGCCCTGAACTGTTGGAATGATGCTAATAATTTTGGCAGTAAGCGCAATGATATCACAACAGACCTACAATTAAAATATATTTTATTGTTTGTCTACTATAATATTTTTTCACCAAAAAAATTACCAATTATTTGCTAAATTCTGCAAACATCCTTCAATAAATTTCATTCGTATTGCTCTTTCTGTGCTAAAACACAACAAAGTATACAAAGCCTTTTCAGCTTCAACTGCTAGTCCTGAAGGCAGCTTACTCTAAAATAATTATTGTTGCTCAAATCATTCCACATACAGATATAATTTAAATAATTCTACTTACAATTTTATCATCTTGCAGAATATCCCATAATAAAGTATTTCCTGGCTTGCAAACATCAGCAATTTTAAAAGGCGGCACAGTAGGTGGTTCTCTCGGTGCACAAGATCGGCCTCTAGATATTGACGTAAAACTTGGAACACAATTTGTTTGAAAGGCACACTGAAATGATTCATTAAAAACTTTTTTATTACCTTCCAAATGTATTTTATAAGAATTGTTGCACAATATACTTCCATGTTATTAATAATAGTCAGATTATTTAATCACACACACACACACACACACACACACACACACACACACACATATATATATATATATATATATATATATATAAACTATATAATTAGCAAATAATTGTTGTCGGTAAACTTAATGAATATCATTTATTTATATATATATATATATATATATATATACAGGGCCGGTCCTGGGGTCCTTAGCGCCCGCATGCAACTTTTTTTCTAGCGCCCCCCCCCCCTCTATTAATTTTTGCCGTTTTAACAGTTTATCATTAAAATTATATAAATATTTACATCTTTTTAAAAAATCATTTTTAATTATTCTGGATTTAGTACACAAAAAATTAAATATAATCTAGAAGCGTATGAAATTTATTGATTTTAAATTTATTTATTATTATCGATATCAATAAATAAAACAATCCCTGTCATAATTTCACATTTTAGTAATATTCAATATGCAATAAATTGGTTAAGGATGTTAGTTCGACTATCATAGCAAAAGAATTAATATTTTTGTTGTATCAAAGTTATAGACTTTAAGAAATGCATTTCAGAAATAGTATTTATCATTTTGATATAAAGATCTTGATATCAAAATAATAAATACTATTTCAGAAATGCATTTATTGAAAAAAAAACTTTAATCCAACAAAAATATTAAGTGAAATAAGTAAATTAATTTTTAACTATTCTGGATTTAATACACAAAAAATTAGATATAATTAGATATAAAGCTTATAAAATATTTAGAAAATTTATTTTTTAGAAAGTTTATTTATTTAGAAAATCGAGGCGATTCGGGGGTTGATTATAATTTTTAAATTTTCAATTATTTTTAACGTATGTGCAATATTAATATTTGAGAAAACTAGCATTTCATTTTCAATCATAACACTCGTATTTCATGTTGGATTTTTTAAATTTTACTTTAATTTAATTTTTCGTCATTTACAATATCTAAAATTGCGTCGTAAACGTCACCTTATTGATATAGTAAGAGTAAGAGCCTTCATACTCAGAATATCAGTTTGTTGTTTTAAAGTTAAATTTTTAATGTATTTTAGGAATATTGTTCAAAAATCAGTAAAAAATGCAAAGTAATTACACATTTCTTAAACTATATTGAAAAAAAAACTAATTATATTTGATATTTATTATTTCTTCATAGTTAATGAATATTAAATTTAGAGTATGGACACCACTAGGTATAAAAAAACCTCAAAATTTTTGTTCCTAAGTAAATTTTGCTTTCATTTTTCATATTTGTTTCATTTCCATAACCCTAACCACGCATGTCTTCAACATTCAAAGTTCATCAAATGCGAAAAACTTGCAACAAAAACAAAAGTTACGATTCAATTTCTCGGAATAAACATGCAATTTTCTAAGCACTGACTCCCCATTTTTCATTTTCACGATTATAATCTGAATATATGTTTTAAAAAGTTCCGTTTCAACTAAATTAGCTCGCAATTTTTCATCAATAATACCCAAAAACTAATTTAATCTTTCGCAGAACATTAGATAATTTCGTTATTGATTCCACGGTAACTTCAAAGAAAAAATTAAATAAGTAGATTAAGCAATAGACAGAACTGTTATTTACTAATTTGTCGAGTAATTAATCAGTTAATTGTTTTTACTGATATCACATTGCAAAATAACTATGCTTTTGTGTCTCCGTGTGTCCCTTCTTAAGTTAGATTGCTTATTATAATTTATCAAGTATTCTAGATTTTATATAAGTAATAAAAAATATAAATAATATATTATAAATTTGATTTCCAAAACTCGTTTTGGCGCCCCTCCAAGGCGTGCGCCCGCATTTTTTGCATGCATCGCATGCAAGGCAGGACCGGCCCTCTATATATATAAGGTTGTCAAATATCTCCCTTCCGCCTTTTTGTATTATAAACCAAGAGCAAAAAAGCGGAAGGGAGATATTTGACAACCAATATATATATATATATATATATATATATATATATATATATATTAAAATATCTCATTAATAATATGCTAAAATAATTCAAGCCAGGCAAACAAAATAATTGCATTAAATATTATTAATAATTATTAAATGTAAAATTAGAAAGAAGCTGGATTAGCATCTTTTTCTGGTACATAGTTTCTTTATTAATTTTACACAAATTTTATCAGAGCCTAAAAATATATAAACATACAGAACAGAAAAATTGATTTTAGATCTGATTTATTGTATTAGATCTGCCATCTCACGAAGGCCCAATATATAATCATTTATTTATTTGCAGAAAATCATGGAAACATGTTACATTATTAAAAAATAATTAACTTATAAAACCGTAATTTGATCATGTGTTTTAATGTCTGATATTCAATAGTAGTGTAATCAAAAGAGTTTTTAATCACTTGCGAATACTGAAATGACTTACTCTAGCAGCTAGTTGAGCCAGTTCATCTTCGCATGGACTCTCTTCTCCATCAAAATCTGCCATGTTTTTCTCACTCTTATTACTCATAGCTGAAGAATAGCTACCTCCTTCTTCTTCATCCTCTCCGCCAGAGAGCATGTCCAGGAGATGACTGTGGGAGAGGTTACTCAAAAAAACGGTGTGGGCCTTTAGAAAAATATTGATGATAAACATTATTTGAACGTACATTTTATTAAATATAGTATCTCAGATTGAAAAAATGCAATTAACTAAAATAAAACTAACTTTTATGAAAGTATTCAATAAAGAAATTTAAATATTAAAATGTATATTACTCATCACAAGAGCATAATAAATTTAATTGTTGATTTTTATTGCATTATTAGTTTATTACTTTATATAAATATTAACATATATGAAAGCTATGCTTTGATCGTTTTAATGTATTATAACTTTTTCAAATACTTACAATTAGTCTATAATATAGACACATAATTGAAATTTTTTATTATTAAAAAAATACCTGTGAAAGTCTACTTAATGCTTCTGCAGGTGAAGAATCCAAATTAGAAAGTCTCTCCAATGCTACTGCATCCTCATCATGGTCTGGGGTCATTGCTAATCGCCCCGTTGATTGTACCATTATTGGAGTAGTTGCACCATCTTCACAATCAGTCGCACTATCTCGATTGTGCTCCAACTCATCTTCTTCTTCAGAATCATTTTGTTTATGAGATACTATAAAATTATTTATTATATGAGTATTTTGGATTCATGATTTATGTCGTATTTATATACCATTATAATAATATATAAGTATCTAACTCTCTAATTAATATGCAATAATCTCAATAATTAATCAACATTGATCATATTTTTTCAATTCTAGCCTATCTTCAAGAATATGGTTTTTCTTTAGAATTTATCAATTCTAAAGCTAATATTAATAATATTAAAGACTTTACAAATATATGTTGAATAGTATACCGGCTTTCAAATTGATTCTTTTCCTCAAAACTTTTTTCCTAGGATTTGTGGCTATTACGATATCGGTTTCTTCACTGCTTGTTTGCATCAACTCCAAGGTTGGATTATCAATATCATCACTAAGATAAAAAATTCTTTTATATGATTAAATTTACATATATTTATAGGAAAGAATATTAAACTCACATCAAAGCTGTATCACAACCTTTTAAAGCCACTTGTTTTATGCAATCCTCTAAATCCAATTTCAAACTATCTGTAATTATAAAAAAGATGCTTCAAATTTAAAATGATAAACAAATATAGTTTGTTGCCTCGGAATAGATTTTATCTTTTAATTTCATGTTGGCATATTGTTCTTATGGGAAATGAAAATATAAAAATTTAGTTTTTTCTTTCAAAATATTGATTCATTTATTTAATGCCATACTCATACTCACTTTGGTAAAGAAAAAATAAAAAACTATAAATAACAATAAATAGTAATTATGAATAGCATTAAACACTATATATATGTATATTGTATATATATATATATATATATATATATATATATATATACATATATATATATATATATATATATACATTATATATGCTGCCCTGCTTATATAGCTGCCTTACGAGCTTAATTCATTCCGTAATCACACTCGCATGTCAAATTTCTCGTATATCAAAGCAATATTTTCCATTTAAGTACATTGAAATTCCATTAGTTCGTTCCAGGAAAATGTTTTTATTTTAATAATAAAAAGAAATAAAACATTCATTGCTAAGATCAAATACATATTCTCCAAAAATATAGCAAAATACTAAATAAAGAATATTTGAACTATTACTATATCAGTTCCATAAAAGAACATCCTCGTCAAATCCACTACTTGCACACTTTGGTCATACTTTTCAATGATTTGACACTTTAATTCAAGAGATATGGCTCATTTGTTTAGAACCATGATTATAAACGTAAATATTTTTACTGGTATAAGAAGCATAAAAGCACAAAAATCACTTACATTCACTATGAACATAAATAATCTCTTATTGTATATAACGAACAAAAATGATGGTAAATTAATATCAGTTAATTAAAATGTTTAACTATAAATAATTGACTTTAAATATTTGTATGCGACTTCACATACTAAAATCCTTGTTAAAAATGATACTGAATTAATCTGTTTCATTTGCACTCCTGTAAGTTTACGTTACGCCTCTCACTCGCAAGATCTCGAATACGCTAGGAGCGATTTGTCGTTTTGTGATACAAGCGGCATCACTCCTTTGGCGGCTCGAATTTTGCTCGTATAAAAAACGCAAACATCCGCGTCTTTCGCGGCTCGTATCTCGAAGAACACGTATGACGAGTCGCTCGTAGGGCGACATATACATATACATATATATATATATATATATATATATATATATACAGTAGCGGCGCGAGGCGTCGGCGGTGTCGGCGGCCGCCGACGGCCTCGCGCCTGGGGGGGCCTCGCAAGAGGCCCCGGAAAAATTTTAATTATTTAAAATTTAGTTAATTTTCATACGGATGTGCGAGTAAAAAAGGTGATTAGTGGTTTACAGGCACTATCATTTTACTCTTTTATCTTTTATGGACATTATCTAATATCGTCTGTCAACACTATAGATTATTAAATCTAAACAACTTTGCGCAAGCTAATTCTCTGGTTGTTTATATTTGTGTATTTCTTATGGGAGCACTATGTAAATCATCGAAACAGTAATTAAATATTCGAGGAATAAAAGTAATCAATGTTCAATAAAAATTTATCAGTGAAAAATAACAATGAGATAATAGCAAAATCTGTTAATTTGAAACTAATCATTGTTTCACACCGTCAACACAAGCAATATATTTTTTTAAACATTCTATTGGAATGATCAGTTCTTTCAAATAAAATTGATAACCCTTTAAACTTTTTTTGTATCTCCAAAACCGCTAAACCTGCCTTTGACAATTTATCAACACAAATCGAATGTTTTTTAAATCCTTTAAATCGGTTGATCGGCTCTGATGTCGTCGACAAAAAATTAAAGCGTCTTAAAAAAAACGACATTTTGACATTTTTGAACCAATTTTAAAAATTCAAAAACGGATCGAAAGTTTTCAGTTGGCGATCGTCCTGAATTGTTTTTCGTCAAGTTCGACCGCACAGTTTCTTCGTAATTTATTGTAAAAATCTTTTTTCAAAAACTTGTTAGTTTCATCTAACATAAATTTTATGGAACTACGATAAATGATTAATTACAAAAACTTATTAAATTTTAGAATAATGGGACGAGCTTTTAGACCATGTGTACCTACTATGTGATGTGCGGATTTGTGCACTCAAATTAGTATGAACATAGATTTTTTAAATCTAATTAACCACTTGCAGATTGCAAAATTTTGTCTAATTAGTTATTAAGTCGGTGATTTCCAACCATTTTTTATTCATAATGATCGAAAAAACATAAAATTTACTAATCAAATGGTTGGGCAAAGGGAAACTTTTTTGCGATAATTATTTAATTTTAGTGCTTTTTAATAGCTGGAGAACAAACCATTTTTGCCGAAGAGTTTGTTTATTTTAACTTGTGTAATGTCTATTTCAATTGGTGTATTTATCTGATTAAAAATAAATCTCATATCAAAAAAATCTAAAACAAAAATTTTTATATATCTTCAAAGATTTCTGAACATTTTGGCAAATTTTCGTCGACGATTTCGCGAACATGGATCAACCAATTTGAAAAATTCAGAAAACATTTGTCATGTATTGAAGGTAAGAAGACGTGCTGATTAGTTTTTGACAAAGGCAGGATAAGCCGTTTCGAATATACGGGGCAAAAAGTGCCACCCTGATTACAATTTTAGGAAGGCAGGTCTAGCGGTTTTGGAAATCTAGGTCTAGGCATTTGGCATATGCACATCAAATTATCAGATATTTTATAAAGATTTTAATTAATAGTGAGTTGTTAGACTGCAACGCGCCGTTTACGCACTTCGATATTTCGTCTCTAAGCAGCTAACGCAACGTGATTGCTTTGAAAAAAAGTTCGAAATTTTCAACAAAATATTTCAAATTAAAAAAAGTCAATTTCTTTCACTTTTCAAATTTTTTAAAAGCTTTTCAAAAATTTAAATTACGGCACGAAAAGTTTCAGCAATTTGCCTTTAGGCACGATGCCATGTACCACTAGTCAACTTGCAACTGGCAAAAAAGGGGGGCCTCGCAAACGAATTTCGCCGACGCCCACGAATGATCTAGCGCCGCCACTGTATATATATATATATATATATATATATATATATATATATATATGAATATTTACCATCACTAGTATCCAAGTCTTTTTTGTGTTCCAGGTCTTCCTCATCATCATCGTCATCTTCATCATCATCTTCTTCATCGTCATCTTCTTCTTCATCATCAGCTGTAGGACTTGCATCAGCTGCCATCAATGCAACATCTACTCCTAAAATCGAAACACTTTTTTAAGTTGTGTTATTACTACTAAAAAATCTAGACTTTTTAATTATAAGCAAAAAAACATTTCCAATGCAGATTTTATTTGTAAAAAACAAACCTTTTACTTCAGAAATTTTGTAATTAAATTAAAATAAAATTCTACAACAATTCTACTTCAATGATTTCATACATTTGTAATCCCTTATAATATTTCTATAAATAATTTTGCAAAATTAATAGCGCATCTATTCTACCTGGCTCCTCTTCTGAATTTGAAGCTTCCACACTGACACTATTTTCACTTGATGATGGGCATTGCGCTTCTTGATTATGACCAGTAACTGATAAATAATCCTGATGCAAACTATTTCCTCCTCGTGACCAGATGAACTTTATAAGTGCAGAAGCTATATATAAACTCTGTAAAGTTGTTTGCAAATTTAATTCACCATAAATTAATGATATTAAATATATATTAACATGTTTTAGATATAAATAAGACATTAAAGTCTTGATTAACAAAAATAAATTGTAACAAAAAAAAAAAAAAAAATGTTTTAGATATTAAAAAAATCACCACAATAAAAAAAAAGACAAAGATGTAATTTTCAATAATAAAAGAAACTAAAAAAAATTAAAATATGTATGACTGATTATGAATAAATATAATACAAATCAATATTATAGTGTTGAGCTAAGACTTTGTTTTCATTGTAAAAAAAATACATTTTGAAGATTCTGAACTCCTATGCCCAAGTTTAAATGATATCTATCATTCTAATTTTTAAATATTGAAATATTTTTAATTTATAACTCAATAATAGTATTCCTTTATTTTATATTCCTACCTGTTCTGTGTGCTCTGACACATCCAATCTACAGAGGAGAGAATAAAGATGAAGAGCCGGCGCAGCAGCCAAGTTTTTGACAAGTGACGGTAATAAATCATGAACTGGTTTACTGCAATGTTTTGATTGAGCTGCTTGCCATATCAAATCCATATGTTGTTCAGATATTTTTCCTTCCACAGCAAGAAAGTTTAAAATTATATGACTTTGTTTCACAACCTAAATGTAAGAAGAAAAGTTTATAATAAATTTCACAAAATGCAGCTGTTCATTCAACATAAAGAGAACAGTTTAAAAGAAAAAATTTTGATAAAAGTGACAGTAGTATCTCAAGTTCTCAAATTTATATAAATTATGTTCTCATTTTTCATTTCATTGAAACAAATTGCGGAGATTCCGAAAACATTTCATTAACAATAAAGTTGAATGCAATATAATTACCATTTAAGTTTTAATAAATATAAATGCAATATCTAGTAATAAATAAAATTCAAATTTGAAAAAATATTCAATAAAAAAGTAATATTAGTTTATTTAAGATCGACATTTATGAATTTTATATATCATTACCTCAGCATGAAGATTTGGTCCAAATATGCATTCTATAATATTATTTTCTGTCAGCCAATCTGATAAACGTCTTCCAACATTTTCTGCCTCCGCTACTGTTTCAGTAGCACAAATTTCATTAAACATATTGATATGAGCATTTATCTGAGCTACACCACCAAGTCTCATTGTAAGAGTGCTACTTGTAAAATATTTAAAAGCCAGTTCTAAACCTTCTCGGTCAAATGCCAACCTCGCATCCAATGGATCTTTAACAGCACTCCACATAAATTCTGCAAAAAAAATCTCTATGATAAATAAATGAAATAATTAGATCAAAACATACTTTTTACCTTAATTGAAGTAAAAGTCATAGAATAAAACTACAAATAATTGCAAACAATCAATTCAATTTACATATTTCAGTAGAGAAAGTCAAAAGTTCTAATAAGTTATTAATTCTCATAACTTATGAGCACATATAATAATACAATTTTAACTAGCATAAAAATAAAAAAGATATAAATGTTTATACTAACCGGCCATTGTTCTTGTAGTCGGCGACCTCAAATCCTGATCGGACAACCGACACATATATTTTAAAACTTTATTTCTAATAGGAACAAATAATTGTAAAATAGAATGATAATTTAACCATAACTTCAAGTTACATAATGCTGCCGTTAAAGCGTGTGCTGTGCTAACAGGCAAATCAGGTAAATCAAAGCATGCAGCTATTGCACCTATTCCACCATTTTTACAAAACATTGCTACATTTCGCAGAAGAAATAATGGTATCTCATTGTCATGAAGATCACAGTAATTATTTAAAAGAGAAATTTCTTGTGGAGATAAATCATCCAATCTTGAATGCACTCCATGTTTGTATGCAATATAAAGAGGAAAGTTTAAAAGAAATATTTTTGATAGTAATAAAAGCAGTTTCTCAATTTCTCCAAGCGTCCAATTTTCAGTATCTTCTATTTCTTCTAAAGTAGATTTTGATTCTGGCTCCTGTAAAATAATTCCTCTCTATTATAAACTATTTAAACATATCACATTTTAGATATACAAAGATTATATTACCCAAAGCTAAATTCATTGCAATTCAAAATAATTAAAATAAATTAGATTGTTTTAATAAAAATATATTAATAACATATTAACATAGATTAAACATTCATGTTCATTTATATATTTGATATTGAATGCTTTTGCTTACGAATAAATGAAATTTGTGCTACCAAAATAATCCGGAGAAAATATAAAGTACAAAAAAGTTTAATATTCATCTAGCAAAACATAAATAATAATACACTTTTGTCAAATAGTAATATAATTTTGTATCCATAAAATGTTGTAGAATGATGTTATAAACTATAAAAAATCCTTATAAATATTATAATTAATGCTGATATTACAATTTAAAAAAAAATTTTGATCAATATTTACCTGTCCTAAAATATGTTTCTGCAATGGTGCTTCTATTAATTTTAGTTGACATATTGTCAAACATATTATATTTTGTACTATAATATTGAACCTATCAAAATTTTTAACATCTCGGTAACAACACATACACTGCCTGAAATGTAAAAAAAACTTTGTAAAAATACATTTTTGTATATTATGATAAGATACACTTGGTAAATTGATATATTGGTATTTGCAATCTACATCATTTATCAATAAAAGTATTAAAAATTTACAAAATAAACACAGCATTTAGCATTGTTAAAACAATCAACTTGCCATAAACATCACAAGCTATTAATGTTTATTTGATCATTTTAAACATATGATTAAATATAATTTAATAAAATGTAAAATAAGAACCTTTGGGGCCACGTCTGTATGTATAATAGAGCGATATCAACTTCATTTTTTTTAAGTAATGTATTTTCAATCTCATCATTATTAGCTTTAGATTCACCTAAAAATTGTCAAAATTGTATGAGACAAATATATAATCTATGTTATTAGTATACTTAAGATATACAATTTTTCATTAATGATGTCAAAACAAAGAATTGTGCAAAATTTTCAACAATTAACTCACAAGATACAAGAAGCTGAAGAAAATCAGAACAAACATCACACATTTTAACCACACATCGAATTTAAAACTAAATATATATCCATTAAAACGATTATTTAAAAATAAATGTTTCTATTATTATTGTCATTCATTAAGTTTTGTTGCTCCTAACATAATTGTCAGTGGTAAAAAACGAAATTTTCATTTAACTGGCGGTTGTCACTCGATGAAAATATATTCTGCGATCAGTTGTCAGCACAGGGCCACAAGGGGTGATGCCATAGATGAGCGAAAGACGGTGCGGACTGGAAACTCACAACAATTATTATGAGCAGTTATTTTTTAAAAATCAATAATTGAATCAGAGGTTTTCTAGTTGTAAGGGGCATTTTGCCTTGAGGCAAGTTGCAAACACTTCCCGATATGTCTAAAAAATTGACTAAAATGAGAGAAATTGAGATATTTCAACTTTTCAAATTGTCACGATAGAAGTTCGAAATTTTAACACGGCATATCACTGACGACTTCGTTGAGTTTTTATGATTAACCCTTTTCACTCGGATGCCGCCGAGTGGAAAGGTATTTTAGGTTTGTTAAGACCATGGGAATTATGCTTATTAACTTCCCGTATGACAAGTTATAGTAATCGCAAAAAAATCGAAATTAAATTTTTTATATATCTTTACGTTTCAGGAGTTTTTAAACATTTTGGCATACCTTAGAAAAAATGGATGTATGTGTGTGTGTGCGGATACAAATTTTCGTCGACTATTTCGGGAACACGATTCAACCGATTTCAATTATTCAAAAAAACAATCGAATCCTATTATTGAGGATACGTGCTGATTAATTTTTGGGACAGGCAGGTCTAGCCGTTTCGAAGATACGGGGCAAAAAGTGCCAAAAACGGTAACTCTTAAGAGAACGTAGCGCCCGATTTTAATATTTCAAAAAACATTTTACTTGTATTGGCAAGATGAGGAACTGATTTTGGGAAGGCAGGTCTAGCGGTTTCGGAGATCTAGTAAAAAAAGTAAACAAAATACCATTTTGAGGTCAAAAATGATCATTAGACATACGCACACAAATTATAAGATATTTTATGGAGATTTTAATAATGTGTATCAAGCGGCGCGTACGCGCTTAGATATTGCATGTTTATGCAGCATTGCTTTGAAAAAAAAGTTCAAAATTTCCAAAATATTTCAAAATAAAAAAAAAAAAATTTTTTTTTAAGTTTTTTTTCAAAAAAATCATTGTTTCAAAAATTTAAAATTTCTCAAAAAACAAATTTTTCAAAGTTTAAAACAAATTTAATCTTTTTTTAAAAAAAAATAATTTTTGGTACGGGAAGTACCAGCAATTTGCCTTAAGGCACGATGCCATATACTACTAGTTTATCTATGGTTAAGATCATCAACTCTATCATCATCAAAAAAATTAGTCAGCACGATTGTATTTCGAATTCTGGTAAAATAGCTCAGTCGATCATCTCGCAAAGCTAATCAACCCGACTCTCATCTTATCATATGTATAATAGTAATAATTACATCAATGTATTTATTTTCAGACTATGTTAAAACTAGCTAGCGGTGCTACCTTCAACAAATTGCTGAAACTTTTCGTAACATTTTTTTTGTAAAAAATTGACATTTTGAGAATCTTTTTTGAATTTTTTCAAAGTGATTGTGTGGCTGTTTTAGAGACAAAATATAGCAGCACGTAAGTTGCTTCAACGGTTAAACACTATAACTGATACGGAACTCATAGAAATGTAAAATAGATGTATGCGTGTTGTGAGATTATGTGTGTGCGTGCGCGGATACAAATTTTCGTCGACGATTTCGGGAACACCGATCAACCGATTTGAATAATTCAAAAAACATTCGATTCGTATTGATAAGGAGACGTGCTGATTAATTTTTGGTATAGGCTGGTCCAGCCGTTCCGAAGATAGGGAGCAAAAAGTGCCAAAAACGGTAACTTAGTTTTTAAGAGAACGGAGCGTCCGATTTTAATAATTCAAAAAACATTTTACTTGTATTGACAAGATGAAGAACTGATCAAATTTTTGGGAAGGCAGGTCCAGCGGTTAGAGACTCTCAATAAAAATAAGTTAAAACTAGTGGTGTATGGCATCGTGCCTTAAGGCAAATTGCTGGAACTTTCCGTAAGGTAATGAAAAATTCGAGGAATATTAAATGTTTTAAAATAGATTATTATATATTATAGACATTGATTTATTGACATATTTATTTATTGATATATATAAACTGTGCAAAGTGCAAAGTTAAAATTATTTATTTAAAGTATATAATTGAGCTACAAAAAAATAAAATTCGAATTATTTTTAAAATTCAAAAAAAAATATATGGAAATAAAAAATAATCCCAAAATCATTTGTTTCATCAACACAAGCAGAAAGTTTTTTGAATCATTCAAATCAGATGCTTAGTTCTCTCAAAAACTGCCATTTTTTGCGCATTTATCTCGGTATCTCCGAAACGGCTGGGCCTGCCTTTGCCAAAAACTAATAACCATTTCTCTTTCGTCATTACGACTTGAATAATTTTTGGATCATTCAAAAAGGATGCTTCGTTCTCTCAAAAATTCAAATTCTATTTTCTGCGCTCTTTGCTCCGTATCTCCGAAACGGCTGGACCTGCCTTTGCCAAAAACTAATCAGCACATTTCCTTATCAATAGGAATCGTATGTTTTTTGAACCATTCAATTCGGTTGATCCGTGCGCCCGAAACTTGAACGAAAATATGTATCCATACATACACACACACATACACACACGATTTTTGAACGATTACATTCAACTTACCCTATGGGAAGTTAAAAATGTCATTTGGCGATCAAAAATGTTTATTGGACATATGTACATCAAATTATCAGATATTTTATAGAGATTTTAATAATATGTACACATTTTGTGTATTTTCTCGCTAAAACTGAACTCCAATTTTCTGCACTTTTTGTCCAGTATCTACAAAACGGCGGGATTTATCTTTGCAAAAAACTAATCAGCATATTACTAATTTGAATCATTCAAGTCGGTTGATTCGTGCGATTCATACACCTTTCCTACATTCCATCCATCCATCTTTTCTACATTATGCCAAAATGTTTTAAAACCTCGAAAACGTCAACATATGCAAATTTTTTTTAACACTTTATTACAAGAAAACGACCGATCCGACCTTTACCAAAAACTAATCAGGTCGATTTCCAACCAATATCTTTCGAACGGTTTTTGAATTTTCAAAATGGGTCCAGAATAGCGGACTAAAACGTGAACGAAAAATTTTTCACTTACTTCGAAACAGCCGATCGTCGCACAGAACTGACAAACAATAGTCCTCATCAAGATACATCGAATGGCATTTAAATTTTTGAAATCAGTCCAGTCGTTTTCGAGAAAACGTCGATTTACGGCAAAAAATCTGTTCACATACACACACACATACTTTTTGGACCCCAAATTGGGTCTCATTCGAGAAGTTAATGAAATAACTGCGAACAAAATAATAAAACTGATAATACGAAACTGTAAAACTGATCAACTGATCAACAAAATACCATAGATATATTATTGAATATAATTTTATTATTTAATAAATAAACTGCAGTTTATTTATATGCAATCATGATTACATCTGCTGTTGCTGCGCTAAGTAGATCTCTATAAATATTATAACTGGTTTATGCTGCTTTTGTGAGTAATTATTCTAAAAGCTTATGAAATTCTTTAACTGATCTTTTATATATCTTAACACTGTTATCTTTCAAACTTTTTTTCAATTTTTGTTTGCTCGATTTAAATTTGTTGCATTTAAATAAAAACTTTTTCTCTTTTAATTTTTTCTTAAAATGATGAATTTCACCGAATAAAACAAATCCTAAAATATATAAAAATTATATATGAGTTGGTTACTCATATTAATTTAAAATATTTCGAAAATGATCATTTTAATACCGGCTGCTGCATAACCGCAAGCGAGAACTAGAAATGCTCCTTGTACCATTCTTAAGCTGATTGCTTGTAAAGCCTTGTGTTCACTGGAACCGCCAGCATTGGGCTTTCCCTTTCCGGCATTGGTGTCGTCGTCAGCCGGAGCAGAGCTTCCACTTGCTGGTTTACCTGCTGCAGGTTCATTTCCAGAGTCTTCAATCGCTTCTTCTGCAGCCGCGTGTTCATGAACGTTAAACATACGTTCGTATTCTAAACTGGTTATTTTTTCTAATATTCCAGCTTCGAACAATCGCATTAAACTGTGAAGAACGAGTTTTGTTGTAATTAAGGCTAGTGGAATAATTTCAAGTGAACTTTCATGTACAACAGTATCTCAAAAATACGTTCTTTTTATATATTTGTGTATTGTTTTAAATAAACCAAATAAAAAGGCGAAATTATTTTTTCTTTTAAATAAAAAATAAAGATGGAAGTTCCTGAGAAATCTATGATCGAATTTTATCAATGATCATCTTATCAAAGAACTTACGCTATATTCAAACTTTCTAAATATGGACTACCCTGCTGCACCGCGACTGCTGAATAGCGTGTGTAAAGTTTTTCACTAAGTTGAAAATCTTGAGGGCCTAAAACCAGGAGCACATTTTAAAGTTTACGTTTGTATTTTAGATAAATGTCATTTTTGTTATTATTATTTTAAAAATTATATTATTTATTAACCAAATTTCCTTATATTGAAATATAAAGTTTCTCTTCCCCCCATAACAACATTAGTTCCTTGCACAACTCCTAACACGCCATCTTCTACAGAATCGACTAAATGTTCTGGCTGGCGTATCATGTATTCATAAAGTTTGTGGAATACACCAGTGCCATTCTAGAATCATTTAAAAATTTAGCAAAAATAGATATAAAACGTTACTATAATACTAATATAGATATAAAACGCATTGAAACTAAAAAAAATGCGTAGTTAGTTGTACTAGTACTAGAAAAAAAAAATGTCGCACAGATTAATGGTATTTGATGTGAAAAATTAAATTTTACATAAAATAAAATATTTACAAAATGGTGTGTTATACTTGCAAAACACCAAGCGCCACACTCTCTTTTTCTGCATAGATGTGATATCCACGTTCAACAACAGCTCGTTCCAACCTAACTAAAGTGTTTATCGGAACTTCTGTAGCTGGTCTTGCTAATTGAGAAGTCAACTGTGCTGAATACACGTCGCCTAAAACATAGGTAGCTGACAACCAAAGTACCAGAGACAACATTCGAGTTCTGGTTCCATTATCCAATTCATTCGAAGCTGTAAATATTTCAATTTTATTGAATGCATTATTTGTAATTGCATAAGATTTTTACAACTTTGTCGAAGAAAAATTGTTGCACTGAACCAAATGCATCGCATCATTAGATCTGGTGGACGCGGTCTCTTCCGTAAAATCAAAGGCGCCGCTATAACAGCAAATAAAGCTGGTCCAGATAGAGCAACTGTTATGGCTAAAGGAGGCCACACCTGCAGAATAAAATCCAACGATAAGTATTCTGTCGTAGGTAACTCTAAATAATAGCCTTCAAGATATCATATTTTAATTTTACCTCCATCCGAAAGGGTCTAAGAAGGACCAAAGTATCACTCAGTCTATGAGGGCTATGGGTGACAAAAGCACCACTATCAGCTAGTGTAAAAAATGAAAAATCGACTACTTTAGCTCTTTCCCAAGTTACTCCTACATCTCCTAAGTACAAATCGGCTTCCTAAATCAAAATATAAAAAGAATATTCGCAAAAAAATTATGGTCTTATGGCATTAAAAATTTTGGTCAAAATACCTTTAAAAAATATGCTAAACTCACTTTTTGTTGTTACCGTAAGAGATATAAAAAAAAATTTACGTAACTTTTTCGAAATGGACTAAGCATCACATATTTATTATTTATAAAAAGTATAATGTTAAATAATTTTTTATAGGACTTTAAAAATAAGTTTCAATTTTGTATTTTCTGGCAGTTAAATTGTTTGAAATAATTTTTAATTAGAATATTGACTAGTGGTGTATGGCATCGTGTCTTGAAGCAAACTTCTCGCATCAAATTAAAATTTTGAAAATCCAAATTATTTTCGATACTCAAAAAAAATTTTTTTAGGAAATTAAAAAAAAAATCGAAACAAAAAATTTTTTTTTCAAAAACAATCGTTTCGTCAACATAAATAGAAAGTTTTTCAAATCATTCAAATCGGATGCTTATTTCTCTCAAACACTGCAAGTTTATCCAAAAACAATCGTTTTGTCAATATAAACAGAAAGATTTTTAAATCATTCAAATCGGATGCTTATTTCCCAAAAACTGCAAGTTTTTGCACATTTAGCTTCGTGTTTCTAAAACGGTGGACCTGCTTTTGCCAAAAACTAATCAGCACTTATTTTCATTATTATAAATTAAATGTTTTTGGATTAGATTATTATTTTTGGATTAGGATTATATTAGCTCTTTGCTCCTACAAACATAAGCTCGAAAGCGGCTGGGCCGACTTTTGCCAAAAACTAATCAGCACATCTCGAACCATTCAAATCGGTTGATCCGTGCGGCCGAAAACGTGGACGAAAAATAGTATCCGTGCATGCATACATACACACACATCCATTTTTTCTAAGGTATACCAAAATGTTCAGAAACCTTCAAAACGTGAAGATACGCAAAAAAAATTAATTTCGATTTTTGGACGATTACAATAACTTACCTTACGGAAAGTTAAAAAGGGAAAATTGGTATAAGTTTTTCGAAGAGTCTTTTAAAATTACGTATAAATTATGTAAAAACGAGGATGGACCGATTTTGCATAACAATGCCATAACTCTCTTTCCATAACAATATTCCAAAATCATATCAACACTATGTATATCAGTTGTAACTTTAAGACAAACCAATACCAAATTGATCGTTTTTACTAGTTGCTTCTCGCTTTCTATTTCTTATAATCTTTTAAGTTAAACGGCAATTTCAATTAGGTAAACTTCAAACACCATTCAATTAAAAAATAGAAGCATTTCGCAAAAATTGTTTTTAAATTCAAAATAAAAAGTTGAATTTTGTAATCTTAAATCAGGAAGTCGAACTGCACATGTGCTTATCAATTCAAAACTCTATTCTATTTTTGTCATACATATTATTACAAAAGTTATTTTTGTGACTTGTAGTCATAAATAAGCATATCATTTTAAATCTTTAATTTGAATATATCTGGTATTTTTACCCGACGTTGCAGAAGTCCAATTGCGCCGTTATAGGTGAAATTTCCGTCAGTAGAAGAGGATCCTTGAATCCTTTCTGGTGGATCAACATATTCATATTGAAAATGTAGCTTGTCTGCTAGTATTCTCAGCAGGGTGTCGTCACGCCCTCCTATGACTTCCAGTGTTGTTGTATTGTCAGTTATGTTGGCATATGAGACAAAGTGCCAGGGAGGAGACTGAAAATGCAGAGATAAAAATAATAGTGATGCATAGCATTATGCCTTTTAAGACAAATTGCAGGAACTTCCCATACTCTAATTAAACATTCGAGAAATAAACATAATCAATAAACAACAAAAATTGATTTTGATTAATAAGAATAGTTTCAAAGTAATTGTTTAAATACTGTAATCTCCATCGCTCGTATTTTATTGATTTAAACTCATAATAAGTGCTCATATTTGGGCGATTATTTGTATATATATGTTTTCAAGAAACAACTACTAATCAGCACGATTTGCAACCGGTATCTTTCGATCGGTTTTTGAATTTTCAAAATCGATTCAGAATTGCGGGCTAAAACGTGAACAAAAAAATTTTCACTTTTCTGCTATTTGCAAAGAAACGGTTCGGCCGATCTTCGCACATAACTGATAACCGCTAGTCCTCATCGAGATGCATCAAATGACATAAATTTTTGAAATCGGTGAACCGTTTTTGAAAACCGTTGATTTGCGGTAAAAAATCTGTTCGCATACACGCACACACACATACTTTTTCCAAATTTGGTCTCATTCGATACATAATGGCTTGAAACGTCGAGAAAACATAAAATTTCGGGAATTTAAAAAATTATAATCAAACCTAATCGGAATGCATCCTACTCATCATCCCAACACCCCACGATTATTATAATCATAACAAGAAATATGAGATAAGGTCCTCGAAAGTATCCCGAGTAGGATATCATAATTATTATGTAAACATTTTGAAACTGAATTGAAAATAAAAGTATAAAAGTATATTTACTTCAACTAGGAAACTTTACAATTTTTAAAATTTTGAACTTTTTTTTAAAAAAATGTATATTTTTGTAAATTTTATTACAATTATTAAATTCATTAAATAAAGTGACCAAAATTAAATGAGTTTTCTTATTATCTTGATTGACTTTACATAGTTGGTCGATTAATTTTATAAATCTTTATTCTCTGATAATCCAGTCATAATAGTAAAGTTCACCTCAGAATTCAGCTGTAAGTCTGTAAATACTTTTATATTGACACCCTAAAGTTGTCTCAAAATCTACATATGGTAGGGTATCAATAACATATACATATACAATACATATATGTAGGTTTTGAGACAACACCTAATTTAAGCTTAAATGACTAAACTATGATGATATTTATTCAAAAAAATTTAATGTCAACTGGTAACTTATCCAACATTCAAACAAAAGAATTTGCTTTTAAGGCGGATAATGGTTCTCGTAAAAAATTGAAGATATCTGAATGGTGCAAAATAAATTTTTTCGAAATTATGATTTCATGTTTTATGAATATGCGCAAATATTTTAAAAGCATTACTTTTTTTCCTGTTTTATTCTAACAATATCAATTAATTGATATTGTTGTGATTAATTATACAAATCAACAAACTTAAGTCAATATCAATTGATATTGACTTAAGTTTGTTGATTTGTATAATAATTATTTGAAAAAAAAATACTAAAAAATTACTAAAGGTAAGAATTAAACAATTAAAAGTAAATTAAACAATTAAAGGTAACATATGTAACCTAATTATTATAATCATATTTATAAACTCACGTGTACGACAGGGATGTAGAATACTCGTCCTTTCAATTTCTTATAAACTTCATTTAACGGTGGCAGCAAAGGAGCTCTATACAATGTCAAGTCCTTAGGACGATACCAATTGACCAGACGTAAATGGCCATGTCCTAGCGGTGTTGCCTGGTTATAATAAACTCTGTACCTGATTTAGCATATATAAAAATAATTTAAAATAATGACTTAATAATACAATAATTTTGAATTTATTATATGAAATCATAAACTAGGGCTTCAACATATAGAGTCGTACAATTTTGTTTCTTCAAAACGTTGCTTGAGAACGAATAAATTTAGACAAAAATGTATAATAATTGTTTCTACTTAAATTAAGAAAATAAAATAAAACACGTGGACGAAACAATAACTTTTGGACGATTACAATAACTTACCATAACGATTACAATAACTAACCATACGAGAAGCTAAAACGGGAAAATTGGTATAACAAGTTTTTCGAAAAGACTTGAAGACATTATAATTTATAAAATATTAAATTAAATACTTCACACAATTCAGAAAATTGAACTATCTGAATTGACAATATCCGCGCGACTATGATAAAAACTAAATAATAGAAAATTAACCGCAAAATTAAATAAATAATACCCAATGAGCAAAAATAAGTATATTTTTTTAGATTGAAAATAAATGTATAATTGAATATACCAATACACATACTTATTTATTATTTGGACAAAATATTATAAAATTCCGAGTGCAATTCTAACACGTTTCTGACTACAATAATTATTACAATCATACGATAACACCAAATAAAAAACATAAAATATTGTTGAATGCATGAATAACATTTTTATCAAAATTTAAATTTCTTTCCGTTAAAAGAAGATAACCAAGATTAGATGCTATATCCGGACACAATATCCGTAGTCGTAGTAATATAACAGATAGATATTGTGTTACATTACTAATGTAATTTATAAATTAACTGTATGGCGTTAAATAAATTAAAAAAAATTATTTAAATAAAAATATGAGTACATATTAAAAAAATAACATTAATTTTGCATATTGACATTGAGTGCTGTATGATAATGTTATCTTGATTTATACATACACTCGTTTTAGTGTTTCTATTATGATAACTGCTCGAAACGGTTCTTTTAAATATTTATGAAAATGTGTTGGTATATCATGACTTCCCCAGTGAAATAGAAAAAGTAATAATCTGTGTGCTAATCCATCTTCATTCAGCTTAAAAATAAAATATAATAGTTGTATCATATGTTGATAGATTTCAATAAAAATGATGAAATTTTGTTTACCTGTATTAAAAAATCTAATGGGTCATAACGTCCAACAATTAAAGTATTTGTTTCTTGATACACCTCCAATTGAGATTTTAAGAACTGCAACAACTACAATCAATATTTTTTATAAATATATTGAAAGTAGCATATAGATTTTTTATCATGATCATCATCATAAAAATTTGATTGTGAATTTTAAACTTGAAATGTTGTGTAAATATAAAATTAGCAAATCGAATTTTGTGGCGAAAACATTACTCTCCTCTGTCTATCGTTAGCAAGTTTACTCCAATTATAGAAGTTTATCCTTTATAGAAGATTCCCAATAAAAAAAAGTTTTTTAAAAATATGTTTCAAATACACTCAAGTGTATGGTCTTAACTTACAAAATTTCATACTTTCATTGTTTCAGTTTTCAACCTGTTTTGATTACATACAAGTACTTATGTGACTATATTGAGGAGTTTTGTACAATATAAATGAAACTTTGCCTAGGTATAAAATTCATCTAGTTCAATATTGCCATTATTAGATTACAAAATAATGAGATTATTAGCAAAAGGATCTAAGGATCTTGAAACATTAGTCATATATTTTATTTACCTTTTCTGGATCGTAAAACAATCTCAACTGAACACCATATTTTTGCATAGATTGCAATAAATCTGATGCCCTATCCTGTTGTAATCCAGGTGAACTATAGTTATCTTGTTGTATCAATACAGCCACACTGCTAAGAGGAAGAGCATTACATATGATGCCCAAAGCTTCACCAATATCATGCGATATTGTAAAATGCGGAGCTGATCCTTTTAGTATTAAATTTTCACCATAATTTTTTCGAGATTCTAGAAATAAAAGCATCAACACCATTCGTAAAATTGGTTTGAAATGTTCCTCTTAGTAAATGAGTTTTATTATATTAAATACATTTTTAATAACAATAAGTTATTAACATTAAAAACTATTTTAATTGTTACCACAGCCCAATATTGAAATATTGAGAACTAATCCTGATATCACAAAAATTTTGTTAAAAACCATATTGTTGTTTGAAGACATTTCTCAATCATCAATCCTTTTCAATTTTATTATAGGGGCAGTGATTCAATGAAAATGTCGTGACCTTTTCAAACATCATGTTGTAGCCTTCAATCATATCATTTTATTAAAAATGCATAAGATTTAATAGAAGATAATGGGCATAACAGAGATAATGTTATTAATATTAATATTCGCTGAACGTAAATATCTGAATAAAAAGTAATTGTAAAAATTTGTTCTTTATTACAATAAATAATACTAAATTAATGTCATTCATACAAATTGATTAAAAATGACTACCATTTTACAAAAATACATAATTATGTTAGCATATTAACAATAATAATATTATTTTGGAAGTCGATTGAAATTTTGGCATTAGCCAATTAAATAAAAAAAGGTAAATGCAAGCATGAATATAGTTGAGCTAAATATTTATTATATGAATACTTGTTCACTTGCTAGGCTGTCTGCAAATGGTTGAACAATAATTCTTGTTGCAAAACAAAATATTAATCCAAAAGTAATAGAAATAGGCAATGCTGGCAAAGCTTTCTTAAAAATTGCCAAAAGTAGCAAAGTCAAGCACAGTCCCTAAAAATAAATAAAATTTAGTTTTACATTAATACAAACAATATTGCTTTAAATATAACTTACAATTAATATTGCAACGAAACAAGCTAATGTCGTATTCCAGTCTCCATATGAAGACGCTTTACCTACAAGCACACTGTAAAATATAAAATCTCCCAATCCAAGTTTGACACCACCTATCAAATTGAAAATCATCAAAAGAAAATATATATTTGTTGATCAACAAGATACAGTATAATAATTTTATTTGTATTCAAATGAAATGGATAAATGATTACTCATCTTTAAATAATATAAAAATAAAATAGGAGTCAACTATTATACCAACCAATTTCAAATAAAACTAGCAGATAAAAATAATATTTAAAAATTAAGAAAGTTGATTCAATGGTAATAAAGCTTGCATTACATTATGGGAGTAGCAAACTGTAAAATAAAATAAATAAACAAATCTTGATTTAACATACGTTCTTCTTCATCCTCCATTTGCCTTCTGATAGGTGGTGGCTGTTGCAAAACTGGAGCTTCGTTAGGCCCAGCAGAGGATGCTTGCGTTACATGTCCAGCTGTACCCCTTTGCACCACTTCTAATTGCCTCCTCCTGGCATTTTCTTCATGATTAAGTACCCAATCTCTGTTAAATCCAGCTTCATCACCTAAAAATATGTTATGTTAAATTAATTTGGTTAAAATAATTTATATTTCAGACAATTTGTAGACCCTTCAATTCTTCCAATTGACAAAAAAATTAGTTTACATGACTTTGTTTACTTCATTTCATGATTAAATGAAGTGGGTTAAAATTAGCAAAAACAAATTAATGCTTTCTATTAACAAGAATAATTTTTATGTTAACAAGCACTATTATTTCGCGACTACTACATTTTATAAAAAAGTTTTTATATTCATTATATTAGAAGAATTAATGTAATTGTATTTAGTAAGTATATTTATCCTCTAAGTACAATTGCGAGTATATGTAAGTCCTTTAATTATCATGAATATTATTACACTAATTTCCAATTTTTTTCTAGTTTTAGTGATGTTGTCAATTACAAGCAATTTAAATAAAAGAAATATCACCAAACCCAGCATGCAACAGAGAGGTGCTTGATTATACTAATGCTTATGCTAATAAATATAAATGATTATAAAATATGATACTATAAAAATTGCTGACAATAAAATTAGTAATGCAATAACCACAAAAACTTGTGCTATTTAAATTTCTTCAGCACAAATTGCTTTCTACAGAAAATATAAAATGATGTATGATTACAATTAAAAACTGAAAGAAAGTAAAGAAAGAAATGTTATGTAAATTGATTTTTTTAAAATTAATTTTGAATATAAAATGACAATAATTATGAAGTCTGGATTGTAATATAATTATAGTTTAATTATATTTTAATTTTATGTAAGTAATGTGTTATGTTATGAACGAGATTAAATCAAATTATTATATTTAAAAAATAATCATAAATCATTTTTATGAAAAAAAATTAAAATCACATATATTAACAACCATTACATTCAACTCTATTACCATTATTTTAAATTGATGAAGTACATATAGCAATAAGAATATTATATCAAATCAGCAACTCCCCATTAATTTCTATGAAAATAGGCAAATTATGTAAAAGAATGGATCATGCCCTACCATTGACGGCAAATGTATCGAGTGGAATACTGATACCTTCGGCCGAATGTTGTCTTGCAGTCTCAGGAGTTCCAGTCCCTAGAACACTGTACATAACCGTTGCTATAAAGAAAGAAATAGAGTTAGTATTACAAAACTACAAATTTTAATGAATATGATTACTTCTTTAATTCTTACAGGAATAAATCAAAGCTGGAAATATAGGTTCATTTCTTTCTTGAGCTGTTTCAACCAGAATGCGCAATGGTCCTTTTGGTGTCAATACAGCTACTAAATCTGAAGAAATAATTTATGCAAAATTAGAACAAAATAAGCAAACAAACTATTAAAATACTATATGTGAGTATATATGTGTGCATGTTTATATATAACTAATGATTAAAAATAAATACCCCATATAGAAATGACTGCTAAAATAACCCAAGTTGTCCACTCAGGCAAATATTTGATAAAAACTAAAGCCATTAAAGCCGCCACAAAAATAAGATAAGCCTGCTGAAGTCTTAGCGGACTCTTCCAATGTATAGCTATCATACCAGTAACTCCAAAATTCCACATAAATATTGCCGCTGTAATATAATCCATTGGAATATTGTAGGCCCGAAGTACTTCTCTGCAAATTTACCCATTGATGAATATATTTTCACTTTTACAAAAAAAAAATTATTTATACAAATGATTGAAATTATTTAGATTAGACTGAATGCATTATTAATTTATATATGTATATAATATTTTAAATACTTACTCAAGATATAAATAAGCAAAGATGAATAATAGCATCAAAGAGGAAAGTATAAGCCAGCCATGTATAACCTTGTAGCATCGATGTTTATATAGCATAATTAATAAAAATGTCATAGCTGCAATCACACACATCAAAATCATTGAGTTTGCAATTGCATTCCAGATTTTAGTACCAGTTTCTGGTGAATTTTCATGGAATGGTGTATATAATCTGTAAATTTTAAAATACATAACATATAGTGAATTAAAAAAAACTTGTAATTACTAAATCAAAATCAAAGAATCAATTATATCATCATTTAATATCACAAAATTGACAAAAATAAATAAATTTATTATTTATTTGATTTTCATGTATAACACAAAAGTAAAAGTGTTTTTACTATTCATTCAATTTCAGAAAAATAACTTTTTTAATAAAAATTAAAGATATTTTATATACTTACAAATACATATCTTTTGTTGTATAAAAATTTACAGAACTAATTGTAGCTACGACAACAAGCATACATAAAGAAACAGGAACAAATAGTTTAATCACATGTTTTGCACCATATTTTAACTCTTCTTCATCCTCACAATTATCACCAGAAGGACCAGGTGCTGGAGCTCCTGGATCAATATTTGCATTTTGAGATGAAAGTCTAGCATCTCGAATAGATACATCTGGTACATCTCCTATTGCCTAATTGATAAAAATAATTTTTTTATTGAAATGATATTATTATTTCATATGTGACTAAAATTAAAAAAATATGTGTTAGAGAAGCTTTATTGAGATTATAAGACTTGCGATATAATGTTTTCAAAAAAAAATATCTTATAGTTTTTCCACAAAATAGTTAATGCTGAAGACAATGCTTCAGAATGATCGATTCTAAAAGAAAAGATTTTCAATGCAATGGATTACTCATTGTGGCATCTTACTCCAGGAAAATTTGCAGAAAGATAGCTCTAGTATTGAGTTAGTTTTACATTTTGAACAGATAAATGAACTTGAATACTAATTCTGTTGAACAATTTGTATCTTCTATCTATTATCTATTTGCTAAATGTTGTTATATAGATTTTTGGAAATATCGATTAATATTATAATATAAATGTAATCTTTGTACAATCAATACAATAATTAATAACATACACCATAATCGGCAGATTTAGGTTTCCGTCTTTTAGAAGACCGGTCCACATTTTCTCGCTCTGGTCTAGATTCGTCAACGTGGGCATCCATTAAACTTGTGCTTTCAGTAGCATTCATTAACTATATCAATTGTTTATAACAATTTAAGTGTATATTTTATATCATTCAGCATAAAACAATTAAAACTCCTTGTAGTGATTCATCATGATAAAATTTGTTATTTTGACGTTTCTAAACTTTGTAAATGAAACAATAATATCGATTGGTATTGCCAGATGACAACAAAAAAGAAAAGAAGCGGCATTTTCAAAATAGTGATTATATATAACCAGATTTAAACTTAAAAGAATATTGTAGCAAAATATTTAATTTATTTTTAGTAAGTTAATAAGATTTTAAAATATATAATTGAACTCTTTTAATCATATTTATTTTTACATATTTTGTTTGAAATTCATGTTAAATACAATATTTATAATAATTTTTTAGAATTTTAATTGAAATCCCATAATTATTTTCAAAATAAAATCGATCAGTATTGCCAGATGACAATAAAAAAGAAAAGTAGTGGCATTTACAAAATAGTAATTATATATAACCAGATTTAAATAATTTAATTTAAATTTTTAGAATTTTAAATAAAATAACATTATTATTTTCAAACAGTTTAAAATTCATGTTGAATATACATATTGTTAATGAGTTAATGTCGATATTTTAGTGAATATTACAAATAAATTAGTAAATAATAATTGCAATTAAATTAATAACTAATTCAAGTATTAGAAATTGCGTTACATTTCACACAATGTTTTTCTTTAATCTATGTAAAATTTTTAAAAGTATTTTTTTTCTTTGAATATTAATTTTGATAGTGTTAATTTTACTAAATACAAATTACATTAATTGTTATTTCCGAAGAAAGAAAAATCATTTTCTTGAACTTTAAATAAATAGAAATTATTTCTTTAATTTGGGTATTACATGCTGTTATTTTACAAAATAATGAAGATAATTTAAATAATTAATAATTAAATTAAATAATAAAAATAAATAATAATTAATAATTAAATAATTATAATTTCATTAATTTTATTATTAAAATCTCAATATTAACTAATAATACAACCTAAATGGGATATATCAAAATAAGTCAAAATTACTATAGTGAATAATACAAATCATGAAGCTTTACATATTTTCAATTTTTTTGAATTGTACTTTCAATCAAACAAAATAGTTTTTAAATTATGCTATTTTGATTTTACATTATTGTATATTGATGCAAAATCCAAATTGATCTATCTATATTTTGGTATACGAATAGATTCCGATTTCGTTCTAACTATAATGATTTTTTATAAACTTAGCATTAGCATAAATTCTTTTACTAATTAAATTCAGCTTCTCTAAAAGTATAAGATAAGAAAAAAATTATATAAAGTTTAGAAATCAAAACATTTTTTTAAATTATATTTAATCATTTGCTTAAATATATTTATAGGTATTTACTACATCTTTACAGTCCACCATAATTAATAAACTTTTACATGCATGAATTAATTGCATCTGGTATGAAAATTTTATTAAATTATTTATGATAGTTTATTACTATTATTATACTTTTAATGAATTATTTATTATAATTTAGTATGAAAGATTATTATACTTTACTATAAACTAGTCAAACTCTTCTTTGAATTTAAAACTAACGTTTTATAATACTTAAGCCTTATTATTTAATCAAGTAAATTAGAAATTAGAAAATAAAATAGATACAATAGAATGATTGGCTTTGCATCATATAAGGTATAATGTATTAGATTCATATAAGTCAGTTATAAAATAGCAAAAAGTGTCCACCTACTCCCCCACTATGCACGCTCTACCGTATAGTCATACCGTACTGCTAAACGAAAATAGAAAATGGCTGCGCGCGTCAGCCCGAGCGTTCGTCTATCATGGTAATCGGCAGCGAAAGTTTTTGTTAATAAGTTTCATAAAATGTATTCGCGTAAAAAACTCGATTGCAGTGGTAGTGGAGAATTATTAAACTATTGTTCAGCTATAGACACATTGTTCTCACAGAAAAATCGTGTGAATTGTTACAAATCTCGAATGTGAAATAGAAAACAGTGTAATGTGTGTATCTGTTTTTTATTTATTTGTGTTATGACAGTATTTTGACATTCCAATTGTCACTCTTTGGGCATTGTTGTTTAAAGTTTTGTTTAATAGACACCGTAAGCAGATGTGTGAATTAAAAATAAATAAAAATAAATTATTTGTTTATTCCTAACCTTAAACTACCTGTTGTGAATTTATGATTTTAAACTGAGTAACTGTCAATAAAAATTTTCTTAAACTTAAATGCTTTGTCTTTCAAATAAGTGGTTGTATAAATTAATATTAAATATTATCAAAATAAAACCTTAAATTAAAAGTAGCATATATATACAAAGATATAAATATTTCATCCCCTTCACTTAATACGTGCGTTAAATCCTTCGGCTTCTACTTATACGATTAATGTTTATTTCTAGTGAACGTTATCTCGAAATCAGTTCACGTCCCTCAGTGGAGTGTTAGTCATTTTCTATGCATGGATGTTTATCTACGGAGCCCCCGAGATGCTTGACAGTATGGAATTGTTGACCATCAACAGTGTTCCGTGCGAGAAAAGACATACGTTCATCGCGAACGACCCGGCGGTGTGTTGACCTCGATCCCGTACGTACGTGCAATTTGTATTCGTCGTGTCGTGAACGTGTATGTGCGACACAACAATAAAGGTGCGTTTAGAGCGGTGGACGGGCACGGTGGAGCAGCAGTCACAAACATTTTGAAAAGATAAAAAATCCATGGTGCCATTTAATTTGTATATGTCGTTGGAGCAGGTGATTTTGGTTAAGTTTTATACAACAATGAGAAATCAGCAATCTTAATCTTTTGCTATTATAGCAAATTCACTTTGCGCAATAATAAATATTATTTCTAATTAGAACAATTAGATGATCAAAATTGAAGCTGCATAAAATTTATGATTCTGTTTTGAGTGTATTGAAAAATCATCTCAAATTGGATATACAAATTGATTTTTTTTTATTGTGATGGACTTGTGTGCGATAAAAATTAAAATTGTGTTTGTTTTAAAATATTATGGTGCAGAAGGTACTGTTTTATCATTTGCATAAAGTATAAATCAATATAATATAAAAACACTAATAAATTATATTTTATAAACAAATATTACGATAATGGTGATAAAATGATAATTTTTTTCCATGATGCCGAAAACGCATTTTAAAAGTATTTAAGGTATTGTTTATAAATTATACCGGCGCAGCGAAGAAGCTGAAACGAAATGCGCAACATGTAGTGAATTTAAGAAACTCGTGAAGCTGCTCCAGACAGTAATATTATAACGTTGCCTTTAAGATTTATAGAATACATCTCCTCCATAATGTCGTGAACAAGTTTCTGCACAAATAAAATCGCATTCATATTAGAATGTCGAGAAAAGATTAACTCGACAGAGAAAATTGTCGGCGACGCGCGTTGAAAACCAGTCTGTTTAATTCATCGTGGATAATTCAGCGTGCCCCGCTGGGGGGCTCATGGAGGCCGGGGGTCTAATCCCCCGTGCCATGGTCCCTACGGGAGCACCCGGGAGTCTCTTGCCGCCCCCGGAACCAGTACCGCCGAAAAGACAAGCGGTTGTTGATAGATTGCGAAGACGTTTAGAAAACTACAGGAGGAGACACAACGATTGCATTCCCAGATTCGATCAGACTTTTAGTGGAGTCTGCGAGCAACAAAACCTAGAGACGAGCGCCCTTCAAAAGCGATTCCTCGAGAGCAAAGCTAAGAGGGCGCAGAAGAAGGGCGGAGAACGGAAGCAGCACGATTTGCCGGCAATGGCGGCCAACGTGCACGTGGTAAGTGCATTCAATTTCATTAGTATTTTTTTGTAAATGTAAGATTTGGGTTAATTAAAATCAAGTTGACAGTTTGTAAGTTACTTAACATTTGTAATTTGCAAACTCTTAATTTGCATATTCTTAATCTTAGAGGGCGTCCATTAATCACGTGAGCGAGTTTTTAAGGATTTTTGGACCTCCCCTCCTCCATCAAACATCACGTGTATTTTTAGTTACGTGATAAAACTGTAAAATTTTTGATTTTTTTTTGAAAATTTTTGATGTTTTTTTAAAAACTCAAAAAATAAATACACGTAATGTATAAATATTTGGATTTTTTTAAAATTTAGGTAAAGAAAAAATACACGTGATATTTCGTGATTTTTTGTCAAACCCCCCCTTCCTCTAAAAACCTCACGTGATTAATGGACGCTCCCTTAATACTTCTAGTTTATTGTTAAATCAAATATAATTATAAAATATGTCTTTTGAAGATATATCAGATTTAGCTTTGCTTCATTTTTTTCGCCTAAACTTTTTAACTTCCCGTAGGATAAGTTATAGTAAGCGGAAGTGAATCTTTTTGTATATATTTTCGTTTCAAAGGTTTCTGAACATTTTGGCACACCTCAGAAAAAATTGATCTCACAGTTCATGTGTAATGAGTGTTTGTATGTGTAGTATGTATTTATGTATGTCCCGATGCAATTTTTTGTCAACAATTTCGAGAGCATAGATCAACCGATTTAAATGATTAAAAAACATCCAATAAATATTGATGGAAATATATGTGCTGATTATTGTTTGGAAAAGGCAGGTCTATCCGTTTTGAAGAAATGGTTTCGAGAGAATGGAGCATTTGAAAAAATGATTCAAACTTTTATTGTCGGAGCGAAATATTGATTCCATTTTTAAAAAGGCAGGTCCAGCGGTTTTGGTCATGCAGAAAAAAGCTCCAAATACAGTAGAACTCCAATTATCCGAACTCCGACTATCCGAATCGCCGATTATCCGAATCACTTTCAGAAAAAAAATTGTCCAAAAAAACGGTTGAAGACCGCAAAACAGCTTACATTGACGGAGTTGTTTAAAAACAATGATTTTTATTTCTAAACTTGTACATAAGTACATTTTATTTATATTTAAAACGTGTGAAAATATCATGTTTCTTTTATTTAATTCAATAAAAAAAATAGTGCAATATCAAAACGTAACTTTTTTTTTCTCCAATGGCAATTTTTTTAAAAAAAACTCCGATTATCCGATTATTTGATTATCCGAATGGGTCCCGGTCCCCATCAATTCGGATAATTGGAGTTCTACTGTATTTACATTTGTTGGTCAAAAATGATCATTGGACATAATTGCATCAAATTTTTAGGAAGTTTATAGAGATTTTGATAATAAGTACCAATTTAGTTTCTATTTCTCTGGTTCAGTACCAAGAATTATAATGTTAATATTTACAATACCGTTCGTCGCCTAATTTATAATGATAAAACTTACAGTATTTATTATAATCTGTTTGAGAATATTTAAAACAATTGTTGTCAATCAATTTTTGTTGATTATTGATTATTTTTATTTTACGGGAATAAAACATTCTTGATTGCGGTACGGGAAGTTCCAGTAATTTGCCTTCGGGCACAATTCCATGTACCACTAGTTCAGTATTACAATCAAATGTATTATTATACATATGTACTGTTTTTTATATACTTCAGATATTTTAATTGTATTAAAAGAAATCATTCTGCATTTTGCAGTTTGCATATTTTTAGTTCGCTGTGTTCTTGTTTCTGGTTCTTGACTTGACGCAGGAATCAGGAATCAATTGGTCAATTTAACCATGTCAACTTATAATATTTTTAAATCATGTTGAAAAATTGAAAGATTTCGTTTACCACACAAATTTTAATGAATTAAATATCAAATTGATAATATTTTTTTATTGTAAAATAGAATAATTCAAACAATGCTGCTAATTCTTTAGAAACTTTTATTGGTACTCTATAAAAGAAGCAATCATTTGAGGATGTCAAATATAAAATAACACATTTTGAAATTGAGCAACAAAACAAATAAGTTATTTAATTACATATATTACTCCCAAAAATTGTCTTATAGGTAATGCTTAAATTTATTGATTCTTAAATTAAAATATTGAACAGCTGATTCATACAAATTTGCCAAAAAATACTTTTAACGGTAGAATCCAGATTTCTCAATGCGTACATAATGTTTGCCTAAACAATTAGTTTAGAATCACGATTTTTTGTTTAGTAGGATCTAATTAAAAACTAAAGATTATTAATTAAGATATTTAATTATCACATAGTATTACCAGTTTGATGTCATTATATTAGTAATTATGGCGAGAATATGGAGCTATATTTTTTAAAAAATCTAAATTTTATTGAAATTAAAGTTCTAATAAATTGCTTTCAGAAATTATGCCATAAACCATTACATCTGGTTCTTCTGCATTGCATTAAAAAATCTGTTATCTATATTTTAAATTCATTTTGAATGAAAATTAATAATTACAAAACTGCCTGCTGTTTTTTGAAAGTTTGAAGTTAAAACTTATTAACATTAACTGAAAATTGATGATTGATTAATACTATTGAAAATAATAAAAAAAATTGTTGTTGCATATGTCTGAAAGTTTTTATTACTTTGAGATTTATTCATTCAGATTTATTAGTTTGTCAACGGTAACAGAAGATTTTGTTAAATTACATCAAGACGTTCACCGCTGTGATTGATTGAATTTTGTGAACATTTAAAACTTTTGAAGGCCGCAAACAATTTCAAAACATTGTACTGAGTGTGTGATTTTGGATAAACTCCAGGTTGAATTAGTAATATAAGAGATGCCTTTTGCCATTTTATTCTGCAGTACCCTATTAACTATTTTTAATTGGAAATATTATTATATTATATATTTTTTATCCAAAATTTCAAGTGAATATTAATACTATTACTGCATGATATCAAGCTCGTCTTTGATACAAAATAGCACGGTATGTCATCAACGGTTATCTTGCACATAAGGGATCGTTCAAATATTATGTAAGCAGATTTATTACAATTATTTACCCCCTCCCCCTCCCCTTTGTCAGCAAAAGTTCTTACCCAAAATAAGCAAATCAGTAACCCCCCGCCCCCCTATAGTGCTTACGTAATACTTGAACGGCCCCTAAGTAGAAAAATGAACTTAAAATTTTCAATTCATATAATTATGAAATTTTAATATTTAATTTTAAATTTTAGTTTTGAAGTATACTTCCTTTTTAGAATAAGAAAACAAAATATTTTTTAAATAAGTGCGCTTCATTTTTTCTCACCTTTTTTCCATCCATTATCAATAAATAGTATAATTATCCATTATCAATATCAATAAAATAGTATAATTTTTTACCTTTTACTGCTCCTATGTTTTTATGTCCTGCGCTTCGGCTTCTAATTCCCCGAATATTTTCTGTTTGTGCAACTCGTCGATCGTCTACATTCTTTCAGACTCTTTTTTTGTCAGAACCTTAATTGTTAATTTGTCAGTCATTTAATTTTCTCAATTCTTTTCCAACACCTTATTTTAACGCTCTCCGGATAGTTTTTGTCAGCTTTTCTTGAAGACTATGTTCTTGATCCATTTAGAAACCCATGCTTCGGATGAAGCATTTTATTAGTTGATTCTGCAAGCTCAATTTGCTTGCCTGTAAGGTTTTCAATTTTGAAGGGTCTGCTTGGATCGCTGGATGATTACCATTTCACATAATTTTCGGTTTTGATGGAATTATCTGCGTACTTAATTCAAAATTTTCAAAATATAACTTTAAATATCTGCCTATTAGCGCCTAAATATGTCCCTAACTGGCTTGTACATCAAGATACTAATTTGTTTCACCATACAACAAGAAATACTACGGTTTGCAACCAGACATAAAGAAAGATTGACGTCCCATTCCAATCAACTGGCAAAAAACCTTTTGGCTATTAACATCGTAAGGAGGCCCTGCAAAACAGATTAAATTCAAAGTTATATCTATTTTTATTCTTTTTACTTTCTTTTCCTTTTGTAGTAGAAGTAGGACTTGCAACTTCTACTATTATCATTTACTTGTCATAAGACATTTAACTATATGTATTCACTTTTGATTTACTACATGCTCACTAAGGACAGTTGTAAATTATATGGTATTATATGGTAAAAAAAATAAAAAATGGGATCATCTGCGTAATTACTGGTGGCTTTTTAATATAAATATATCTAGACTCTGTCGACCAGTCGCTTTTCATACAGATTGATCGGGATTGGTGATATGCACCATCCTAGTGACACTCATCTTCCGATTCACACGTTGTTGATATCACCTTGGTTCAGCCGGATCTTCAACTTCTTTTTTCTTCAAACGGCTCGCCGGTCCATCTTCATTCATCACTTCCTCTTTTTTATCGCAATGTTGCACAAACCATTATCTCTATCATGCAATTTTTCAATGACTTTCTTCTAGAAGCTGATGAGTTTCGTGAAAACTGCCACCCTTTTACCATAGTCGTCTTCAATTTAATTTAAAAAATGGACGCAATTTCAAAAATTCAGAAATATTCCAATTTTTGTTTTTCACTTTGGTTATTATGTTTAGATTAGTTAATGATATGTAGTTAACTATATAAATGAAATGCACGAGATCAAGTAAAGTCTTCATTATAGCAAACGGTTCGATTTATTATTCCATCGACATGTCATCATTATTATGGGCACTAGCATGTATAATTAAACTTGTAAGTAATTATGGTTAATGTTTTAGAAATTAATGTTATGTTGTAATGCAACATACAAATAATGTGCTATATCCGGGGGGAAATACATTCGATACAATAGCAAGGATTTTGTTTGTAGTCTATGAAAAATAGCAAATAATAGAGATTCTAGATTTTTTAAATGATGTATTTTCTTCAGAATTTAAACCAAGATTTATGAACATGCTAATATATATACAATCTCAAGATTCCAGATCCACTCTGCGTTCCGCATCCGAATAGTTGTTTTTTTTTTCAAATGAACTTTTTCTGTAACTATTTTTTTGCAGTTTAAACTTAAAATTTATAGGTTGGAAAGGTTGTGTTTCATTCAGTGGTGTAACTGTACCCGTTTCAAATTCTATTGATGGAGCCCGTGAAAAATTGTTTTGATTGGGTCCTGTCTGTAAAAATCTTCATGTTATACTCCATTTTATTTTAATAAACTTCCAGATTTTTTAACGTACTCAATTACACATTGTATTGTTCTACTACTGGCTATAGGCCTCCTCTCCTAAATTAGGCAACAAAACTGATCTCTTTGAATTAAATTATAAAGAACAACTAATGATGTATGGCATCGTGCCTTAAGGCAAATTGCTAGAACTTCCCGTAACGAAGCGAATTATTCGAGGAATATTAAATGTTTTCAAATAAATTAGATTATTATAAATACTGTGACATTGTCTAATATTTATAAGAAATATATAAACTGAATTGCAGTGTTATAATTATTTATTTAAAATATACAAGTGAGTTTTAGAACTTTAGCCAGAATTGAAATTAAAATCTGAATTATTTTCGGTATACAAAAAAATTTTTGTTGAAAAAATCGATTTTTTTTCCAAAAGCAATTGTTTCGCAAACACAAGCAGAAGGTCAATCATTCAAATCGGATACTTATTTCTCTCAAAAACCGCCATTTTTTGCATATTCAGCTCGGTATCTTCGATACGGTTGAACCTGCCTTTGCCAAAAACTAATGTTTTTTGGATCATTCAAAGCGAATGCTCCCTTCTCTCAAAAACTCGATTTCTATTTTCTGCACTCTTTCCACCGTATCTTCGAAAAGGCTGGACCTGCATGTGCTCAGCACATCTCCCTATCAATAGGAATCGAATGTTTTTTGAACGATTCAATAAGTCGGTTGATCCGTGCGCCCGAAAACGTGGATGAAAAATTGTATTCACACATACATACATGCACACACACGCACATTCATTTTTTCTGAGGTATGCCAAAATGTTCAAAACGTCGGTGATCCGTGCGCCCGAAAACGTGGATGAAAAATTGTATTCACACATACATACACACACACGCACATTCATTTTTTCTGAGGTATGCCAAAATGTTCAAAACGTGAAAAAATGTAAAAAATTTCAATTTCGATTTTTGAATACCTTATTACCCTACGGAAAGTTAAAAATAATAGATGGGAATTAAACGTATACATAATTCTTTTTTAAGGGGTTAGGGGTACTTGGGATTTTTGGAAAATCGATTTTTATTTTTTTGCATTTTCATTAAGGGTAACACCTTGAAAATATTCTCTGAAAATTTCAAGTTGATCCGATGATTACTTTTTGAGTTATTGGACTCTTACCAGTGCGTTGACGCAAGTGGAGAGCTCGATACTTATACTCAAGATCATTCTCCCTCACCTCCTGATGTTTTAAAAGCTTTCAAACCGATTTACGACGATCTCAGCAATGATAATTTACTTTCAAGATGTGTAGTTCAAGATTAAATCCATAATCAGAAAAAATTAAAAGCTTCAACCAACTAGTGTAAAAAATATACCTAGAAACCGTGAATACTAGTTTTACTATCGTACAAATTGCTGAATGCATATAAATAATTATTATTATTGATTATGGATACCCTAGAACCTAATTGTGGGTATAATTCCCATTGGTATGCTGAAAAATTGGATGCTGCACGTGTGAAAGTGGCAGATCAGCGCGCCAAAGAGAACACTCCGGGAGGCCAAAATGCTTCGTAGGCAACAGAAAATGGAAATTTTGGAAACTTGCACAATGACTGATGAACTATTACATGGCCCAGAAATAGATGACTCGGTTTAAGTAATTCAATAATTCGAATTTCTGTACGTAAATCCAATGTGAAACTTTAAACGCGTTTTTCTCAAAACTATGTTTTTTGAAACGGTGACCACTGTAACTCGAAAACCACTTAGTAAATTTTAATGAAATTCATACAGCATTTAGAATACATAATAAACTCGTGCCTGATCGAAGGATTTTTATTTTTTCAAAAATTTGAATTTTTTAAGACCAATTAACTGTTGATTTTTTACCCAAAAATCTAGATTTTTTCTTTCTGATGCTGCCATTTTGTTAATTTTTGCAAAAAAAAGAAAACCTTCGATCCGGCCCGGGATTAACTATTCATAAAACTATTTTTTTAATTTGATTGATTTTAGATGAATCTCCAAGGAGTTATGATGGTCACCGCCAGGACCGTTTTTTGAAACAGGGTCAACAAAAACAGCTATAACTTTGGGAATATTGATTTTTTTTTTCTGAAATTTTTGTCACATCAAGTCAAAACATTGTATTATAATGCTGTATTAATATTTTTGTAGAAAAACATCGTTTAATAACAAAGAAAATATACTGAAAACACTCATTTTTTCGTGCCTGCAAGTACACCTAACCCCTTAAGAAATCTATACAAGAAGTTGATGAAAACAATATAAAATTACTTTGACTAATTTAAAATTTCGTGTTCACTTTAATGATTATTATGTATTAATAATGACTTTCACTATTACTACTCTCTAGTAGTTTGATTATATATATATTTGACTGTAGCATCAGTATTATTGGCAGTAATTCATATCGTAATCTTTCTTGAACATTTCGATATACATATTACCCGAACATTACTATTATATTGCGCCAGTGTTTTCGAAAAAATAAGCGCATTCATAATAAATCCTACATCATTTCTACATAACTATTGACACAATACCTGGATGCAAATAATTGAATATTGATACTGCATATGATCTAAATATATCTATTAAATAAAAAAAACAAATCATTGAAGTTAATTATCTTGTATAAAACCGTTTATGTTGGGGTAATTCCGATGCTTTGAATAGAATAAATTCAATATAATTATGTATTAGCAAATTGCTCTTTTTTCATGAATAGCACGTGTTTTTTTTTTATAATTTCAATTAATTGTTTGAAAGATTTCTGTTCTGAAACGGCCGAGTCGTTCTTTTGTAATTAATTATTGCAAAGTTGTTCATGATGATTTTTATCAATCTTTGTGTGATGATACAGTCCATTTTTGTCGAACATCCTAAATTATTATAGGGTTCAGATATGTGGTATGTTCATCAAAATACATCAAATTTGGGAACAATGAGCCTGTAAAAATTTAGCCCTATGCACTCGGACGCTACCGCTCCGGCGGCAAAATTCATATAAATCTCGGAATTCGCGAGTGGAAAAGGTAAAAAAGTTATATTCAAAATTTTGAAAGTTGCTGAATATAAATTCTTACTGATTATGTCGATTATTCACACATATCGGGTAGTTCATGCAATTTGCCTTACTTTTATTCATTTGCTTTTTTGGATTTGGATTCTTATAGAGATGATGCTTCATATAATCATTTTGGTAATAATTATTCAAATTTTGATCATTATAAGAATCATTATGTAAATACTAATTAATTAATGTTCCTAATTGTGTTCCAGAATTTTGTTTCGGAAACTAACCTGTTGTCGTTCTTTTCAAAAATTGGTATGATTCACATATAAAGTATGTGTACTATTAGACAATTAATGTTTTATAATTTTACTATACAATATTTTAGTATTACTGATATAATACAAATCTTGAAATTACTGATTAAATATTTTACAGGATAGGTAACATGATTTTTAGTAATATGGTAATAAACTTCGGTTGGCCTGTCTGTTTCGGAACTAATTCTTTCATTTTCGGGCGTATATTGTAACATCTTTTTTTATTTCAACAGTAATCAGAATTACGTGTTCTGTAAGCTGTTATTCTGACGTACATCTTAACCCACATATATTGTTCTCAAGAGGACAACCCACTGGTCAACTACTTTTATTTTTGTGCTAATTATATATACCTCATTGACTAGCAATTCAGCAATATAGACTTTTAATCAAGTAGAGACTATAATAACTAAAAATGCAACTATTTGCAAAATGTAAGATAAGGACATATTGAGATAGAAATGTTTAAGAAATCTTAGGGACATCGACGCATGAGTCCAAAAGGAGAGCTTCGCAGGGCTTCGCACGGAAAAGTGGTTTTTCTAATAAATGCAAGTCTCTTCTTTTTACCAAGGGATCTTTTGTTTTGTTTTTAGAAATAGTTAAAATAAAAGTTAAAAGCTAATACCCTTTTACAGATTTCAATTTTCTTTTTTTTGGCTTGAGGAATAGTACTGTCATTATGCCTATTAGGGGGCGTCCATTAAGCACGTAAACTTTTTAGGGGGAGGGGAATTTTGACAAAAAATCACCAAATATCAGGTGGGGGAGGGAGGGGTGTAGTTGAGATATCACGTGTATTTATTTTTTAACTGATTTAAAAAAAAAATTACAGTTTTTTCACTTAACTAAAAATACACGTGATGTTTGGTGGGGGAGGGGGGTTAATTTTGAACATCACCCTGTATCACCAAGGGGAGGGGGGTCAAAAAATCCTCAAAAATTTGCTCACGTGATTAATGGACGCCCCATTATAAGTAATTCTGTAAGAAAGTGAACAAAAATGATACAATCTAACAAACACCTTATAATTGCAATGACATTGATCGAAATCACTAGTCCTGGTATAAATAGAAATACTTTCAAATAACAATAAATAAGTCTAAAAAGAACACGACTAAACCACCCCACCCTAAAAATTTTTAAATGCTCTATACTTGTTTATCTATGGATAAACTATACACATTTGAACTGATATCTCCTACAAGATTGTTCAACAATGATCAACATCTGACAGGATTCTGATCATGAATTTCTTCATGTTATACAGTCGCGGAAACGTTACTGTTTTTAAATAAATCCACTGTATTATATTGTCTGTATTTACACTGAAATGTACTCGTAATATAGGCAGATCATAACTAAAACTAGTAGTGCATGGCATCATGCCTTAAGCTTTCCTACCGAAATTCAAAATTATTGAGAAATTTTGACTTTTTTTGAAAAGTTTTGATTTTTTTATATTCTGCAATTAAGAATTTTTCTTTTTTTTCGAAGTAGTCGCAAAGCGTAGGTGTTTTAAAGACAAAAGATCGAAGCGTGTAAGCGCCGCGTCGCTGTCTAACGGTTAAACATTATAAATCTTGGTACGGAACCCATAGAAATGTAAACAAAATTTATACTTATTATTACAATTTTTTTAAAACATCTAATAATTAGACGCATACACACATCCATTTTTTCTATGGTATGGCAAAATGTTCAGAAACCTTTGAAACTTAGGTATGTAAACATTTTCACTTTTAACTTCCCGTAGGGCAAGTTATAGTAATCGCAAAAAAATCGAAAATGAAAATTTATGTATTTTCACGTTTCACAGGTTTCCGAACATTTCGGCATACATTAGAAAAAATGCATGTATGTGTGTGTGTGTGTGTGTGTGCGGATACAAATTTTCGTCGACGATTTCGGGAACACGGTTCAACCGATTTCAATTATTTAAAAAACATTTGATTCCTATTAAAAAGAAGACGTGCTGATTAGTTTTTGGCACAGGCGGGTCTAGCTGATTCGAAGATACGGGGCAAAAAATGCCAAAAACTGTAACTCAGTTTTTAAGAGGACGGAGCGTACGATTTTAATAATTCGAAAACATTTTACTTGTATTGACAAGATGGAGAACTGATTAAATTTCTGGGAAGGCAGGTCCAGCGGTTTCGGAGATCTAGTGAAAAAAAGTAAAAAAAATGCTATTTTGAGGTCAAAAATGATCATTAGACATATGCACATCAAATTATCAGATATTTTATGGAGATTTTAATAATGTGTATCAATTTTGTTTACATTTCTATGGGTTTCGTTTGTTCATTAGACGGCGACGCGGCGCTTACGCGCTTCGATATTGCGAAATTTCCAAAATATTGCGAACTAAAAAAAATTTTTTTCCATAAAGTCAATTTTTTTCAAAACTTTAAAATTTCTCAAAAATCTAATTTTTTTAAAGTTTAAAACATATTTAATCTTTTTTAAAAAAAAATAATTTTTGGTACGGGAAGTTTGAGCAATTTGCCTTAAGGCACGATTAATATAACTTATCTTGCGGGAAGTTAAAAAAAAGAAAAAAAATCATTTCAATATAATTCATGGGCTATATTAGATTAAACTAGTGGGGTGGGTAGCATCGTGCCTTAAGGCAAATTGCTGGAACTTCCCGTACCGTAACGAAATGTTCAAGCAATACTGAATATTTTCAAATAGATTATTATTAATATTGTAACATTGTCTAATATCTATAAGAATTACATAGATATGAAATTATTTGTTTAAAGTATATTAGAACTATAGTCAGAATTTAAAATAAAATCTGAATTATTTTCGATATACAAAAATAAATTTAAAAAAAAGAAAAATTAAAAAAAAGTTGAATTTTTTTTTTCAAAATCAATTATTTTGTTAAGACAAGCAGAAAGTTCTTTGAATCATTTAAATCGGACGCTTAGCTCTCTCAAAAACTGCCATTTTTTGCACATTTAGCTCCGTATCTTCGAAATGGCTGGGCCTGCCTTTGCCAAAAACTAATAAACACTTCTCCCAATCATTACTAATTGAATGTTTTTTAGATTATTCAAATCGGATACTCAGTTCTCTCAAAAACTCGATTTCTATTTTCTGCACTCTTTGCTCCGTACCTCCGTAACGGCTGGACCTGCCTTTGCCAAAAACTAATCAGCTCTTTTCCCTATTAATATGAACCGAATGTTTTTTGAACCATTCAAATCGGTTGATCCGTGCGCCCGAAAACGTGACTGGAAATTTGTATCCATACATACATACACACACACACACGCACACACATCCATTTTTTCTGAGGTATGCCAAATTGTTCAGAAACCTTCAAAACGTCGAGAAATGTAAAAAAATTCAATTCCGATTTTCGGTCCATTACAATAACTTACCCTACGGGAAATTAATAATTATTCAAAATTTGATAGACTATTACTGACAATATGACTTTTTTTAAAAGTAAATAAGTTCATATGCTAAAAAATATATTGAATAACTAGCAAAACCGGCAAACGTTGTTTTGCTAAATAAGGTATATTCTAAACCATTTCTATAGAATCAAAAATATTAATACTTTAAGTGTATAAGGATGTGTTGTTTGAATGGTATAAACCCCATTAGTTTGTCTATATTTTGTCAATGTAATCAAACTGCAAGTTTTATACACTTTTTATAGAAAACATCGTATAATCCAAACCGAGTCTTTTTTGGTCTTTCGGCTTATTAATTACGTTTCAAGTTTTTCAGATTCTTTTTGGATTCTGGATTTTGTGTATAATTGTAAATAATACTACTGAGCTTATACAAAATTTTCAAATTCGATAAATTCTGGGAAATTATAACTGGATAAATGTTATTCGACAAAATGTCCATTTGATCGATACCAAATTTAGGTTCTGAATTTGAATAAGATAAATAAAAAATAATATAACCTAGAAAAGGTTTTATAAATACCAGTGAGTATGCAATTATACAAATGAGATTTTTCAGAGCACCGTGTTTGAGAAAAATATGCCAAAAAGTGCATTTTCATATTAACATATCAAAAAAGTTGATATTTTGAGTCTCTAATAACACTTGCAGCCCGTTTACTAACGTTTTTGTATATAAATAAAACTACAAACAAAACTACTTACTACAAATTTATCATAATTAAATAATATTCGTGTAAAACATCCTATTAAACGTAATTGAACATCATCTGTCAAAAGCGTTTGACATTTCACGAAATTGTCCATTGTTTTATTTACATTACGCTTCTACAAAAATTTTCATATTAAAAATGTAAAGTTTATACGCGGATTTGAAATAATTTCTCACCTTTTGGACTTTCTCTGGATTGGCACGAATTTTTCAAGACTAAGACTGGCCAAATCGATTCAGCCGTTTTCGAGTTTTATTCGGACATTTGAAAGAGAGCTCCATTTTTATATATAAGATAAGTTTGAATCTACTTATAACGAGTAAAGATTGAGAAGATTGTTTTCATTATCGGTGACTTCAACTGCAACTCTAAAACAATGATATCATTTCATTTTCGATACCTTTGAAAGCAGCTGTGTTTGCGCGCACTGTTTGCATGTGAACCCAGCTCAACCGCTTGGGGACCATGAATTATATCTGAGCGTTACCGAGTGACGTCACGGCACAGGCGCGCGCCAGCTATCGAATGCAATATGATTCCGTTTCTAAGAATTTACATTGTAAAACTCAACATCAGGCAGGTATTTCGAACTCACAACGAGATATATTTCGGTTGATTCACTTACCAAGTGCAATATGCACGTTGCAGGATGAAATGGGTTTATCAACTTGGATTAAATTCATTATTGCTCCACATATCAATCAGCGGAACTTGAAACGTAACGTATAGGAATAATGATAATTAAAACAATAAAGTTTATTACGAGACGAATTGAACGTTTAAGAAATGTTTCTTGAAAATCCATGCTACCGATGCATCATATTAGTTCAGGACATGGAATGATTTTGTGAAGTATATGTATTATGAAATAATTTTTAATATTAGTCCTATCAGAAAATTTCCCATCATTTTTGTACCAGATGTATTAAAACTAGTGGCGAATGACAAATTGCTGGAACTTCCGTACCGTGAAGAAATATTCGAGGAATATTAAATGCTATCAAATAGATAGCATGCTGTAACTTCCATTATTAACTTCCCGTAGGGCAAGTTATAGTAATCGCAAAAAAATCGAAAATGTAATTTTTATATATCTTTACGTTTCAAAGGTTTCTGAACATTTTGGCATACCTTAGAAAAAATGGATGTATGTGTGTGTGTGTGTATGTATGTTTGTGCGTGTGTGTATGTATGTGCGGATACAAATTTTCGTCGACGATTTCGGGAACACGGATCAAGCGATTATAAAAATTCAAAAAACATTCGATTCGTATTAATAAGGAGACGTGCTGATTAGTTTTTGGCGAAGCCAGGTCTAGCCGTTCTGAAGATACGGGGCAAAAAGTGCCGAAAACGGTAACCCCGTTTTTAAGAGAACGGAGCGTCCGAATAATTCAAAAAACAATTTACTTGTATTGACAAGATGAATAATTGACCAAATTTTCATGAAGGCAGGTCTAGCGGTTTCGGAGATCTAATGATAAAAGTAAAAAAAAATGCCATTTGGCGGTCAAAAATGATCATTAGACATATGCACATCAAATTATCAGATATTTTATAGAGATTTTAACAATGAGTATAAATTTTGTTTACATTCCTATGGGTTCCGTACCAATGTTTATCCGTTAGACGGCGACGCGGCGCTTACGCGCTGTGACATTTCGTCTCTATGCAGTTAAAGCAGTACGATTGCTTTGAAAAAAGTTCAGAATTTCCAAAATATGTCAAAATGAGGAAAACATTTTTCTTTCCAAAAAAATTTTGTTTAAAAAAAAAAAAATTATTTTTCAAAAAAGTATTTTTTTGTCAAATTTATAGTTTCTCAAAAATCTTATTTTTTCGAAGTAAAATTTTTTCAAAAATGTTAATCGTTTTTAAAAAAATAATAATTTTTGGTACGGGAAGTACCAGACAGAATTCCACTTACAGCTAGTTTTTATTTTATAGACAAAAACGTCTTCTTATTATTATGAATTGAATGTTTTTTGAATCATTCAAATCGGTTGCCCTGTTTCTGAATTTAATTTCAATTTTCTGCACTCTTATCTTCGTATCTCGGAAACGGCTGGACCGATCTTTCCCAAAAATTAATCAGCACTTCCCATAAGTAGGAATCGAATGCTTAACCCAGTGGTTTCCAACCTTTTTTGCACCGCGCCCCCCTGTCTAATAAAAAAATTGTTTCGCCCCCCTTAATTATACAACAATTTAATTTCAACTGATATTATCAGACTACAAATTAATATGCAATATTATGTAACAATATGCATAAACACTAATTATTTTTTCTTTATTTTTTAACATCAATTCATAAATTTTGAGTTTTTTTTCGAAAACTGTATTCTGGAAACAGGTGTACGCGCCCACCTCAGAACAGCCTGGCGCTCTCCTGAGGGGGCGCGCCCCACTGGCATTCAAATCATTTGAGCAGAACTCTTGAAAACGTCGACGAAAAATTGTATCCACACACATCATTTTTTTCTAAGATGCCAAAATGTTAAGAACCCCCTGAAACGTGAAGTATGCAAATATTTTTATTTTTGATTTGGGCCAACCATTACTATAGCTTACCATACAGGAAGTTAATAATTAGTCACTGTGTTTTATACATATTGCAAGTTAAATAATTCTATAAAACTACTGAAGATCACACGTCGAGCACCTTCTAATTAAATGGACTAGATCTAGATCATTTTGTCCATTTTAATACAAGTTTGTTCCCTGTATTTAATATTTTTACCAATTAGATAACGATACAAAAGTAAATCAAGTTGTCTTAAGCTCTTTTATTATAAATTATTTAATTAGTTCGGAGAAGAACCTACGAACCTCGAGTTATGAATTAAACTCCAATTCGATTTATAGAAGCACAGCATAACAGAATTTCTAATGGTTCAACTACTGTTCACTACTGTTCAAAATTTTTAAAGAAACTAGTGTTTCACAACAGGTTCTTCGAAGCGCGGAGTCGAATGGAAAATTATCTACACAAAAAATTAAGGGGTCGTTTTTACCGTAAAAAAGACCAATGTTATGTAAAGGCTATGTTACGTAGCGCTTTTCATAAAAAATTGTACTAAATACTGCAAAAATCCATGTGGTTGCTATGTAGTCAGGCGTTTTAGATAGAAAACCTAACCTAGAAAACGCACAATGTTATCATAACTGCATCTTTGTGATAGGGCTTAATAACATATAAGTGATTTGTATTTTATGTGTAAAATGCCCTGAAATACATCGCATTTTGACAGTATATAGTACCATTTTGTATGAGTAGCGCTACGTAACTTAGCCCTTAACATTGGTGTATTTAAATCACAGTATTTTACAGCAAAATTGGCCCCTATAAACCTATTTAAATCGTGAGTTGATAACTGATCTACGATTTTTTCAATACATCATTTGAATCGTTTGCCTAATATAAATAGAGTATTTGTTATATTGGTGAATAATAGATAAATATAAATTCAACAATTGATTTTTTTTTAAAGTCGCAATTACTGAAAGACATTAAATTTTTACGGGACCTTTTTTATATAAACAGGGTAGCTCTTCATGAAACCTTTTTGATGATTTTGGAGGGGTTATGAATTTATACTTTTAAAACACTCTCGGAGTAACGATATATTTTAAAACAGTGGTATTATTATTACTGCTTCTACCCTTCTCCCCTCCATTCTAATATAAAAATTTGTTGCGCCTCCCTTATTTTTTTAACAATTCAATTTTATAAATACTGATATAATTTAATGATCAAAATACAAAATACTCTGCAATATCATGTATAAATATTCGTAATAAATAATTATTTATTCATCATTTTTTTATATCATTTCAACATTTTTGGAATGTTTGCGAAAATACTATTTTGAAAAAAGCTGCACGACCCTCTCGGAACTGCTTTGGGGGCGTCCATTAATCACGTGAGGTTTTTAGGGGGAGGGGGGGTTTGACAAAAAATTACCTAATATCATGTGGGGGAGGGAGAGGTATAGTTTAAATATTCATTTTGAAAAAAAAATTCAATAATTTTACAGTTTTATCACGTAACTAAAAATACACGTGATGTTTGGTGGGGAAGGAGGGGTTAATTTTAAATATCACCATGTATCACCAAGGGGGGTGGGGGGTCCAAAAGTCCTTAAAAACTCGGTCACGTGATTAATGAACGCTCCCTCCCAGGAGGCACTGCGCCCACAGGTTGGTAACCACGGTATTGATAGAATATATTTGAAGCAGCCATACTTGTATATTATAATTTTTAATTGTTGGTTAATCAGCGTTCAATTTTAACGTAATGTTAGGAGCTTAATTCAGGATTATTAAATATTAGAAGAAATACTAACGCAATTTTACAGCGAATTTTATTAAAATGATTTATGCTATTTTTTTCTTCCCATCTAAAAATAATATTTTACCAAATAAGATTTTGGTGAAGTGAATTTTTCTAAATAATCCTTTTATACCAATTGAAAAATTGATGAAAATTTATATCATATAGTAAATTTGTCTAATTTAAATATTTGTGATGAGAATGTCTTATTTCTTAAGACACATCATTTGTATGAATTGCACTGAATTTAAAAATTTTTTGTGATAAGAGAATTTTAACTATTTCTAAAAAGATATAGACTACTATGACATGAATATTAGAAAATATAGAGTTTATGCTATGAATTAATAGTAATAGATAAAACTTTATCATTTAAGAATTTTAATTGAAATTTATTTTTTTATTTTTATTTGAATTTTAATTTAACTTATTTTTTACGATAAGAGATTTTTAACGATTTATAAAAAAGTATGGAGTCTATACTATACTAATATAAAAGTAATAATTATATAAAAAATTATAAAAATTAGTAGATGAATGTTTGTAGGAGATCTTCAATTATGGAATTATTTTAATAAAATAATAATAGTTGTCTACTGGATAAAATTCTATTATTTGAGAATTTATTTAGTATTCACAGGCTACTATTATTTGAATTTAATAAACCTTCGTATACATATAATAAAAAGGAAAATCTTAACAATTAAGGCAAGTGTCTTTTGTCTCTATTATGAGAATTTACTGATTGTGAGGGTAGAACTTATTAGCGAGCGTCCTTGTAAATAGATAATAACTTAATTAGTATATGAAATAGTTCCATAAATAGTTAATTAGTATATGAAAATTACGAAAAAATTAAGTTGATTTGATTATGGATTAATACTTGGGTTTGTTCCATGCACGGTTATAGTGACGGATACGTGCATTCTCGTGTTATGATAACCAATATGTTAGTATTGTTAGTTTGAATTCCAAGAAGCCTCGATGTAAGAAACTTTGGTAAACAATTCAAGATGTCTCAGTAAAGTTATTTTACACGAAAACCGACATCGGCCAGACATTTATGCGGTTGTTCATCATTGCAACGTTGTCAACGTTAAAAAATAATAAAACAAAATTATTTTAGTTCTTGAAATCAAACATAGAAATAAGCCCTTTTTCTGTATTCATCCCGCATATAGAAATTAGCCTTTTTCTATCTATTGTCATTAAACTTAGTATCATAATATGTACTTAGAAGGGCTTACTCGTTGCCTAGTGGTTAGAGCTATGGGCTCCAATTAAAGTTGTGTGTTAGATTTCCACAAACCAATTAAAAGTTATGTGTTTCCAATTAAGGGTTGTGTGCTTGATTTCCAAGGGTTGGTTGCTTGATTTCCACCTCGGACCGCCTGATGCCAAGCAGCAGTCACTTCGGTTTTTACTTCAGTTAAGAAATTTTTAACAACAATATTTGAAAGAGGGAATTTGATATGTAACTAGCCAACATCTTGATTCTTACGACGTTGCTATCGGGAAATAAACGGCAATGTTCTATAAATAAAAATTATAACAAAAGTATTTTCTTTTGTTGTTAGTTTTTTGGTTGTGAGCACTGTTGTTTAGTTTACGAGACCTTAACATAATTTTTAAGTATACGTTTTTATTAAGAGGTATTTATTTTATTAAGTAGTGTTGTTAATTTTAAGTTAGATTCAACAGTTTTTTTTATACAAGCTCTATGAAAACTTACACCTGGCAAAAGTGTAAACAATAAAAAATGGTAAATAATAAAGTAAATTAAGTTAAATAAATTAAATCAATAGTTATTCTAGCTTTGCTGATAAATGTTTTTGCGAATTACAGATTAAGGTTATATACAATTTTATCTCTTTAAAAAATGTACCCATAAAATTTATATTTTGCATTAGTTGAATACTGTAGCTATTATTTTGTAAAATCTGTTTAAAATTTAAAATAAGCTTTTGGTACTGTTTGCCTCATGGCTGTTCCATTTTACACCGCTTTAAGGTAAAATGGATCAGATGACAAATTTTTACTGAACATAGTCAGATAGTTGTTTGTTTGATATTGTTTAATATTATTTGCTGTGATATAATTAGTTAGGTTTTCACAATATAGTTACTCAAAGTCAAATTAGACCTTTGTGCACCGACCTACTCTATATAAAAAATAATAATGTGTGTTTATGGACTTGTAGAGTAAGCTTTTGAGAACTAGTGGTGCATGGTATCGTGCCTTAAGGCAAATTGCTGAAACTTTACGTACCAATTAATTGAAAAATTAAAATTTTTTGGAAACTTTGAAAAAAAAAAAGGATTTTTGAAATTTTTGAAAAAATTGACTTTTTCAAAAAAAAATTGAATTTAAGCTGTTTAGCAATTGGGCTGCGTGGCTATTTTAGAGAAGAAATATCGAAGCGCGTAAGCGCCGCATCGTAGTCTAACGAATCTATAGAAATGTAAACAAAAATCATACTTATCATTAAAATCTCTATAAAATATCTGATAATTTGATGTGCATATGTCCAATATAATCATTTTTGACCGAAAAATGGGATTATTTTTCTTTTCTTTACTCGCCATCTGATACCGCTAGACCTGCCTTCTCAAAAATTTAAACGGTATTTGATTTTGTCAATACAAATAGAATGTTTTTTGAATTATTCATATCAGTAGCTCCGTTTATCAAAAACTGAATTATCATTTTGGGCTCTTTTTGCCGCGGCTCGACCTTCCTTTTCCAAAAACTAATCATCACGTCTCCTTATCAATCGAATCGAATTTTTTTCAATTATTCAAATCGTTTGATCCGAGTTCCCAAAAATTTGTATCCGCGCGCACATACACACACACATACATCCATTTAATCATTTATGCCAAAATGTTCAGAAACCTCTGAAACGTAAAGATATGTAAAAAATATATTTTCGATTTTTTTTTATATCTATATTTACTTTACTATAACTTACTCTACGGAAAGTTAAAATTAAAAATGTTATATGTTTATGATTCAAGACATCCTGTTCATTATGGCATATATTTAAAATGAATGGATGTGCATGCTAGTAAATTAGCGTATTTTGAGGTAAACATTCGAAGCTGATAGTTAATTCTTTTTAGAAATGTATTAAACATGGTTTTTAAGGACGAAAAACAATAATGCATTAAAGAGCTTTTCGCAACCTTTATGTGGGTCGTGAATACTTTATATAACAGATAGATTGTTGATATATTGAACAAAAATTTAAGACTACATTGAATAAAATTTTCGAGTCCAAATATCTATGTATATAGAATATTATTCATTTTCTATATTAATTTCATAAAGACTTATTTCTGAATACTAATATAATGAAATTGAAGCATAATATTGCTTGTCTAGTTTTTTCTATTATTCAATTAATATAAATATGTATATATATATATTATATTGATCTTGGATATACGCCGGTGCGACCAACAAAAATAAATTTTGTCTAGACTCTGCACAAGCAATGTATCGCTCAAGTATCCTTAATTTATCTCTGTTTAGATTATATGATATTTATGAGAATGCAGATAGCCCAATGTGGATCAACATATTGAAAAAAATTCTTTAACTGGTATAATTGCATGTGTATCGCAAACATTTATTGAGTACAACAAAATTCAATAATTCGTATCGTTTAATGCAAATTAATTCATGAAATTATAATTAGTTGGAACAATGGAAAAATGACCTGAAATTAGATGGTATATTTACAATTCATTTGATATATTTTTTCCACGTAGTATTAAATAAAATATATATAATAATAAATATAATAGAAGAAAACAAGAAAATCTGTGCGTTTTTTAATTTTTAATGAAATTTTCAGATTAAGTGAGCAAATTCGGTAATGACATATAATGAAAATATAAACTCAACTATTATTGATATAAATGTATAAACTTTGATATTTCTCAAACTGTAATTCTGTGATTGACATTCAACAAGCAGAACTTTTTATTAGGTAATAATTCAAGTTTTGATGGTTCTGTTTGTCTGAAAATTTACTATTACATTAACATAATAAATACAAGTAAATCATTGATATAATAGTGATTAGATTATTGTAGACATACGCTACTTTTATCAGAACAAGCTAGTTTTAATATTCTAAAACAGCATTTATATTTTAGCATATGTATTAAAATTTTGTCTTTGATACTGTGAAAACCATACTAATTATATCACAACAAATAATACACATCAAGCAAACAACTATCTTTCTATGTTCACTAAAACTCCCTGCTAATTCATCATTAGTAGAAATGTGTTTTTTATGTTTTTCAAAAATGTGTCACGTGGTTTATAAAAAAATGTACCAATGAAATTTATGTTTTGCATTAGTTGAATAATGTAGGTATTATTTTGTAAAATCTCTTTGAAATGAAAAATAAGACATTGGACATGTTTGCTCCTGGCGTTCCCATTTTACCCTGCCTATGGGGTAAAGAGAACCAGCTGACAATTTTTGAAAAACAGCAAAAAAAAAAGCATTTCTACAATGGTGAATTAGTTGGGACTGAACATAGTCAAATAATTGTTTGTTTGATTTGTGTTATTTGATTTGATGTAGTTGGTTTGGTTCTCACAATATAATTGCTCAAAGCCAAATTGGAGCTTTGTGCCCTGCAGTACCTTATATTATATTCCAAGTTCTATCAATGGTGAAAGCATACTTTAGGGCTGTTTAAAACAGTGGTTGCCAATCTTCTTTTAATTAACCCTTAATTTTTTCAACAGTTTAATTTTATAAATACTCAACTGATATTAACAGACTACAAATTAATATGCCATATTATGTAAAAATATGCATAAAAACTAATTATTTTTTGTTTACTTTTCAATATTGTTTCAAAAATATTGGGTTATCTTCGATAATAGTATTCTAGAAACAGATGTAGGCGCCCCCTTTAGAACTGGCTAGCGCTTCCCTTAGGGGGCGCGCCCCGCAATTTGGAAACCGCTGGTTTAAGACATTCGTATGGACAGAGAGAAATAAAATTATTGTTAAACATCAGAACACGGCAATACGATTATACTAGATATTATTTATCGCACTACTGGAAACAAATACATTATGTTTTGTAATGCAAATTTATGTATAATTATTTTTGTAATAAAAGCACAGATTTCTGTGCTAATGTATGATTTAATCGTACGACGCATTTCATTTTCATAACATCGTCGAAACCTTATTTTCTTTGACACTTCTTTTTTTGTTTACTAATACTTATAATAAATACACGGTTAAAAAAACGAAAATTTTATGATTTTATAAAAAGGACTAAAGGTTTTTGGTTTTATAATAAGATAAATAAAAAATCTGTTAACAAAACCACAAATAAAATTACTCTATAACCTAAAACCTATAACTAATGATGACTATATAAATAAAACCAGAAGTTTATAAAATCATGGTCACTTTAAATAAATATTTATCTCAATTAAGTAGCAATAAACTTTTTCTCTAAAATATAAAATATTTTAGTTTATCTAATAATGCTGATTATTTATATACAAAGTTTCTTTAAAGAATGTTACAAAAATTCAATTAATTTATTGATAAATCTATATGCATTTAATTGTTAAAATTTTTATAACCTATTGAAATTAAAACTACCAGATATACAGATATATTGATATGTAATTTTTCTTTTTTATTAGTTTGTCTGAAGATATAATAACGGGATAGGTAAAACAAATGTGCTAGTTTAAATCGAAAAATAAACTAAATTATGAAATTAATTATAATATAGTTTTTAAATAAAGATATGTAATAAAAATAATGAAAATAGACCATTGAATTGAATAGGTGGCAAAGGGATTGGTAAATATCGTCAATATTTAAAGAAAGATACCATAAGGGTATTAATGATTTTTATAAAAATGAACCGAGGTTTTATCAGTTTAGGAAAGAAAATAGAGTTAAATATAATGATGGATATTTTTCGGAACACATGTTTCAAATTAAATGTGCGATTGTTGAATGGATGTGGGGTCTTAATAACACATAATTCTATCATTTCGAGAAAAGAAAGATCAATTACTGTATGAATTTTACAGAAAGAACAATTTTGTTAAACCATCTAATTTATTAACTTCCCGTATTTCATTTAATTTCGAATATTGATCATTATAGAATGATATAACATGGATATAGCTTTTTAGATAAGAAGAAAATTAAAATTTAAATTATGTAAATTATCTGAATGGCAAGTTTGTAAATAAGAGGCCAAATAATTTTATATTAAAAAAACAAATTTACTGCTTTTTATAGACTTACGCAATAGTTCTAATATTGCAATAAAATGAGTTTGTTACTCATATCGCAATAAAATGAGTTGTCTTTTATTTTGTATATTAATAAAAATATTAATCATTCACATGCCATGAAGCCGAATTTTGATTTATGTACCAACAAGCACTTCTATGTTTTTTGTATTGTGTTATTTCTAGTCTAGACACTTACTAATGTTTATTTTTCATCAACAGCAACAAAAATTTCTCAAGCGGCCCGGCGATGATCCGACCGGCGATCCAACATTCGACGGCCCAGCCGTTAAGATGCAATGCTCGCAGCAGCAGCAGCAGCAATCGCAGCAGCAGATGCAGCAGACTGAAGCTCTCACCAAATTCTCGGTCGAAATCGTGCAGCAGTTGGAATTTACGACATCTGCGGCTAACTCACAGCCGCAGCAAATTTCAACGAATGTCACTGTTAAGGTAAAAAAGATGGCAGAGTTATAAAGTTATATATAATATATTGCACTTCTATTTTTCTGAACAAAAATACTTTTTTTTTTCCAAAAAAATATTTAATTTTTTATTTATGTTTATAATCTACATTTTGGTGATATGGAACATCTTCTTCTGCAGGATCATTGATATTGTGTAATTAAACGCTGTTTAGAAAAAAACGCTGTTCAAAAAAATAATAATAGCCGTTCAGAAAAACTTTAATGAAAAATATAGAAACCTGTATTTAACACATCACCATAAGTCAGTAGGATTATTTATATTTTTAACTTCCCGTAGGGCAAGTTATAGTAATCGCAAAAAAATCGAAAATGAAAATTTTTATATATCTTTACGTTTCAAAGGTTTCTGAACATTTTGGCATACCTTAGAAAAAATGGATGTATGTGTGGGGTGTGTGTGTGTTGTGTGTATGTGTGTGTGTATGTATGTACGTGTGTGTATGTATGTGCGGATACAAATTTTCGTCGACGATTTCGGGAACACGGATCAACCGATTTGAATAATTCAAAGAACATTCGATTCGTATTGATAAGGAGACGTGCTGATTAGTTTTTGGCGAAGGCAGGTCTAGCCGTTCCGAAGATACGGGGCAAAAAGTGCCGAAAACGGTAACTCAGTTTTTAAGAGAACGGAGCGTCCGATTTAAATAATTCAAAAAACATTTCACTTGTATTGACAAGATGAAGAATCGATCAAATTTTCATAAAGGTAGGTCTAGCGGTTTCGGAGATATGGAGGAAAAAGTAAAAAAATGAGCCATTTGGCGGTCAAAAAATGATCATTAGACATATGCACATCAAATTATCAGATATTTTATAGAGATTTTAACAATAAGTATACATTTTGTTAACATTCCTATGGGTTCCGTACCAATGCTTATGCGTTAGACAGCAACGCGGCGCTTACGCGCTTTATATTTTGTCCCTATGCAGTTAAATCAGTACGATAGCTTTGAAAAAAAGTTCAGATCTTCCACAATATGTCAAATAAGAAGAAAAAAAATTTTTTTCAAAAAAAAAAAAATTAAAAAAAAATTATTTTTTAAAAAAAATTTTTTTTTTTCAAAAAAAAGTAATTTTTGGTCCATATATATAGTTTCTCAAAAATGTTATTTTTTCAAAGTACATTTTTTTCAAAAACGTTAATCGTTTTTAAAAAATTAATAATATTTGGTACGGGAAGTTCCAGCAATTTGCCTTAAGGCACGATGCCTTAATTGCCTTAAGACAGAATTCCACTTACAGCTAGTTTAAATTTTGAATAATTCGTAATTGAAATGCCTACTTTAGTATTTAATATAGAAGGATTAGACAGCTCCTCTTACTTTTTTTAAGTAAAATTTATGCTTTATTAGGAAAATATGATTTAAAATTAAGTAAAAAACACCCACTGTCTGACAGTGTGGTGAAAAATTATTCGATTACTACAATGGATTTATGAAATAGAGATTTGTGGAAAGAGGTGTATGTATTTATCACTTAGGGGTATGAAAAATAGTTACCAATTCTCAGACCTACTGAATACGCATATAAAATTCGATTTGAATTGGTAAAGCCGTTTCGGAGGAGTACGGTAACGAGCTTTGTGATACGAGACTTTTATATACAAGTGAATAGTAAAAAACTTATTGTTTTTAATTTATCTAAATAAAATTGGTTCGTCACATTTTCTTATGCAAACTAAAATTCTTTATTTAACATGTTACTTATTATTAGATTTGGGTCAAATTTGCTGCACCGTTTTACTCTATAACTTATTACCAATATAAACTTCTCTTCATAATGTTTCCTAGAATACTTTGTCCTCATAACCGATAAAGTCTCCTAATCGTTTTGCATAGTGCCAATTCACAATTGCACCAGAACACTATGAATTGGTTGTTGTTTTGATGGAGTATGCGTCATTTATTGGATAAGATGAAAGACTGATGAAGGGCTGATGCAGCCCTTCGAATTGTCCAGTCTTGTATATACTAGAATTCTCTTTAGATCGTTATCGCACAAAGCTTTTGTATGCGATTCATTTTTCATCCCCAATGATCATCTGTTTAAGAAGTGGGCTAATTTCTTTGCAATTTGCTAATGCTTTTTGCAGATTGAACTCTTATTTTTGAACTCAGCTTTGAGCAGATGATTTAAAATTGTTTCATTTTGAAACAATTAGTAGATTTTGGGCGATAGTACCAGTAAAATTGCGATTATCAGATATGTAGAATACTAGCCCTTTACCCGCTATTTTGCCTGTTATCATTTCAAGTAAAATTTTGATACCACATTTGCTGGCCAAAGTTGGTATCAAACCCAGAATCCATATTTATCTGCTCGAATAACATGAGATTTCGTTAGTTAAAAAGCTGAGTTAATTTATTAACAACCCTATAATCTATAAAGAATACTAGCTTTTTACTTTTAATTTTAGTTTCTATTGTATTCTTGAGTGACTACAATGACAATAGAAGTAAATCTGCGACATTTTTAAATGCAATAAATAAAAAAATATATGTTCAAGCATGAATGTTAATGTAAATACCATTGAGCATTTATGAACAGTTTAACATAGCATTGCGAAATATTTAGTATGCGATATTATTTTATTATCTGATAAGAACTTAAAAGTTTAATTAGTATTCAGAATACAAACTTCATTCATAATATAAATATGGGACGAACTTAAATTTATGTTTTGTTGGGATGAAGTATAGAAGCATTATACCCTCTTGATGTGGTGAGTGGACTTTTAGTAAGGACTTAGAACTTATGTTATATTGTATTCATTTTCTCTAATGTGAGATTTGAACCAAATAGATAGAATTTTAATAATAACTAGTGGCTGGCTTGAACTTTCCGTACCAAAAATTATTTTTTTTAAAAAGATTAACATTTTTGAAAAAAAATTACTTTGAAAAAATTAGATTTTTGAGAAACTATATATTTTTGAAAAAACTATATTTTTTGGAAAAAGACTTTTTGAAAAAAAATGTTTTCTTCATTTTGAAATATTTTGGAAGTTTTGAACTTTTTTTCAAAGCAATCGTACTGCTTTAACTACATAGAGGCGAAATATCGAAGCGCGTAAGCGCCGCGTCGCCGTCTAACGGATCAACATCGGTATGGAACCGATAGAAATCTAAACAAAATTTATACTTAAATTTATACTTAATGGCATTTGTTTTTACTTTTCTCACAAGATATCCGAAACTGCTAGACCTGCCTTCATGAAAATTTAATCAGTTGTTCATCTTGTCAATACAAGTAATGTTTTTTGAATTATTACAATCGTTCTCTTACAAACTGAGTTACCGTTTGTGGCCAAAAACTAATCAGCACGTCTCCTTATCAGCAGCAATCGAATGTTTTTTGAATAATTGAAATCGGTTGAACCGTATTCCCGAAATCGTCCACGAAAATTTTTATTTGCACAAACACACACACGTACATCCATTTTTTCTAAGGTATGCCAAAATGTTCAGAAACTCTGAAACGTAAAGATATATAAAAAAAAATTCATTTTAGATTTTTTTGCGATTACTATAACTTACCCTACGGGAAGTTAATAATATCGCCTCCTCCTAGTTTTGATATTCTGTTTTATTACTATCAACAAGCTTATCTACTAGTATTTATAGATATATTTATATTTTAGCTAAATTTATGTTTATCGGAATTTAATTTTAATTCAAGCTAAAATTCTGAGGTTCACTTGTATACTTAAAATAAATAATTTTAACTTCATATTTCAATTCTTAGAATTATGAGATACATTCCTTCATTCTAAGTTTTGTTTGTAAGCTCTTATATTTCTCTATAAAATACAAATGATGAAATTTAAAGTACTTATAATAATCTATTGGAAATGATTTAATATTCCTCCAATATTTCATTACGGTACGGGAAGTTCCAGCAATTTTCCTTAATTCACGATGCCATGCACTGATAATTTTTTTATAATAGGAAGTTGAGGCTAATTGCAAATCCAATGGCCAATGCCATTCGACTTCTATTATGCCAAACGGTTGGATAATATCACCTTGTTCGATTCACATGTGACTCAAGTTTGTTTTATTTTCCAGCAACTTCTTTAATATCATTTATTTTGTAAACAAAAAATATATAATTTCCTGAACACGTAGTCATAATCTGAAGAATAATTCTTGGAAATTAAAAAACTGTTCAATAGTTATCAGACGAAGCTTATGTTGCCACTCACTAGAAATGGATTGGATAGGGATCAAATTATCCGTTTTCATAATATGTAATTTAGAATGCGTTTTCATTTTCACAAAGAAAGGATTCTGTAATATCATTTTTACGGTGATATTTAAATCTATTTTCAATAATAAAAAATTGCAGAAGAACTTCTTTCCAGTTTGCAGCAAATTGGCTTGCACTGTTTCATGAGTAGTCAACAGAGCTGTATTATGATTAAATTAACTTAATTTTCAATTATAAATTAGTTTTCAACTTTTGTGGATTATTGTGTAAAAAAGCGAAGTATTGTCTTTATTCATATGAAGATCAAGTCCAATTGCTCTGTTTTTTTAAAATGCATTTTATCGAAATTACCACTTATGCCTATTTTAGGTTTCTAATACACAATGTCCAATTGTAATTAAATGATTAATTCCATCATTAGATCAGATGTATCTTCGCTTGAATTTTTCCCTTTCGATTTATCAATTGTTTACACCTTTATGTGTAATTCAACCTTCTATTTCCTGGCTACCAGGTGTAGTGCCATGGGCTTTACTCAAAACAAAATACTTGTTTTATCGCAAGCCCAATATGATACCGTGGAAAGAAGTACATTAGTATAAACATTAACATAAGTTTAAAACGATATGTCATTAAAAATAATGACAAATTTTATGATGTTGTTACAATCATTAAATGTATATATAAATTTGATCTAAGCGTAAATGTAATTTGATACTTGCGGAATATACCACACCTCAAAAGATTGCAAAAATTGTTAGAGATAAGATGTCGTTGAGAAATATTTCAGAAATTTATATTACTTGGTTGATAAATGTGTCATTATCTTTGAAGCAAACTTTCGAAAATACTTGTAGACATATTTAACATGTGATACATGTAGAACCAAAATAGTAAATGATACAAATCGTTTTTATTTATCTTAGTGATCAAAATTATATTTTCATAATGATAATTTTCAAAACACTATAGTGAAAATTTAAATTTAAAGTCAATGTTACCTCTATCCAGATGTCATAAAGCGTCATTTTTTATTTCTTCATCAAATTTACCACATGGGGCGTTCATTAATCAAGTGAGCGATTTTTTTATGGATTTTTGGAACCCCATCTCAACATTGATGATACATGGTGAAAATTAAAATTACCCGCGTCCACCAAACATCACGTGTATTTTGAGCAACTTAAAAGTATTCGAACGAAATTTGGAAATTATGAAAAAATCCTAATATATTTTTATTTTTTGAAAATTCAGGTAAAGAATAAATACACGTGATATCTTACTAGGCCCCACCCTTCGCCATGTGATATTTTGTGATTTTTTGTCAAACCTCCCTCCTTCTAGAAGCCTCACGTGATTAAAGGACACCCGCTCAATAAAAAATATTAGCAAAAGGTATCCATAAATTTTCTACAAAACTTGAAAATCTATAATGCATATCATACTAAATTTATAAATTAAATTGTTTTTGAAATCATTTCATTAATTATTGGGAGATTTTTTATAAAGATGCACTTTTTTATTTTATTTTATTTGGCCTCTTATTTACAAACTAGCCATATACAAAATTTCCTACAATAAAGATGCAATAGAATATTTTGAATGTTTTTAGATATGTGAACAGCACACATACTTTGTGTACGTTGTTTTTCTAAAAAAGTGTAATAGAACATTATTAAATTTAATCAATGCAATCTATAAATCGGATGAATGTTTTTTCTTACTATAATCAGAATCGAATTACTGAAGAGTTTCGTCAAGTGTTAATAAAATTCTATTGATATCTGCGAATTTCAGAACTATATATGTTCTATGAGCTATTGCAATGTAAATTCTTAGCCTAGTGTAACTTGAGCTACTACAACCTACAACCCAGATTTTTATCTATACTGTTGAGATATACGATATATTGCAGAAATGTCCCCAATAGGCTATTTTCACTTAGCATCAAGTGGAAATCTGACATCATTACTGCTTGATATCAAGCTGTCTCAGATTAAATGACTTGGTATCGCACATTTAAAATGAAAGTTGATGAACTGTTTCTTAATCTATCAGTTCAGATATCCTGGAAAAACTGGGAAGTTAAAATTGGCAGACACAGACTTATCCTTTTCTTTTGAATTTGAATTTTGAATTTTCTATATGCTATCATCTACTCATCTGGATATAAAAAATACTATGTTATCGAATTTAATATTTTGGTAAGTTTTCTACTTACTTACTCACGTGAAACGTTCAATAAAAGTTTTTATTCAACGAATATCAATATTTCTATTTAATCACTATTTTAACCATTGACGAAATTACTTCCTGAGCAACCCAACAGTTTTTATCTAAACATGTAGAATGTTAATTAAGCCTAAGTCTCTATGGGCTTGCCTAACTTTCAGGTCACATTTCAAATTTTTTAACATTTTACCAAATAATATTTTTAATATTTTACCTTCGTGAGATGACGCAAAATCTTAATTCTACAACGTTGTAAAGACAACCAATATCAATATTTATGATCTTTGCTAGGCTTTTCAGCCTGAAATTTTGATAGCCAGAATTGCGAACATTAGGGCTGCTGTGACTTAAGTCACATAATTCATCAATAACAAAAAATATGTTCAAACTGAATTTTATATTTCCGATTTGAATATATAGGTTTATATTACTTATTATTTGTATCTTTTTTTTGGATGTTAAACAAAAATTCAGCTCATAGAGGATTAACTTAATCATTAAATTTATAAAAAGGAAATTGAAATTTAAACTTTTTCAAATATAATATTTATCGAAGCCGGTGTCGAGATCATCACATAATATTTATCTAGCAAGGCATTAAAATTTTATTTCATCTAGTTCAGGCAGGAAAAGGCCATGGCAATCCAATAACAATTGCAAAAATTTGTTAAACCGACATTCTTTCGATCGACATTAGTATTTCAATAAAAACTGAACGAATGATACGGATATTTCGTTTTGTACGTAAGAAAGTTCATACATCTTTAGGTTGGAACGTAATTTTATCTCAATTTTGAAGTGGGCGAATAGGAAGCGGAGTTATTAGATTCATTATATTGAAAATGTCATATGACGCACAAACAGAGACCATTTCAAAAACATTTCTATTTAAAGATGATATCCTTTTTAATGATGATTAAAAATAAACTTGTTATCCTCGATCCAAATTTGATCCAATACCGCTTTATTGTTAATATTATATGTTATTGAGTACGTATTATTGAGTACGTTATGGCATCGATATCAAGTATTTGAAATTCGCAAATATATATCATAAATGTTTTGCTTTAGCTATTGTATTGTATTAGTGCTTCATACCAAACTATTGTCATAACAGACGTCGGTTTTTAAAATAACAAAAATGATATGGACGATGGAGAATTCGATTGCTAATCCACTAATAACAATGGCCGACTGTACGCGATAGTGCTTGTGTTTTGAAGATATAATTTTAATTAAATTCTGCCAAAGAACAACATTTTTGTTTCTACAATCAACGCGTTTATGCATTATGGTAATATAAAAAATCTTGCACTCCACTTTTGGTCTTCTAACGTGATGTGTTAAATGCAATAAATTCCGTGGCTGAAGTTGTTAATTATTAATAGTGATTATTGATTTTAAAATCGTATTTTGAATTGATATTACTAGTGCAAGGACAATGTTTATTATGGGCTATTGAATTATTTGTGTTATGTTTATGCAAATGTTTCTGTTTTACCGTTTATAGAGCATGCATATCTAATTAAATTTTAACGAAAATTATATTTTATGCTACAAATATTGGTCATTTAGTGCGTATGTTATATATAATTAATTCTTAGCTCATTACTTGATGGAATTATAAATCAATCATATCATTGTTAGCAAAACCTACAACATTGTGATGTGGTTTTCATTCGAGGATATGGTGCGTTAGTTAAGATGCGCCAATAGAATGATTGTATTGGCGAACGTGTTGATGGAACAGATTTCAAAATTTTTCCTTATTGTGTTAGATTTATTTTAATGATCACAATGTTCTGTGGTTCCATTTTACTCAATGGACTAAGCGGAGCCACTTCATTATGCACTTTGTATCAGCGTTATTTGTTATAAAATTTATATACTGAAATTATAATAATTTTAATACGCAATCAATATTTAATACAAATTTAATATACTATTTACTTAATAATTAAAAAAAACTTTACATAAATATTAGTTAAATAACCAATGAAGCAGTTTAAAACTCTTAGATCCCTCCGAAATTAGATGTTTTTATCACAACCAGTAATTTGAGTTGCCACAATTATATTATTTCTTTTCCAGGCCTTAACTTCCACGAAAACCGAACCACCATCTTCCTGTTCAACTCCCTCTTCCACGACGACAGAGCAGCAGCAAAGTAATCAACTACTGCAGCAGCTGAAGCAAGAGCCTCTAACGTCACCGGCTTCTGGGGCAGACTGTACAAATTCCAGTGTAGCCGGTGGCGATGAAGACGATGAGTTTGTAGATTTAGAACAGTGTGCTGCAGCTCTCGAGAAAGACGCTGCGGCAAATGGGGCTGCTGGCGGCGGTGGTTTTCCACGATTTGAGTTTTATGGTGCAGATCAAGCCATGTCTACTGAGCAATTGAATAATTTGCTTTCGGAATTGTCTGATATGCAAGGATTTGATTTTCCCGAACAGCAGTCACCGCAGCAGCAGCATCAGCAAAGAGTTGAGGATGAAAAACCATCACCGGCTATGTTGATGCAGCAGCAACAGCAAAATTCGACGGGTAAAATATAATATAAAATACTTATTAAAATAATTAAAATAATGCATATAGTTTTCATTAATTTAAATATTTGTCTTTTGCAGGTGGTAGGACGCCTAACTTCCATATGGACTTCCCTAAACCTGAATTATCACCTGCTGCACAAACCTTGAAGCATATGGCTGAACAACATCAGCACAAAAATAACCAGTATAATAGAGGTCCTTACGGTACGGATTTTGGAAATTATCAGCAACAAAATCCAGGACAACAGGTGAGAAATTTAAAAATAGTAAATTATATAAATAATATAATTATTTGTCTATTGATTACGAACTCATTCTGAATTCGTAATATTCAAAATAAGTTTATAAAGTGAAGAAAAATATTTTTGTTTTTTAACATTCATACAATATTAACAATATTCTTGGTTTATTTTATAGCAGGTGAAACAAGAACTCCTCTTCCCGCAACAGTCTTCTAAACAGCAGCAACAACAGTATTCTCCTTACGGATCACCAGGTCCAATGCCCGGAGGTGGTGTTGGTAGTCCAGGTGGTTATCCGGCACCACCGCGGCCGCCATCTTCTTCGGCTTCCTCCACGGCCAACACTCCTCCGGCAGCGGGTGGTGCGACTGCTGCAGCAGGCGGACAACAGCAGAGCGGGACCTTGCAGATAAAGCAGGCACAACAATTGCACATCTCACAGCCTATGACTGGACATCACGGATTACAGGTAGGATTTTTTCATGAAATTGAATTATAGGGAAATTTGAAGTAATTGTGATGTTTTTAGGCGCATTGATGTTTTAATGAATTCAAGCATCTATCCTTCATCATCATATCACCTGATTTTTATAGAACATTATTTGTAAGAGTTATATTGCTCATAATAAATGCCAAATACTCGATGTGCCAAACAACAATTTAAATACCTAATTTTTAAATTGCAATCGATATGGAGCGATGTCAACATGTGGATCTGAGTGTGAACTAGTACGAATTTCTATAACAACTTTAATGAAAAAATGATCAAATACATTTTATGGTATTTTCAACGAAATATTTACTACGTACAAGTTTTATATAACTAATTACTTAAGATTTAATATTGAAGATTTTTATATTTTATATTATATATGAATATTTTGATTAACTGATGAAAATAGTAGTTTTGTGATGATGAATATAAATGGTGAAGTGTTTCGGATTTAACTTCTGTTCATCCTTCTGAATTGGTTACTTGTGAATCAAATAAGATATATCTATGTCAGATTACGTACGGTTCATACTTATTATAATAGTTTTAAATTGTTTGTCTAGTTCAATATTATGAAATTTTGTATTTGGCCGCACAGCTCTGTTCTTCTTAAGACGTACCAGAAAATTTCTAAGAAGTTAACTTATGAATATTCTACAATAAAATGGTAATGTTGTGAAATCGTTCGTAAATACTATTGAATGATTTGAATTTTAAATTTCACTGATTTGCGCTCGTTTTGTTGTTTTACGTATGTTCTATATATCGCAGTATTACGAATAAAACAATTGATGAAACTGATAAAATTATACACACTCACAAATTTATTTATGTCGGATTTTAGTTTATAGAAGTGGGATTAATTAACTTCTCGAGGTAGAAGAAATCCGATTTGTTAATTTTATGTTTTCTCGAAGTTCCATGTCATTCTTGAGCGATTGAGACCAATGTTAGAAAAAAGTATGTGTGTATGTGAGCATATTTTTCTATTTTTCGTGCAGTATTTTCATAAGCGACATTCGGACCAATTTCAAAAATTTTAAAATTTAGGGATTTGTGTTGATTAGTTTTGCGCAATGATCGACTAAGCCGTTTCTTTGCAGTTAGCATAAAAGTGCTTTTTTGTAATCGTTTTCGCATAGTTTTTACTGTCTCAACTTTATGGATTTGTTTATTGTTCACGGAAATTAATTAATAATTATCTAAATAGATTCTTTAGATTTGTGTCACCTAGCTGAAGTGTACAAAACTTTTCTATAGTGGTATAACAAAATGTTACTAAAATATTAGTTTAAATGGTTAAATAATATAAAGCACTACGCATCTGATATACGTAATCGTACCACTATTTTCTTATACCAGATGCTTAATATTTCACAAAATAGTTTAAGTTTAAAAAAATGTTTCATTGGTTTTGATGAAATTCAACATGTCGATAAAGTTTATGCACACTAAATAGTTCTACGAAAATTGATTGAATTATATAAATTCATTAAAATTTAGAATAATGGGCGCTTTCAGGACATACAACGTTACAGATATTATGAACGTATTTGGGAGATATCAATTGGAAAATGCAATGTTTAGTTTTAAGTGAAAGTGGAAACTTTAATTTCAAAATAAACCGTTAAACATATTAACTAAATAGTTAAATCTCAATTTGTCCGAGAATATTTCAAACAATCAATTTCCGATATGTGTAATAAGTCAAGTATTACACATATCGGAAAGTTCTTGCAACTGGCAGAATGCCACCTACACTATTTGGTTATAGTATTTTTTTTTCAAAGTTTTGTGTTCTTGTTTTAATACTGAGCAATGTTAAATAAATAATTTATAATTAATATAAAAATTAATAATTTAAATATTTGTTATTTTTCAATTCGATAATTTGGCTGAAAAATATTCAAGATATTATATAAATATCCATTTTATATTATATGCATAAAAATGTTTAGTTTTTTATATTATTATATTGATATTATATATTCCAAATCCGCCGACGGATTTCTTGTTTAACTTCCCGTAGGGTAAGTTACAGTAATTGCAAAAATCGAAAATGGATTTTTTTTGCATATCTTTACGTTTCAGAGGTTTCTGAACATTTTGGCGGATACAAGTTTTTGTCGACGATTTTGAGAATGCGAATTAACCGATTTGAATGATTCAAAAAGCAATTTCTATAGATGGGGAAACGTGCTGATTAATTTTTGGCAGGTTCAACCGTTTGGCCGAAAATGGCAATTTAGATTTTGAAAGAACGAAGTGTCCAATTTTAATGATTCAAAAACATTTTATTTCTATTGACAAAGTGAAGAACTGATTACATTTTTAGAAACGCTGGTCCAGCCGTTTCGGATATCTAATCAAAAAAGTAAAAAAAGATGCCTTTTGCTGCTACATATGCACATCAAACTATAGAATATATTATAGAGATTTTTAATACGAACAATTTTTGTTTACATTTTTATGGGTTCCGTATCAATGTTTATTCGTTAGACAACCGCGCGGCGCTTACGCGGTTAGGTATTTTGTCTATAAAACAGATACGCAGCGCGATTGCTTTGAAAAAAGTTCAAAATTTTCAAAAAAAGTCAAATTTTTCAAAAGTCATTTTTATCAAAAAGTTCTCAAACATCTCATTTTTTCAGTTTTCAAAAAATTTTGAAGCTATTTAAAAATTTAATTTTTGTTACGGGAAGTTCCAGCAGTTTGCCTTAAGGCACGGTGCCACCCACCACTTGTTCAATTTTCAAACGTGACAAAATAATTATGTAAATGACGTTCAACAGTTTTGAAAAAATAAAGATTATTTGACTAGGCTATCGCGAGGGATTATTCCAACCCTATATAAATCCAGCATATATATTTCAATAATGCGTTGGCTTTGGCGCGCTTTTTGCCGCGCACCCTATTCCGAGTGGAATCTTTTACGTGAATCAGTCATTGCATCCCTCTGCTCACCGTCCGTAGCATCGCGTCGGGTCGGCTCTGACATGGTTGTACGCACGTACGACCGTACGACGAGTGCGATATGCCGACGATAATGGGATAGCGACGGGATTATTTACTCAAATTATTTAAAGCAAATTTATTATGTAAGAAAATAATAAAAATCTTGTCAATTTTATAGTATATTAAAAGCCATTCAATTATTATTGGAATTTCCAAAGCTAAATCTGTTGTATGCATAATACAATACGAGCTCGATTAACCGGACTAATTGGTGTTGATAGGCATCCGGATAATCCAATGAATAAAGAATAATGTGTATTTATCAAAAACAACAAATACTTGCATATATATCAACGAAAATCAATATTTAATAAGAAATTAACATCCTTATATATATATATATATATATATATATATATATTTTCTCAAATTATATTACTTACATATACTAAACTGCAGCATAAATCGTGCAAAAATTCGAATTGTAAGTATGTATGCATGTATGTACATACATATAACTCTGTCGCTGTTGGTAGTCCGAATAATCGCGAATCCTTATAACTGAGGTCCAGATTATCGAGGTTCTACTGTAATTATTATGAAATTTCTTTATTAAAAAGATGGCAGCCGTTTCGAACATACGGGTCCGAAGAAGGGTTAAAAATAGCAATTCAGATTTTGAGAGAACGGAGCGATCGTATTGAATGTTTCAAAAAATATTGTACCTGCATTGTTGGAATAAAGATTTTTTTATACACGTAGTTTTTACAGCAATCAGAACTATTATATGTTCTATGAGCCGTAAAGAGCGCTGCTTATTACTAAGACGTCGTTGTTAATACATCGATTAACCCTATTTTATCTGAAATATATTTAACTTCCCGTAGGATAAGTTATAGTAATCGCCAAAAAATCGATAATGAAAATTTGTATATATCTTTATGTTTCAAAGGTTTCTGAAAATGTTGGCATACCTTAGAAGAAATGGATGTATGTGTGGGTGTATGTGAACGTATGTACGATTTCGAGAACACATATCAATCGATTTGAATGATTAAAAAAACATTCGATTCCTATTGACAAGCGGACGTGCTTATTAGATTTTGGCAAAGGCAGGTCTAGCCGTTTCAAAAATACGGGATAAAAAGTGCTAAAAATGGTATTTCAGTTTTTGAGAGAACGGAGCGTCCGATTTGAATGATTCAATAACATTTTACTTGTATTGACGAAATGAAACACTGGTGAAATTTTTGGGAAGCCAGCCTTTGCGGAGATCCAATAAAAAAACTAGTGGGGTGGGTGGGCCTTAAGGCAAATTGCTGGAACTTCCCGTACCGTAACGAAATGTTCGAGGAATACTGAATGTTTTCAAATAGATTATTATAAATATTGTAACATTGTCTAATATTTATAAGAATTATATAAACTGAATTGCAAAGTTGAAATTATTTGTTTAAAGTATATTAGAACTATAGTCAGAATTAAAAATAAAATCTGAATTATTTTCGATATACAAAAAATTAAAAAAAAAAAATTGAAACAAAATTTTTTTTTCAAAATCAATTATTTTGTTAAGACAAGCAGAAAGTTCTTTGAATCATTCAAATCGGACGCTTAGTTCTCTCAAAAACTGCCATTTTTTACATATTTAGCTCCGTATCTTCGAAATGGCTGGGCCTGCCTTTGCCAAAAACTAATAAACACTTCTCCCAATCATTACCAATCGAATGTTTTTTAGATCATTCAAATCGGATACTCCGTTCTCTCAAAAAGTCGATTTTTATTTTCTGCACTCTTTGCTCCGTATCCCCGAAACGGCTGGACCTGCCTTTGCCAAAAACTAATCAGCTCTTTTCCCTATCGATAGGAATCGAATGTTTTTTGAACCATTCAAATCGGTTGATCCGTGCGTCCGAAAACGTGACTGGAAATTTGTATCCATACATACATACACACACACACACACATCCATTTTTTCTGAGGCATGCCAAAATGTTCAGAAACCTTCAAAACGTCGAGAAATGTAAAAATTTTCAATTCCGATTTTCGGCCCATTACAATAACTTACCCTACTGGAAGTTAATTAATGCCATTTTGCGGTCAAAATTTGTATTACGTATCGTATTACAAATTTTGTGTAAATTTTGTATTTCGACTCTAAAACAGCTATCTATGCAGCTCGATTGATTTAAAAAATGTTCATAGTTTTTTAAAAATATATTTTTTTTTAATTTCAAAATTCTCAATAGTCTTTTTTCAAAGTTTTGAAAAAAATTTATAGATTTTTTAAAAAAATTCAAGATGTCATGCACCACCGACTTGAATGATTCAACGAAGTGTACGTTCAAATTGGTCGCGAGACATACTGCTTAGTTTTCGCGAAAAGTAGGTCTAGCTGTTTCGCAGGTATGGAGCGGAGCAAAGGGTTCAAAAAATGGTCGTGCACCGTTTGAGAGAACTGATTAGAATGTTTCTAAAACATTTTACTTGTGTTGACAGTGTGAAGTAATTAGTTTTTATGGAATTCAGATCTAACAATTTTTAAAAAATTTGAAAATTTCAAAATGTTGAAAAAAATTTAAAATTTCAAAATTTTTAAAAAATTTGAAAATTTAAAGAAAATATATTTTTTTCAAATTTTTTGTCATAAATATTTTTTTCGAAAAAGTTATCTCTAATTTTTTATGAGATAAGATCTTCGAATGCTTTTACTCTATCTGATTCGTAAGATACACATTTGTAGAATACGCTCGTTGTCTAATTTAATAAAATAAGCATTTAAACATTTGCGGCACTAGTAATAATCTTTTTCAAAATATTTAAAACAATTGTTATAATCATTAATAAATTTTCATTAATTATTGATTATTTTTACTCCTCGAATGTTTAATTTAATTTAAGTTCCAGCAATTTGTCCTAAGACACGATGCCACTTACAACTAGCTTATAATTCCTTTCAGTCATGAATGAAACATTTAAACAGATGCAAAAATTTAATTTTCTTTTCTAGCATATATTCTCTACCGATCATACTATTACTTTATATATAAGCTCAGTAAATTCAGTCGGCTAGGGACCCCTCTTCGCGGGTTATCAGTGGCGTAATATCGACCCAAGGTCTCTAGTACGAGGTGCCGGGGATGGATACAGTCAGGGGTGCATCGGAACCGTCTTTTGTCAGGTTTAGGGGTATCGAAAATTATATCTGTCTAGAATTATATCAGTGCTTGTGGAACTTTCGTAGTGCGGTGCGGTAACCTTGCTTAAGTATTTAAATTGGTCAAGGCTTTACAGGAGATCTTCTAGTAATGCTAACATTATCAGCTGATCTCATAGTACCATTATATTTAATTAGATGAATGCGTCATTGTGCATAATTTATATTGCACTTTTTTAATGCACTTAAATTATTGGGATTTTGAGAAACTACCATGCACTTTTGAAACATTTAATTGTTTTTTTCTGGAAAAGGGGTATTCTGGTCTAGAATTAAAATAAATCGATTTATTTTTTTTCGCATATTTTCAAAGTTTAACTGTTCAGGAATATGCATTGAAAAGAATTTTTCAAAATTTAGATTATTTTCGAAAATATAGCTATTTGACTACGACAATTCTCATCTGTTTCCTTCTTAAACGAAACTTCAAACTCGTTTTTATGGAAACTGTCTTTTTCGATACATTTCGATAACCACGATTTCTCAACTTTTACTCGACCGTTTTACTTGAAATTTTTACAGAATTTTCTTTATAGACTTCAGTATGAAACTCTGAGTATGAACGGCGTTCATCACCCAAATTCCGATCGATCCTTTACTCATTATAAAAATTTGGAGTAATTTTTTAAAGAAAGTTATCAAAAAGTATTTTTCTTTCAGACAGTCGCTATTTCGTGACATTATTCTAGATTAAAAATAAATTTTTCTTCAGATTATTTGGAGGGCTAAAATAATGGGTATGGTCAGGTGACAATTTGTTGAAAGCCCCAATCATCAACTTCTTGAATGAAAACTTTATGACTATATTTAGTTTTTACTGAGTTGTTTTTTCCAACATTCCTTTGTAGTATACGATATCCCTTTTTGGCCGACTATTGTAAATTCATCAAATTTATTGAATGTCCTTTACTGGACAGTTGTAAATAAAAGAGATAATAAAAAAAAATTTAGTTTTTATCTTATTTTATATTCTTAGCACATTAATTGATAACGTCTAAAAATTGAAAGTAAAATATTGTTTGCTATTTATTTAAGGCTTTGAAAATATTGCATAAAATTCATGACTCTAGACCAGAATATTCCCTTAAGAAATATAAATGATGAGTTTTAAATTGACTGAACTTTATATTTATAATACCCCCTTATGAGGATTGGGCCCCACGTTGGTAAACACTGCGTTACACAAAACAATTGTTGCATTAATAGTATAATTTAATAGTTTGTAAATAACATATTGATTTTTTTTCTATTTAGAGAGATAGTTCAATTATTTTCCATAATTAAAACGATTGATCTATCTGTAGCATCAAGCTGTCGGCCAACATGTATGTCTACATTCTATACACTGCACTGCGATTATATTCTAGGAGTATTTCGTTCGATTAATTCATCTTCAAGAATGCCATCGAATTAGTTGTTTAATATAATAAATGAAAATATTTGCAACTATGCTTTCGAGAGATTTTTAACCTCATTTGCTCACGTCAGCGCATAGTGACACCAACAATAATAAGGCGATTTATATGTAAACGTTAGGACAGGTGTGCTACAACAATATTCACGATCCACTAGAAATAATTATGACTTCAATTAGAGTGGGTAGTATTTTACCGTACTGGCAATTTTAATTAAAAAATAGAAAGTTTTTAATTGGCACGGAACTGCACATTAAATGCTATCAAAAGTAATTGAAAAAATACATTATTTCTTGTTTTAAAAGTATATCGTGTTTAAATTATTTCAGATCATAATAATGATTTCTATATTATGGTATTTAAAATTATATTTTTTAATATTGTAATATGAATTAATTGCCAAATATTTTTTACTATAGAGTTTTGGCATATAATTTTGACATCACCTCTGTCTTCTCAAAAAATGCACGTACAATCACTAATTAATCCAATTACTAACTATTTTGGTACTATGTGCCAATACCAACAATTACGTGCAGTACATTTATTATTAATAATGTATATTATGATGCTTGCTGATGGTGTTTCCAAAAAAATAATTAAAAACGTTGAATTGATATAAAAAAATGAATGAATAAATAATTATTTTTATGTATATTTGTAGCCTGATAAATGAAAATATTGAGGGGTGTGCAGAATTATTTGTTCAATAAAAAGGGGGAGGGCTATGAAAAGGTTGAAAACTACTGCCATAATCCAATGTACTTAAGTCAAAAATTGTGCTGCATTGAAATAATATTATACAAAATTCATTTTAGATAATTTTATACTGGCTTATAATGATGCATCTTGGCCATTAAAAATAACATAATTAGAAACATCAAATAAAGCTACATATTGTGTATTTGGGATCTATCGATTGATAATAATATTTATACTCACGGTAAAATTTACTTACGTTTCAAGTGTTGCTAATATGCAAAACTTAATTAGTTCCTATAATTCAACTACTTTTTATAGGCCTCTAATATTCTACCTTGTCAGTATGGGCACTAAATTTATTATCATGCCAAGTTTTATCAAAATCCCAGACAAGCAACGTCTGGGTTCTCCTTGTTGGCTTCACAATTATACGAGTACTTCATTATGTCTTACAGTTTATCAAATTTAAAAAATAAACTTATCAAAAGTATATTTATTCAAAATTTATTTAAAAAATATATCAGTGACGGATAACTGAAAATTATGATAATTGCAGGATGGTAAATGCAGTTATGAACAGATTTGCTAATTATTGCATGCAGGTAATTAATTACTTAATGGATCAATCGTTAGGTTGGGCTTGTTTTGGCCTTCATTGTTATTAACAGTATCACAATTGATTAAAGAATTATAATAGAAATTAATAAAAAAACATGAAGTTTTTTAAATAAATATCGCAGCGTGTATAAAATGAAATCAAATGAATTCATACATTGTGGTAATACACAACATACACAACACAGAACTCGAGACTCAAGTGATCTGCTTGCGACCTATACCAGTGGTTGGCAACTCGATGGTCTTCTGATACGAAACGGAGCACTAAAAGTATAAAAGTTCATACTTAGTTCAGTTATATAATACACCCAAATACTATTACTAATGACCCTAAAATTTTATTATTAACTGTATTTATTTACCAACATCTTAAGTATGTTAAGAAAATACCTCAGCAAATCGATTAGACTCTTTCAAATATTTATACAAAAGTGAAAGTGTACAAGTTTTAAATTAATAAAAATTTACTTGTTATTTACCTTAATTAAAAATACGAATTTATTATATACAATGTTGAAACACGAGCACTATTAAATAGTTTACAAACTTCCTTGCAATTTAAGATTGAGGTTGCTGTACTATTTAGTACAATTAAATAGCACATTAAATTAATTATCATGATAAAGGCTTATTTGATAATCGTAACTCGATAAGTCCTAGTGTCAATTTTTATTTAAAACTGTATATGATGAACAGTCTAAATAATTTTTTTTTCTGAAAACCTCATTTTTTTGTTTAGAAATACAAAACTTAATAATATTCATTGTTTCTATCTAATTGAAATTAATACAATCATCCAAGTGCATAATTAACTTTAGCATATTGGGATTAAATATAATACATGATAAAAGAAATATCGTGAAATTCCAACATGCAAACAATTATGTAGGGTAGGGCGTGATAAAAGGGCAAATTTGACTTTGATCAATTATATTGTAAAAACCAAACCAATTACATTATAAAAAATACGATATATCAAATAGAGTACTATCTGACTATGTTCAGCAAAACTCTAATCAATCGCTGTATAGTTATAGGCCTCCTTTTTTGTATTTTTTTTTCAAAAATTTGCCATCTGGTCCTTTTTACACTATAGACAGTGTAAAATGGAGCAGCCAGTTTGAGAACAAATTTAATGTCTTATTTTTAATTTTAAAGAGATTTACGAAATAATAGCTACAACTATTCAACTAAAGCAAAATGTAAATTTCATGGGCACATTTTTTACAAAGATAACAATATATAATCTTGTTTATAATCTTGATCTTGTTCAGAAATATTCATCAGTAGAGTTGAAATAACTATTATTTTAATTTATTTCTTGTAAAATGGATTTTTTAAACTGAATCTACACTTTCATTTATTATTTTTTATTTATTATATATTTTTTACAGTAGAGTTTGTAGGTTTTCAAAAACCATTTTTTGGCGGAAATTATGAAATTCGAAAACCGGATTTTTATTTTTTAAAAATCGTTTTTTTAATATACGAAAGAAAAATGACAAGACAAACGGTTTCAGATGGATGCAAGCGCTTTAGTTCTCGGAATCATATCAGTTCTATAAGATTTTGAAACATATCAATCCCTTCTGGTTCCAAGAAACATTGTGTATTGTGTATTGTATTAATTGATTTAGATATTTCATTAGTTTGACTAAAATTCGAAACCGGTTTTCTGAGGAAGTTAGAATTCGGAAATCGGATTTCTGAGATGTCGGTTTTTGCATAAACCCTAGTTTACAGCTTTGCCAAGGTAAAGGTTCTGTTGATCCTCCTGTTATAAGGGTATATAAAAACATCTGTTGAATCTAACTTAAAATTATCAAACAATTAATTAAAGTACATCTAAAAATATATTAAGGCCTCGTAAACTAAACAACAGTGCAAAAAATAGGAAAACTAACAACGAAAGAAAATACTTTTGTTATAGATTTTCAAACATGGTCCTTTATCTCTTGATAGCGACGTTGCTTGATTTAAGGCGATGGCTGGCTATACATCTTTTCTTCTCTACTTTCAACTATTGTTATTAAAAATTGTTTGTTTTTGGAATACCGTTGGAGGACCTTTTTACCCGCGGACTTTTAAGCCTTGCTCTACACTGCATATAAATATTAGGACGTGATAGGATCAGAAACTAGGGGTTGGGTGAGAAAGTTCAATTGGAAATAAAGACTTTAGAATATTTTATTGCTTAATTATGAAATTTGTAAGCTCGTAATCGTTGTACCAAAACATGTTTTGCGAATGATTTTTACATTAGTTATGGCTACTCTAGTACATTTTTGTAAGAATTGGTTAAATGATTTAATAATGTATTTTTTAATAATTACCTCAATATTCTGCTATAAATGTGTATAACGAAAACAAAAAATACTCTCGAATTTACAGAGAGTGAATGTTTACAATTGCTGACTTGTACTATTCTTTTACACAACTTCGGCAGTGGTATGCGTTCTCTTTATTTTGATCTCTCCAGTGAACGTCTGCTGTGTGCAACTAGTTTTCACATCTAGAAATTAGATGTAATGCAAAGCTTACTTCAAATATTATTATGATACGTAATTATTAGAAACTTTCAATATTAATACCTACATAACAAGATAAAAAATATGTACTCTTTAGCTTTTTTTACTTAAATCGAAATTTATAATACTGAATTGGTTTGTGAAATTTATAAATTTTATTTTTATATTTTTCTCAAACGAATAGTGCCTCAAATCAATTTATATTTTTATAACGTCATGTTATATTATTAACATTATTTTTAAATAAATTGTAATTTAACACTGAATGTGTTTGCAAAATTTCTAAATTCATGTTTTAGATTTTATTAATTAATTTCATGTTTTTGCCTCAAAGCAATTTATATACTTAAAACCGTTAACATTATATTAGTAACATTATTTTTTTATATAAATTGTAATTTATATAAATAAATCAATGATATAACATTGAATTTGTTTGTAGAATTTATAAATTTACATTGTTGATTTTAATTTTGTTTTAATTTTTCTCTCATTATCTTATATATTATTTGATTATCTTATATTATTGACCATAGATTTTTATATAAATTATAATTCCTAACTGAATTTGATTTTTAAAATTTTTAAATTTATATGATTTTATAGATGCAATTTATTTTCTTATAATGTTATTAAGCTATAAATTTTTATTTTGCTATTAAATAATTGTGGCTAGGAATATTATCTCTTAGAATTATGTATAGAAAATGAGGTGTTGAAGTTTAATAAAAAAAAAGAACACCTAGGGGTAGAACAAGGAATAATGTTATAAACAAAGCCTGATTTTTTATAATATATTAAAAAAAATATATAAATTACAATCTATCAATTATAAAATATAATAGATATAAATAAAAATTAAAAGATATTTACTAATTACATTGATTTTTAAAAGAAAAAACCCAGTGGTTTGCGTTTTATTTGTTTGCTATACATCAAAGATTTGATACAGTCTGAAATGCACAAGGTATCTATTTCCATCAATTTCAATAATTAGTGGTGCGTGGCATAAGGAAAATGCTGGAACACACTGTGCCGAAAAAAATTTTTTTGAATCATTCAAATCGGACGCCCCGTTGCTGGAACTTACCGTGCCGAAAAAACGCCCCGTTTTCTCACAAACTGAATTGCCATTTTTTGTTCCATATCTTCAAAACCCATCATTATTAGGAATCAAATGCTGATCCATGTTCTCGAATTTTTCGACGAAAAATTGTATCCGCCCTTACATCCATTTTTGCTAAGGTATGCCAAAATGTTCAGGAGTATTTGAAACGTAAAGACATAAAAAATAAAATGAACTTAAAAAATGTATTGATGTTATGCTCAAGAGAGTATATTGGTAGAATAAAAATATGTCTAGAACTGGATATTAATAGAGTTAGAACACTAGCTGTCTTAAAAATACCTAAATAGTAACGCTTTTGAAAAAAATCAATAAAATTTTCTATATGTTTCAATCAGAATTTTAACCAAAACAGTAGTAATTCTGCTAAACAACTTTCATCTGATTACAAATAACCGTAAATTATATCAATCGTATTTAAAAGAAACCGTCTCCAGTATTAATTCAAATCCAGTACATCATGCTTCATTATGAATCAGTAATTTCAGAAGAATTTAAAACAATGTATATGTTTTCTTTATCATGACGCATTCTTATTTCAAAGTAATTTTAAAACATCAACGATAATACAGCGAACGAGCGAAGGAAACGCATCGCTTGTAAGTTGACACAGTTTAACAAACGATGGAAGATAATGCCCCGACGTGTTGCTAAATATATTGTGTTTCGTTCTATCTTATTATCTGTAGTATATATTCAACTCTATCTGTGCGCAACGGTGGTTTAGGGACATAATCGATTATTTTGACAGCGATTCTCAAACTGTGGATGTGTGAAAAGACTTAAGTGAAACTAATAAATAATGATATAGATCAATTATTGTTCTTAAGCGTACATAATATACTTGATTAAACGTTGAGAACGGTCTTTATATGAGAATTAATATTTCTTGATACCCTTCCAATAATTAATTTGTATATATTTTCTTTAGCACGGCGATTAAATTATATCTGAATAAACTTTGTTGGATGTAAAATGATATTATCTTCTAGAAATATACACTTTTTCATACTCTTTTCGCTTTCTTTAGTGAAGCTTTTTACTTTTTTCACTTAGGGGGCGTCTATTAATCACGTAATGTTTCTAGGGGGTGGGAGGTTTTGATAAAAAATTACGAAATATCACGTGGGGGAGGGAGGGGTATAGTAAGATATCATGTGTATTTATTTTTTACCTGAATTTTTTTTAAAAAAATCCAAACATTAAAAAAATACAATTTTTTCTCTTATCTAAAAATACACGTAATGTTTGTGGGGAGGAGGGAAATTTTGAATATCACCACGTATCACTAAGAGGGAGGGGGATCCAAAAATCCTTCAAAAAATCGATCACGTGATTGACATCTCCTTATCTAGATACAAAGTATGATCGGACCAACCCATAACGAAAATGAAAATTTTCCTTTTTTTTAAAATTTCAATGTCTTCTGAATGAATAATTACCACGTTAAAAAAAGTTGTATTTGTGTGTGTGTGTGTGTGAATATTTGATTACAATTTTTCATCCACGATTTCGAGGGCGCTGATCAACCGCTAACAATGGTCTATAAATACAAATAATGAAAGTTACAGTATTTATAAAGATCTATTGGAAAATATTCAAAATAATTGTTATTAATCATTGATCAATTTTCATTAATTATTGAGTATTTTTATTCCTCGAATACTGAACTAAGGTCCGGGCATTTCCAGCAATTTGCCTTAAAAGACAATGCCACACTAGTTAAATATCGTTTAATGTAGCAACTTTTAAAGGGCAATATTATAGTTAAAGATATAGATAAAAGTCACAAGTTATTGAACCTAAATGAACCTTAGTTAATTAATTAATTCATCTTTGTTTAGGTTTCGGCCGGTCAGCAGCTTCATCTCTCTGGTGATCTAAAATCGGGCGTGTCTGTAGCAGCGCAGCAGGGCATGTTCTTTAGCCAGGCTTCTTCGGGCAACAATGGCTCTGGCACGGGTTCAAATTCAGGGGGCAATACGAATGTCGGCAGCGGAACTGGCAGTGGTGGAATGCCACAACCTGCTAATGTTACCGGAGAATCGTATACAGTATCGCAATCTCAAACTATCAATTTTACGCAGCAGACCCTTAGACAGAGGCAACAGCAGCAACAACAGCAACAGCATCATGCTGCAGCAGGACATCCGGGAATGTCTCAAGGCACAGGTTGGAAAAATAAATCATTCTTAGTTTCTATTTTATTGAATAATAGTTGAAACCTTTGTTATTGAAAAACTTTACTAAGCATGTAAAGTAAACGTAAAGTATTAATATAAGTAAAAAATACAGATGTTAAATAGTATAATAATAAATGTATAGAATTTGGCAAGTGATTAGGCTTGATAGACATACCCAAACGAAATTCTAACTCATCATTTTTTTCTAACTTTTTTTAGTTTTGATAAAATTGTTTAATAATTCTAATCAATTATATTTTTAAGGTCTGGGACATAATGGTCCTAATCACATGGGTATGGGTCCACAAGGAATGTCGCCGGGCGGTCCTGGCAATCCTATGGGACCACACGGTGCGAACTCAATGCAAATGCATCAGCCTGGAGCTGCAGGTAATTTTTGTATTATAAATTAATCCACTCTTGATGATATTGCATTTTTGCACAATTACCTTGGATACTCAAGTGTTTTGCCAACTTTTCTTCTGTTTGATGAATTTCAAGTTTCAAAATAAAAAAAATATTTTATACAGTACTTTTAAATGCTTAATAAACTCTTGAAAATTTCATAAATTCAACATGTAACATAGAGACATATTTTTACCCTACATATTTATTCTTATTTTTTTTCAATGTTTAGGAATGAATCAAGCAAATATGACGATGGCTCGGGAACAGCATGCCAAACTTCTACAGCAGCAGCATCAGCATCAGCAACAAATGTTGCGAGCGCAACAAGCTGCTGCCATGCAACAGAGCATGCAACAGCAACAAGTTCACATGCAGCAAGCGCAGCAAGTTCAAGTAGGTGCAAGACCACCGCCACCTGATTATAAAGCATCTGGTGCTGCAGGAGTAGGAGTACAGCAACAGCAACTTCTTCATCAACAAATGATGCAACAACGTTTCCAGGGCTCCATGAGGAGAGCGCAACCTATTCCGCCATCTGGTTAGTGCTATTTTTTTAAACCACAAATTTGCCTATAATAATGATATATAAATCTATATATGATAAATAAAATAAATTATATTCATGTAGGTAATTAAAATAGAAAATTTGTATTTGAAAAAATAATACTAATACTAATTCTGTGTAAATTGAATTACTAAAATATCGTAATTGTACCAACTAGGTCCAATGATGCGACCAGGTCACATGTACATGGGCGGTGTGCAACAGCAGCAGCAGACTAGCATCCATTCGTCATCACGTATGCCATTCCATGCTCAACAGCAACAGAGGGCTCCTAATGCGCAGGTCACGGCTGATGGCTTAGCCCTTGGTGCCGGCCATCAGGGTGCTGGGGCTGCAGGAGGCGGCGCAGAATGGCGCCATGTTATGTCTCAACAGCAAAGCGCTGCATTCCACTCCTCGGTCGGAGGTCCGGGGGCCGGCAGGTTTCATCCACAACAGCAGCATATTAACACTGGTGAGTTATAGCATAGCTTTTAATTGTTTTTCCAGAAGCCAGTTTTTATATATTTTTTATTATTTTTACAAAATGCATGGAATGAAAACATCATCTAAATAAGACTATGAAAATTAATTATACTACTGCTGCAATTGCTTAGTTATACTATAAGGTTTGTTTATATTTCTTGTTTGTTGTATCATACGGAAATGTTAATTAGCATATTATTTTAATTTGAATACAGAATGAGCTGAAGCTTGCTTTGCTTTAATTTTTTGCTTTATTTTTCAGGATTTGGTATGTCAGGTGCTCAAGGTGGACCCATGCAAATGACTCCTGCTCAAATGCAACATCACCAACAACAACAGGTTAATAATATATTCTAACACCATAATGAAAATTCAAATTATATTCAATATTTTAATAATTTGTGTTTTTATAAGAAATTGTTTTTCTAAACGCTAAATTAACCCATTTGATTTTCAATTTTACAGCAAATGATGAGGGCTCATCAAATGAATGCAATGAATAGTGACCCACAACATCAGAATCATATACACCAACAACAACAACTGCAGCAAATGCTATCACATCAACAAAATCAACAACCACTCAGCTCTAATATGACACACCAAATGTCGAATATGTCCTCAGTGCACATGTCGCAGACTCAGTCAATGACAATGAATGGTCAAGCTGGAGCAGGATCAAATATGACACCATTTGGTAATAGTCCGATAAACAATAGTGCCCCAGATTTTAGTCTGGAATTCTTGGATGGTTTGCCTACAGGAGATGCAAGTAATTTTTCTGCACAGGAATTGCTAAACAGTTTGGATACCGATCCCTTTAATTTGCAGGATATTTTGTAAAAAGAAATCTCTAAAATCGGTAAGTATTTGATAGATCTGCAATATTTTTGGGTACTAAAAGCTCATCAGATGTAAATATCAAAGACTACAAGTTTATGAGCCGATATAAATAATCATTTGATTTAGTCGAGATATATTCAAAATGGTGCCACCATTCAGAGCTTTTTTTTACTCATTTGATACTTTTAATAAGCAGAATTTTTCTATTTGTTCCAAAGTAAAAAAAAATAATTTTATTGTGATAATTCAGCTTGTAATATGACCTTTAGTAGGTATACGTAAGATTGACTACAAGTAGACATAATCTTCAAATAAAAAATTAACATAATCCGCATTATTCAGGAATAGCATTAAAATAATACAATTCAGGAAAATGAAACATTTCTGTGCATAAAAATTATCTAATAAGAAGGTGATAGTGTGTTTGTCTTAGATCCATATACATTACTGTTATAGTGCAAAAATCACAATATAGATTTACCCATAAAATAAACCCTTAGAAATGAAATTATATAATAGCAAACAACAGATTCGTTGGTGAAAAATACAAAAATCTGCTGTTTGTTTATGAAGATTGTGTCTATGTTTTTTCATGTGTTTGATAATAAATCTTACATAACATCACATTTATCAAGAGTGGAGCAAAACTCTTTCAAAAATTATTTTATCTTCACTTTATATATATATATATATATATATATATATATATATGTATGTATTTATATATAAATATGTTTATATTTCAATGTGTAATGAATTAGGACATTACTAATTAGTTTAAGTCAATTTGACTCTGTGATAGTGAACTGATATTAGTCTCAGATCTTGCAACAAATTTTAGATAGTGGATAATTATTTCATCATACTTAATTTTTACAAATATTAAAACATATTTGTCCAATTTATTAAATTTGAATTCCATCAACTACTGTGATGTAGTTAAGTGGAACAATTATGTTACAACTATTTTATGAACGTAAGTAATGGTAATTGTTTACAGACCTAATTATCCACTGACTGATTTTTATTGATGTTGCCAGTTCTTCCACTAAGCTGTTTTCATATCAACTATCCGTAACTAAATTAGAATTCAACTATTCTAATACTAAAAAATAATGAAGACCAATTAATTTAAACTTTTTCACTTATTTTCTATCCCGATATTACTTGGAAATATGAGTATTGTGCTATTGATTATTATAATGCGCAAATTGGCCATGGTAGCATCTTAAATAATGAATTATTTGTAATTAAAACTGACTTGAAGTAAAATTATAATAAGGGTTGTCAACAAATCAAATAATTTCTCTGGAATCTATTCTGTATATTTATTTTGTTCAGTTAGACTAATCAGATATGTTATATGGCCTATAACTAATAATTATTTTGGCATAAAATTTTTATTTTTTATAGCTTCAATTCAATGTAATTAAATGTGCAAATATTCGGTTTAAAAATTTCTTAACTTGAATTTTGTGGTTTATAACAATCATACATTATATATTATATTTGAAGCCAGTTTTTTAGTGAATATAAATTATCTAAATAGTGTAAATAAACTTTGGACTTGTTATTTAATTGGCATTAATAATCACATAGGTTAGAATGTTTATAGTAATTTATGATATGATCGTAGATAAAGATATTATATTCCTATTATTTTTTTCATATATATATATATTTATTAAAATTTGTATTTTTATATATTTTTTAATTTTAATTTTATATACACATTACAATGTTGAAATATATTTATATAATGGACTTTAAGAACATGTGAATGTCTGATAGAGATATTTTAATGTTTTTAAACTTTCCTATGGTATATCATACTCAAGTTAGAATCATACTCGAAATATTCCATATGCAAATAGTAAAAGCACTTGTGAAAGATTTGTTTGAATAATTATAAAACAGTTTTAATTTACTTCAAACTCCATATTCTAGTACTAAACATGATTTTTAGTTTGTAAATTTTGTATCAATTGAAATTAATTTTACATCAGCAGGTTTAATGAATATAAATTAGTCACATTATTTAAATAATAAAGGAACTGTTATATATATATATGTGTGTATTACTAATAATTATAATAATTCAAATCTTCCACAAGTCCTTAGTTTGGAGTAAAGATCATAGTATTTAATGGAATTAATTTTGATTTTTTTAAATTATGTTATATAAGTATTAAACTAATTCCGCCATTTATTGTGATTGATGTTTAAAATAGAGTTTTAAGAAAGAGTGAGTTTCTGAATTGAAAGTTGTGCTACGTGAGGTTGATTATTACAAAGAATATCTATTCCATTTTAAATATATTAAAATAATTTATGCATTTCAAAGCAAAAGTAGACTTAGTATGTTATATTTGAAATATAACTTAAAAATGTCTCGAACAATCCTTTTAAATAAATAAATAAATTTATAGCATTTAGAAAAGTTAACATAGATTAAATGTACTTAATATAAAAATATATTATACAAAAGATTTGTATAAATTGATGTAATAGTCAATTTTAAAATTAGGGCAATGTTTCTAAAGAACTTATTTTAAAAATTTATATAATGTAAAAATTATTTTCTGCCAAATTCTTTGATTTTTAGTAAATAAGAGAGCTAGATAATATTTTAAATTGTACGTTTCAAGTACATACATTGCAAATATTTTTGTTTCAACAAACTAAATTATATTTTATAATGGTTTGAGTGTTTTTGGTTTTTAATCTCAACACGAGATTTTAAAATGCATTCCATTTTATACCCTGCTAGAAAACTTTATTTTTAACAAAAATTCCCAAATACTTTATCTGGTCGCACATCTCGACATTGATCAATGACTTAACATTGCAATATCATTAAAGAATTTTTTTAGTTAAGTTATCATAATTAATTATATTCTAGCTCTTTATTTTATAGTATATATACCTAATTATAAATAATTTCTGAATTTCAAATCCGAGATATTATATTCGAGAGTTAATAACAATAACTTGAATTAACAATCAGTTAAAAAATATTCACATTGTTCAAATAAATTTTTATTCATTTGTTTCATGCTGGAATTAATATTAATATCATGATACAATTTTATATAATGAAAAAAATTAAAATATTATATAATTAGACGATATGAGACAAAAAGCTGTTAAATTTTAAATAACTTATATAATTTGTTCTCAAATTGATTAATAAAATATTAATTTATGAACAATATCATAACAAGGAACGGTTTCTAAATTGCATACCTAAAATTTTTGTATGCATAGAAAATTTTACTTAAAGATATAGCAGAAAAAATATATAATGTAAAAATAGGTTTAAGAAACTATTATGCATCTTTAAGTCTTCATTGAATAATTCCAATCAAATTGATTGAGGTGATTTCTTCCATCCCGATATATTTATATTATTTATAATTGGTTATAGATAAACTTGCCATTTCATTTTTGTGACACCAAATTTTATTCTAGATTATAAGATAAAGATTAGAAGAATTTTTCACAAAAATGTTTTTTTTGATCATGCTGACATTAAACATGCTTGTGTATTATTTTATTAGTCAACTCTGAATGCATATACTTGATGAAAAATGATATCATGATTAGTGGTAATAAGATACATGTACATGCACAGAGAATTATCAAATATTATTTATTTAGGAACATTCGATGATTAACCTTGGACCAAACTTAGAAAATTCCCCATTATTAATATCTATTCTTCAGTGAATTTTTTTACTCGTATATATATGTATATATATATATATATATATATATATACACGATTGCGAAAATCAGCAATTTTATTTCTTACTTTAGTATTTTATTACTTTGTAAATATGTAAAAGATATATGAGTACATACATACATTTCTATATATATATATATATATATATATATATATATATATATATATATATATATGATGTATGAGTATACAATTTCATATATAATCACACATAGAGACGATAAGGTTATAGACCAATATTTATATAATGTAGGATAAATGGTTTTACTGCCAAATTATTATTATTATTATTATATACATAGATAATAAATATATCATATTAAAATATTATTTCAAGTTTTATTTCTATAATTCAACACTATCTTATAATTTATTGACATAATTTTATTCATATAAATTTGACTAGTAGTCAATATATGGTTTGGTATAGTGATTCTAATAATGCAGGTATGATGAAATAATAATACTATTTAAAAAGATTAAATGATTATAGCATTTTGCAAATACATGCATTATTGAACATATCTTGTAAGTTACATTTGAAGGTTTATTGCTAAAGGTTAACCTTTGATATCAATTGATATCTGTACTTGGATGGGATTATCTTAATCAAATGTAATTATAAATTAAAAATGTCCTCTATGCACGCATTTATATTGAGGGTGTTTACCTTGGTTTAGAGCAATAAGGAAGAATACTCTGCTATGCAATATTTATTTCAAATATTATGAGAGATATTGTATATTTTATTTTTATGTAAGAGATATACGAATACATAACAGGCGTTGCTAATTAAATATATACATGAAACAAATAAAGAGATAAAATGAATGAAAATATCTCTTACGAAAATGAAATTATCTCTTACTGATTAGTTCTGAATAGGAAAAAAATTCGAATACAAGAAAAAAAGTATTACAAAATCACAGAGACATTTTCGGCGTTAATGTAACAAGTATTATTTCCAGTCATAATAATTAAATATCTGTTTTTGCATATATTTTTTATCCAGTATTAAAGTTGTTAATAGTTATAAGGTATTAGTTAATTAGTTATTAACGTAAAGGTTTTAAAGACATTAAGTTTTTCTAGTCACGAGCTTCTTATATAAGAATGAAAAATTTGTATACATATTAAAATGTATAATCCATTTTCTTTGCAGTAACTTTAACCTTCTCGAACGCGGACTCTCTATTCGCTATTCCTAATGCATCGTCTTGAAAAATTCGGATTATTGTTTTTTAACATGTTCAGATTTACTTAATATGATGTAAATCAAATGTAGATAATCACTAATACCCGTTTTTATTATTGTCATAAGATCTTATTCGTCATAAATTTGAAGTTTTTCCGATGCGGACTCACAGTCCGACTCATATGTTTGTAGCAGAAAGTTAAACAAAAAAAAAAAAACTAGTTGTGTATGGCATTGTGCCTTAAGGCAAATTGCTGGAACCTCCCTTATCGTAACTATTATAAATATTATAACATTGTCCAATATTTATAAAAATTATATAATTCTTATAAGTATATATACTTTTATAAGTATATAAAATGAATTGCAAAGTTGAAATTATTTATTTAAAGTATATTCGAACTTAGTCAGAATTAAAATTAAAATCTGAATTATTTTCAATATACAAAAAAAATTTTTTTTTGAAAAAAAATTTGTACAATTTTTTTTTCAAAAGCTATTATTTTGTTGAAACAAGCAGAATCATTAAAATCGGACGCTTAGTTCTCTCAAAAACTGCTATTTTTTGCACATTTAGCTCTGTATCTTTGAAATGGCTGGACCTGCCTTTGCCAGAAACTAATTACTTCTTCTCCCAATCATTACAAATTGAATGTTTTTTAGATCATTCAAATCGGATACTCCATTTTTTCAAAAACTCAATTTGTATATTCTGCACTCTTTGCTCTGTATTTCCTTAACAATTGGACTTGCCTTTGCGAAAAACTAATCAGCACATCTCCCTATCAATAGGAATCGAATGTTTTATGAACCAATGTAATCGGTTGATTCATGCGCCCGAAAACGTTGACGAAAACATGCGGGCATACGAAACACACACACACATCCATTTATTCTGAGGTATGCCAAAATGTTCAGAAACCTTCACAATGTCGAGAAATGCAACAATTTTCAATTTCGATTTTCGGACCATTACTATAACTATCCTGCGGGAAGTTAAAAAAATAGATTCAATTTTTGAAAATTTACGAAGGTTTTACATTTTGAACGATCGGACATGTAGATGAATTAAACGATTTCTCTAATTGCAAGATCGACAACATTGCACTTCAGTTCAGGTCATCTCATATGTATCCTTCTCCTAAGTTAGGTCATAGTTATCATATTTATACATTATTCCACCGCTTTTTAGGTCGCTGCTTGTTGCATTTGTTACGTTAATTACTATAGCACACCTTGTGCTACCTTTTTTAACAAGGGGCGGTTGTCACGCAAATGTTTATATATGTTAATGTTGCTTAAATGTGTCAAAGAAAGTTGCGTTTTTTGGCTACGCTGCAATGAATCGTGCATTGCTGGCTACATCAACTAGAAGCTGAACTGAATTGGGCACTGCATATTTGTTTGCATATGATGCACAAGGTATAATATTATTAGTTGCGTAGTATGTTGTCTTTATTGATTTTGTTGTGAAACGGTAACTTACGTTGTGTTGTGTAAAATGATTATGACGGCGCAGGTCACTTATCTATGGCGCAGGTAATGCAAGGTGAATTATATGTTAAATGGCGCACCATCAACGTGGTGTAGTGCGGCGCAGTACGCGGTGCTGCTCCTTATTGGTCGTATGTCACTTGTGACGTGACAACAGTACATTGACGCTGTTGTTTTAATTCACCTGGGAGGTGATAACGATCAAACGAATTAAACGAATATTAAAAAATCTGTTCACATTCATACACACACATACTTTTTCTAAATTTGGTCTCATTTGATTCAGAATGGCTTGAAACGTCGAGAAAACATAAAATTAGCGAATCGAATTTTTTTATGAAAACATAAACCTCTCCTTCGGGAAGTTAAAAAAAGAAAGAAAGCTTCAGTATTTCCAAAATGACGTGAATCCTTTTTAGTTAAATTTTAGTTTTGCTGTGGTCGATTTTGATAGGTTCGAGAGATCGGAGGTCTCAGCACAGGGGCGTAGCGTGCATTGGCGGGGCCCCGTATCAAAATTTTTTTGGAGGCCCCCTCGGGTATGCCAGAATTTTCCCACAAAAATCTTCACTTATCGTCAATATTTATCCGAAATTTCTACAAACAATTCAAATTTAATACATATACTCATTAATTAAATCATTTAAAACTTATGATGGCTACAGTTTTTGATAAAGTTTCTGTTTCTATGAACAATAATGATCTAATGCTGTTCCTGTATCATCGAAGAATTTAACTTCTCGAAGGAAAATTTAATATTTTTGCCAGAAAATGTTTTTTACAACGATAGGCCGAGCCGATTCCTTGAAATTAGGAGAAGAGTGCTAAAATTTTCGCCCTTATTTCAAAATCATAAACCGTTTGGAATATATCGCCCGGACAGTTGTTGAAATTAAATTGACGATTTTGATAAAGCTTTCCATGATCATAACTATCATAGATACTAAAATATTATGAGCCTGTGATAAGACATTAATATTAACTATATAGTGGGGCGCATGGCATCGTGCCTTAATTTATTTGCCTTATTATTTTTTTTAAAAACGATTAACATCTTTGAAAAAATTTTACTACAAAAAAATTAGATTTTTAAGAAACTATAAATTTGACAAAAATTACTTTTTTTGAAAAAAAAAAATGAAAAAACATGTTTTCTTTATTTTGAAATATTTTGGAAATTCTGAACTTTTTTTCAAAGCAATCGTACCGCTTTAACTGCATAGAAACGAAATGTCAAAGCGCGTTAGCGCCGCGTCGCCGTCTAACGGATAAACATTGGTACGGAACCCATAGGAGTGTAAACAAAATTTATAATTATTGTTAAAATCTCTATAAAACAACTGATAATTTGATGTGCATATGTCTAATGATCATTTTTGACCGCCATGTGGCTTTTTTTTTTTACTTTTTTCACTAGATCTCCGAAATCGCTAGTCCTGCCTTCATGAAAATTTGATCAATTCTTCATCAATACAAGTAAAATGTTTTTTGAATTATTCAAATCGCTTCATCCGTATTGCCGAAATCGTCGATGAAAATTTGTATCCGCACACACGCACAAACACACATACACACACACACAAACATCAATTTTTTCTAAGGTTTGCCAAAATGTTCAGAAGTTTTTGGAACGTAAAGATATATAAAAATTTTCATTTTCGATTTTTTTTGCGATTACTATAACTTGCCCTACGGGAAGTTAAATTTTTTTATATATCTTTCCGTTTCAAAGGTTTCTGAACATTTTGGCATACGTTAAAAAAAGGATGTATTAGTGTGTCTGTGTGTGTATGTGTGTGTGTGCGTGTGTGTATGTGTGTGCGGATACAAATTTTCGTCGACGATTTCGGGAACACTGATCAACCGATTTGAATAATTCAAAAACCATTTGATTCGTATTGATAAGGAGACGTGCTGATTAGTTTTTGGCGGGGGCAGGTCTAGCCGGTCCGAAGATACGGGGCAAAAAGGGCCAAAAACTGTAACTCAGTTTTTAAGAGAACGGAGCGTCCGATTTGAATAATTCAAAAAACATTTTACTTGTATTAACAAAATGAAGAATTGATCAAATTTTCATGAAGGCCGCTCCAGCGGTTTCGGAGATCTACTAAAAAAAGTAAAAAAATGCCATTTGGCGGTCAAAAATGATCATTATCAAATTATCAGATATTTTATAGTTTAACAATTTTAACAATAAGTATAAATATTGTTTACATTCCTATGGGTTCCGTACCAATGTTTATTCGTGAGATGGCGACGCGGCGCTTACGCGCTTTGACATTTCGTCTCTATGCAGTAAAAGCAGTACGATTGCTATGAAAAAAAGTTTAGAATTTCGAAAATATGTCAAAATGAAGAAAACATTTTTTTTTCAAAAAAAGTATTTTTTTGTAAAATTTATAGTTTCTCAAAAATCTAATTATTTCGAAGTTAAATTTTTTTTAAAAATGTTAATTGTTTTTAAAAAAATAATAATTTTTGGTACGGGAAGTTCTAGCAGTTTGCCTTAAGGCACGATGCCATGCGCCCCGCTTATATTCTTGTATCGTAGAACCGCTCCCCAGTGTTACGTTACGTACTAACAGATGTCTGCGCGTAGCACACGCTCGGCGAGCGACTATCTGCACGTTGTGAAACATAGACCGTTCTCGGTTAGTCGACGATTTTTCGACCGTAGAGCATACTTACCTGGCGTGGGGGCTACCGTGATCAGCAAGGCGGTTCCCCCAGGGCGAGGCCCTTCCATTGCACCTCGGTTGGGCTGACCCCTGCGATTGTCCCTAATGTGGATAACTCGGGCGCGTAATTTTTGGTAGTCGGGACTGCGTACGCGCTGTCCCGGTAATAATAAACTTATCATAGAAAACATAAAGAACATTAGGTTAATTGTTTCGTATAGCAAAGTTGACGGGATTTTACACGTCGGCTAACAGGACTATACTCGATATAACAGTGTGGACAGATTGTAGTCAAGTCAAAAACATATATATTTCAATAAATGTAAGTATATACATTACATTTTATAACATGGGTTTTTTACCCGTAGGTATTGTATCCTAAATCTAACTAGTTGGTTTGGTATTTAGCCTTGAGGCAAGTTACATGAACTTCCCGATATGTGTAAATAATCGACTTAATAAAAAAAAAAGTGTAAATAATATACTTCATCAATCCTACTTTAAAAAAAAACGATGATAATTTTAGCAAAGTTTGACGAATTTTTAAAATTAAACTACTTGTCGTAAGGCCGTAATGTTACAGTAAGTTCTATAAGACCACGATGTATATCACTAAAAAAAGTTACATGAAAATCGGCTTACATTTTTTTCAACAGTTCATTACAAGAAAACGGCTCGGTAGATTTTCACCTAAAATTAATCAGTACCATTCCCAACAAATATCTTTCGAACAGTTTTTGATTTTTTAAAATCGGTTCGGTAGGATGAGCTTAAATGTGGACGAAAAGTTTAACACTTTTTTTTCAAATTGCAAAGAAACGGCTTGGCAGGTTGTCACACAAAAGTGACAAACGATAGTCCTCACCGAAATACATCAAATAGCTTTGAAATTTTTAAAATCGGTTCAGGCGTTTTTGAGAAAACGTCGATCAAAGGTCTAATTTTGACAAATGCCAAAAAAACGATACCAATTATTGCAAACTTTGACGAATTTTTAAAGCTGAACCAGTTGTCGTAGGGCCGTAATATTTTAGTATGATATAGAAGACTATGGTATCTACCGCCAAAAAAATAATTATAAAAATCGTCGAATTTTTTTTTTAAAAACTTTATTACAAGAAAACGGCCCGGCCAATCTCTACCAAAAACTAATCAGGTCGATTCCCTACCAATATCTTTCGAACGATTTTTGAATTTTCAAAATCGATTCAGAACTGCGGGCTAAAACGTGGACGAAAAACGTTTCACTTCTCTGCTATTTATGAAGAAACGGCTTGGCCGATCGTCGCACAAAACTGACAAATGATAGTCCTCATCAAGATACATCGAATGGCTTTTAAATTTTTGAAATCGGTCCAGCCGTTTTTGAGAAAACGGCGATTTACGGCAAAAAATCTGTTGGTGCACACGCACACACACACACACACATATTTTTTTCCAAATTTGGTCTCATTCGATTCAGAATGGCTTGAAACGTCGAGAAAACATAAAATTAGCGAATCGGATTTTTTGATGAAAACATAAACTTCTCCTTCAGGAAGTTTATGTAATAAACTATTTATATTCTAAAATTGATGAAAAACTAGTGGGGCGCATGGCACCGTGCCTTAAGGCAAATTACTTGAACTTCCCGCACCGTAATGAAGTATTCGAGAAATTTTAAACGTTTTCAAATATATTATTACAAATACTGTAGTAACTTTCATTATTTTTGCTATCTTGTTATATCTGAGCAAATCAAATGTAAATCATAAATCAATTTATCTCCAGAACATTAACAATCGTCATTTCATTTCAAATTCAATTTCAAAAAAAAAAAAATAGTTGCCTAATTTGCACAAAATTGAAAAAGTGCTTCCGTATGGTCACAGTCTAAATGCACTTGCAAATAATTCTGTGCGATATTTTCACTTATACTGTGCTTATCTTGGCGGCGTTTTCACATTTTTCAGTACATAACAGTCTAAATGCACTTGGGTAAACATTTGTACCAGAATGGCGCTTAGACTGTGCTTAGCCTGGGTAATTTTTAACTTCCCGTAGGGTAGTTATAGTAATGGGCCAAAAATCGAAAATAAAAATTTTCGCATATCTTCACATTTTGAAAGTTTCTGAACATTTTACTGGCATACCTCAGAAATTTTTCGTCAACATTTTCGGGCGCACGGATCAACCGATTTGAATGGTTTAAAAAAACATTCGATCCCAGTTGATTGGGAGAAGAGGTGAATAGTTTTTGGCAAAGGCAGGTCTAGCGGTTTCGGAGATTCAGTAAAAAAAGTAAAAAATAATGACATCTGGTGGTCAAAAATGATCATTAGACATATTTACATCAAAATATCAGATATTTTATAGAGATTTTAACAATAAGTATAAATTTTGTTTACATTCCTATGGGTTCCGTACCAATGCTTATCCGCTAGACGCCGGCGCGGTGCTTACGCGCTTCGATATTTCGTCTCTATGCAGTTAAAGCATAGGCAGTTAAAGCAACCGAGGAATAATATTCGAAATCATATAGTTAATCATAATTTATATAAATCAAATATTAAACTTGACAATAATAACAATAATCATAATAATCTAATAATCATAATAATCTAATAATCATAATAATCTAATAATCATAATATATAATAATTTATTATTCATGAAAGAAAATAAAAATGCCGCCCGGTGCGTAACAACCCCACAGTCTTCCACCCTCCTAGATACGCCACTGGACAGATATATCAGACTATATGCAGGGCCGGCTTGTAATTTTTATGTTTTCTCGACATTTCAAGTCATTCTGAATCGTTTGAAACCAAATTTATTAAAAAAAATGTGCATATGAGCCGATTTTTGACTTTCGCCAACGTTTTCTCAAAAACGGATAAATCGATTTCAAAAATTTAACTCATTTGATGTGACTAGGTAAGGACTGTCACTTTTGTGCAAAAGTGTAAAGATTTTTGTACACGTTTTAACAAAAAAATCCTGCATCGATTTTAAAAATTCAAAAACTGTTCGAAAGATATCATTTGGAAATCGTGCTGATTAGTTTTGAGAGATCGGCCGGGTCATTTCTTCGTATTTAATTGTTAATTTTTTTTCACAATGATATTTAATATTTATTTAACTTTATTGACTATACAGATCATGGTCTCGAATATACCTAAATATTTCGACCCTACGATAAGTCGGTTTAGTTTCAAAAATACTGTCAAAGTTTGAAAAAATAAGCAGCGCTTTTTTACGAAAGCAAAATTTAGCGACGTTTTCTTAAAAATACGTAATCCTATTTGAAAAATCGATGAAATTCGATAAGCACTCGTGCTGGTTAGTTTTGCCTCACAATCGGCCGAGGCGTTTCTTTAGAATTATCAAAAAAGTGTCAAATTTTTGGTCCACGTCATAGCCTAAATTCGTGAATTGATTTTGAAAATTCAGATTTTGGTCCAGTCGTTCCTCAACTGTTGATTAACATTTTTTTGTTGTTTTTGGATCCTTTTCTTAATGAACATACTGCAAATTTGTTTCTTCTTCAATAATATGTAATTTTTGAACCGTTTATAAAAAATAACTAACATGTTTAGAAAATTTGTATAAAATTGAATAATCTGCGATAGTTTTTCACATTGTAATGCACTCATGAATTAATCATTTTTTTTCGATTATTAACACATGGTGGAAAGTTCGTGCAACTTGCTTGAAGACAAAGTTCCACTTACACCATTTTTATACACTTATAAATGATTTGGAAACAAAGCCTTCAATAGCCGCGTTTTGATTCGATCTCGTTTTCAATACGCCCGCCTTCGGCTGATTTTGACTGAAGTCGCCTCTTAATCCAGCGGTCTATTAACTTGGCCGCCTTTTAATTCAGTGGACTTCTAATCCGACCGCTTTTCGTTATGGCCGCCTATAAATTTGCTCTTTTTCTGATTTGGCCGCACTCTGGCCAGACACGGCCCTGACTATATGAGATATAGTATTGAATCGATTGAGAATAAAAAGAAAAATGTAAGTTTAGATTTTGATATGGTGACTCTTCAAGCTTTAACTTGTATGTGTCGAAGCCTGCCTGCTTGGATTTAAAACCTTCACCACACATACCTTGCAAGAACAGCACCACAACCGCTGGAACTTGTCTCGCAAAAATTTTCCAAAGGTCATCCAAAATGAAATTCACCCACAAAAAAACAATTTCGACCGTGTTGAAAAAAAACCTGATTTGTATCACTTTAGTGCTTGTTTGTCCATATGTATGTATTAATGTTTATTAATTCGCGGTGATTATTCTTGACCATGCGTGTGATGTGTTGCAACCGAATTACCAGTTATCGTGTCGTGTTACGTTTGTGTAAGTTTCTGCACCGGGCGCTCCGTTACGTCACGATTTTAACACCATTCCGAGTGCTCCAAGGCCGCGCTGCGCACTCATGACTACGAGACAATGGGGCCCGACGGGTAACGCGCCAACTGCTAACGACTCTTACTCTTAACCATAAAGCGGTTCCAAGCGAAATTAATTAAAAATTTATGCACGCCGGTCGGCGGGTAACATGGAACATGGAACATGACGATGTTGCATTCGGATTTCGTGATGCGAATTAAATAAATTCATTCCATTTCTTGAAACGACCCAGGATTACTGTACTGGGAACGCTATTCATGTCTATCTGTCGCTGATAAATGTAAAAATATTTTTAAGACTAAATGAAAATGAAAGTTTTATATTTTGTTTTGATGTTGATAGAATCTTTTCCGAAGGTTTGGATCCAACTCCTATTTTTGCCCATTTTTCAGTCAGTTTACTCGCTTATCTATTTGTCTTCACATCACAACAAAAATTAAATGTATCAAATCCAGAGTGAGGGAACTATATTGACTGATAGGTCATAACTCAAAACTATCACTTGAAAATAAAATACTGGTTTATAAAACTATAATTATTTCTGGTTTATAAAACTATATTGGCTGAAAAGTCATAACTCAAAACTATCACTTGAAAATAAAATACTGGTTTATAAAACTATAATTATTCCCATTTGGTCATACGGGGGCCAGCGGTGGCGTTATCGGTTAGAACGTGAGCTAGCACCAACTAGACCCAGGCTCGCTGGTTCGATTCCCGCTACTGCCAAGCCTGACATCAGGCAACTTTGATGTCAAATTTCCACTTGGGGTTATAGATCACAATATAATTCCAAGTGGAAATCGTCCTTCGTGGACATAGTTGCATACAATTACATGCGCACTATTAGACATAAGAGCTAATAAAACCCCCACACCATTAGACATAAGAGCCAATAAAACCCCCATACTATTAGACATAAGAGCCAATAAAACCCCCACACTATTAGACATAAGAGCTAATAAAAAACCCCCACACATGGGAGAAAGATAACCGATGGGTTGCTTCTCATATTAATACCTTAGATCATAAATCATACACACAAACAGCTCATAGAACAATAATAAAAAGAGTTCTGATTGCTGTGAAAAAAAATGGTCATACGAGATAGAGCCTTGGGGATGCTCTAGCAAGTCTAATGTTACATCACTTATCTATGGTTACATTAGTACAGAGAACTCAATTCACAATACTTAGAATGATGACAGGCGTACCATGGTACGTAAGCAATAAAACCCTTCACGATGATCTTAATGTGTTATATATTAAAGACTTATTAAAAACAAGATCAACAAATCTCCATCACAAGTTAGAAAGCCATCCCAATTCGTTGCTCGGCTACTTCTTGCGCCAGGATTTAGAAGACTTAAAAAATTATGGCCTATTAATTTGATCCAATGAGTTGTATCAAATAGTAATTATCCACTGAGGTAAATACTATATATTATTATATGTAAACAATGTAAATCAAAATAATTTATAGAAGGTATTTATGTTCTCAGATTATTAGAGAAAAAAAATCTTTTTGTCTTATGATTGGTGCTTTTACTCTAAACAAGTTACTAAGTAGGTTTCTAACGTACTTTTTTTATTTTTTGACTTTTCCTAGGGTAAGTTATTGTGATCGTCTAAAAATCGAAAATGAAATTTTTTACATCTTTTCACCTTTCAGTGGTTTTTGAACATTTTAGCATACTTCAGAAAAAATGAATGTGTTTGTATGGTTACAATTATTCGTCTACGATTTTCGGGACTGATTCGGGTAATTAAAAAAACATTCGATTCCTACTGATTGGGAGACGTGCATTCAATTTGTAATAATGGGAAGAAGTGGTAATTAGTTTTTGGTAAAGACAAGTCCAGCCGTTTCGGAGATACTGAGCTAATTGTGCAAAAATTGGTAGTTTTTGTGAGAACGAAGCATCCGATTAGAATGTTGTCATTGTCCAATTTATTTATTAGCTGTGAAATATTTTTCTTCGTCTCTGATACTGCTCGCTTTTTCAGAAAATATACTGCGAATCAATAGATATACAGGACCTCAACTTTTGAAAATGCTCTCCTAAACGAAGAATTAATATCAAGTTTCATAAAATCAAGACACAAAATTATTTTATCATTTCTTCGTTTGTATTCTATATATTGGTTGTTTTTTTGTTTTTGAAAATTATGAATTGTATATCTAATACATCTAATACATTACAAATTATAAGCTCTTCTATTTTGTCTATAAATTAATTACGGAACGGGAAGTCCTAGCAATTTGCCTTAAGGCACGATTTGTTAACAAGTCCATGTCAATTTTTAACACGTTAATCACCGTGTCAGTCATATATATTTGACTCTAAGGAGTACTACAAGAGCCATGACTGACATAAGCGATTTGATAGAAGGAGAAAAGAAATATATAGTCATGTTAGTTTTAATATATAGTCATATATGTGTAACATAAAAAATATCGTTTTTTCTAAGAATTTTTCATTTTTTCTTTGATACATTAAGTTTCCTTGATACATTTTTAAATAAATTATCCAATATTATTTAAAATGTTATAAAAGATGTATTTCTTTTCGAATAAAAAATTTAATTCTTTATGAATAATTATAAAAATGATCTTTATCTACTAATTTGATACATTTTTGAATTATTATTCAGTAATAGTTATAATTTATCTAGTAATGGATTTTATATAACCTATTTAAAATCAATATCTTGTATTTCTCACTAATTTGCATCAATGCGTTTTTAAAAAATGGTAGATGATAATATTTTTTGAAAAATATTGATATATTGTGACTAAAGTTTACGCTTTTTAAGAAATAATTTGAATATTTGACCCGTAAAATAAATTAATTAAATTAAAAGAATAATTTAATATGTTCGTTACTGCCATGTTTATCAAACTGTAGGGTTGATTTTGCTTTCTAAAATACTATTTTCAGAAAATTTGAAATGATATAAAAATTGAACAAATAAATATTATAATTATTTTTTATGTATTTTTACATACAATTGCATATTATTTTGCTATATGAATTTATGAAATTTAGATTGGCGATAGATAAAAATTCGCCTAAGTTTGAAAAAATATAGTCAAAATTTTGTATCAAAAGTTGCTTTTATGATGTTATGAGTCAAACATTGACAATTCATTAAAATTTGAAATATTGCTACTAATTTTAGGACTAGTGTGCATTATAAAATATAATTACAGATATTATAAATATGTCTGTGAGATATCAATTGGAAATCACAATGTTCAGAATAATTAAAAGCGAAAACTTCATTTTTAAAATAAATAGTTGAAAATTTTATATAAATATCTAAATCTCAATTTCGGTTGATTAACTCAATTATTACATCTATCGGAAAGTTCATGCCACTTGCCTTTAGGCTAAATGCCACTTTCAACTAGTATCGTTAGCGAATTGCACTAATTAACAATTGAAAATGAAATTTTTTTTATATCTTTACGTTTCAGAGGTTTTTGAACATTTCGGTATACCTTAAAAAAATGGATGTATATGTGTGTGTGTATGTGTTTGGATACAAATTTTCGTCGACGATTTCGGAAACACGGATCAACCGTTTGTTGTTTTGAATAATTCAAAAAACATTCGATTCCTACTGATAACGAGACTTTCTGATTAGTTTTTGGCAAAGGCAGGTCTAGCCGTTTCTAAGATACCGCAAAAAGTGCCAAAAATGGTATTTTAGTTTTTGAGGTAACGGAGCGTCCGATTCAAATAATTCAAAAAATATTTTACTTGTATTGACAAAATGAACAACTGGTAAATTTTTTGTAAAGGCAGGTCCAACGTCTCTGTTGAAAATGAACATTGGACATATTTACATCGTATTATCAGATATTTTACAAAGATTATAACAATAAGTACTAATTTTGTGTACATTTATATTTACAAAGATTATAACAAAGATTAAAAAAAAAAATTTTTTGGTACGGTAAGTTCCAGCAATTTGCCTTAAGGCACGGTGCCGTGCATCACTAGTTCTAAACTTATATTGAAAAATTATTTGTTTCCAGGTCTTTTATTTTTTTACAACTGTATAATTTGATCAAATTCATCAATGTGCACCGACCCTAACATCGCATTTAAATAATATAAAATCTCATAAAAACTAACGAATGTACTACATCTCTGTCTACCCCCACCCTATTGGTCGCGAACCAAAACAAAACCAACAAAAACAGACAGGTTGTTCAGTTGTGAAAAATACTCAGGCGTGCGAGTAGTGCTCGGCAGGTTAAGTAAGCGTCAGTTCTGAAATCAAATAAATCATAACGAAATAAATCAGGATTATTACCATACCCATTATAATTTAATGATAATTATAATCGGTACAGTTGGGTAAATGTTTTATTACATGTAGTGTAATTTAAATTCGAATGCGAGTGGTTTTGTTCTGAAGTGAAAAGTGAATCTTGTTCTTGGCGCGAAGTCCTTGTGTATATTGGATCGCGTTATTGCCCACAGGTATGTTGAGTTTTTTTTCCAATGCGCTTTTAAATCTTTTATTGATTTAATGCTTTTAATAATGTCAGTATAAATAAAAATTGCAGTGAATTTAAAAACTTGATGAGTTTCGTCGCCGAGGTTTTGTTAAACATTTTGTATTATAAATGAATGTTTGTTTTGACAGTTGTACCGTGTTTGTTGCGAAATATTCAATGGCGCTCATATTTCATGTATAATTTCAGTTACTTTGTACTATATTTAATTAATTAATCTCCCGAAGAAGAAGTTTGTTTTCGCGAAAAAATTCATTTTGATAATTTTATGTTTGCTCGAAGTTTCAAGTCATTTTGAATCAAATGGGACCAAATTTGGATAAAATGTGTCTGTATGTGAGCCGATTTTTGGCCTTACGTCGACGTTTTCTTAAAAACGGCTGGACCGATTTCAAAAATTTCAAAGCCATTTTTGAAGAAAATTTACTTTAAAAAATTAGTTGTTTGAAAAAAATTTAATTTTTGACGAAAATTGAGTTTTTTGAAAAAAAAGTCTTTTTTGCTGCATATAGTTGAAATATCGAAGCGCGTAAGCGCCGCGTCGCCGTCTGACAAACAAACGATATTATGCAACTCATAGAAATATAAACAAAATTCATACGTATTATTAAAATCTCTATAAAATATCTGATAATTTGATGTGTCTATGTGTAATGATCATTTTTGACCGCCAATTTCACTAGATCTCAAAAATCGCTGGGCCTGTCTTCCAAAAAATTCAATCAGTTCTTTATCTTGTCAATACAAATAAAATGTTTTTTGTTTTATTAAAATCGGACGCTTCGTTTTCTTAAAATCTGTGTTACTGTTTTTGGCACTTTTTGCCCTCTATCTTCGGAACGGCTGGATCTGCTTTTGCCAAAAACTAATCAGCACTTCTCCTTATCAATAGGAATTGAATGTTTTTTGAATAACTAAAATCGGTTGAACCGTGTTCCTGAAATCGTCGACGAAATTTTGTATCCGCACACACACACATACATCAATTTTTTCTTATTGTAAAAATGTTCAAAAACCTCAGATAGATAAAATAAATTATTTGCGATTTTTTTGCCATTAATATAACTTACCCTACGGGAAGTTAAAAACATTTTCTTGATAATTCTGATAAAACTTTGCATAACGAAAGATTTTATAGTCTGCAATAGCATACTAAAATATTATAGGCTTACGATAATAATTTTTTAAATATTTGAACAGCGATCAGAACTTATGATCTGTTTTGATTAATGTCTTACAAACTATGTTTGTTTTTATTATAGATGGCAAACAGTTTTCTTATCTCTATGTGCTGAAGTTTTATTATTACCATTACTGTAATAATGATGCATTTAATTGGTGCAGCAATGCCGTATTAGGGCTGTTTTTACTTGGAAACATATTGCCATCTATATTTGCAAGTGAAAATTGTTGTCATTGCCGCCTGACAACAGGCTGCTCGAAGTGGGTATCGAACCCGGGACCTCTGTAACAAGTCCTGTCGCTCTTAACCGCTTATCTACGGGCGAGCCCACGATAAGACAAAATGCTACTTAAAACTAATAGATTTATTTATTTATATAACGAATAATCGTCTTTTTAATTGAATTGATTGAATGGTATTCTGACAACATGAATCTGTCTTAGGGCAGATAATAATTTATTATTATAATAATAATAATGGCGTCTGCATTTATCTAATTTATATGACAAGAATTACACCATTATGATATACATTGGTATGTCAAAAAATTATTAATTTTGGCATTTGGTGATTTCATAAATTTGCTTACATAACATATGTGAATTAAGTCATTTGCTACTCATTAATATTTTAATATATTTTTACCTTCTTCGGGGAGAACTGGAGAAGTTTATAATTTTGTCAGAAAAGTAATTCTGAACCGCTTAAGACCGAAATTAGCAAAATAAATTAGATATATGCGATTGCATATATCTAATTTATATAACTAATAATTTATTAATTCTGGTTTTTATTGATTTTATAAATTAATTTACATATTATATATAAATCATTTCATTTACTACTTATTTATATATTATTAACCTCCCGGAGGAATTTGTTTTTGTAATAAAATTCTATTTGCTTATTTATTTCTTGGTGTTTCAAGTAATTCTGAATCGTTTGAGATCAACATTTATAAAAGTATGTGTGTATGTAAGCCAAAATTGGAACTTTCGTCAACGTTTTTATAAAATCAGTTTATTTATATTTATCAGAAAAAACAAAACTTTTTGTGCTATGAAACTACAAAAACTGTTTGAAAGGTTGAGAATTGAAAGTTTGAAAGTTGGGAATCGTAATTATTAATTTTTGGTAAAGATCGGTCGGGACGTTTCTTCGTAAATAAATGTTGAATTATTTTTTGGACGTTTTTGATGAAAGTTTGAAAACTTAACAAACGGTATAAAATATTATGGGCTTCTCAAAGTTGGATTAATTATAAAAATTAATCAAAGTTTGAAATAATAGGCCGTCGTGTCAAAATTTCATATTTCTTTCGCAGACTATTTTAACCTGCTTAAGTACCTGCCAGACAAGACGAATAGTTCACTTTTGTGGGCAAGATGTATATGCATTAAAATAATCTTTGTCTTATAAGGATAAATTTCATGTGCTTGTCTAAGCGACTTTAAAAAGATTATTGCAACACTAGACCCATGCACCAGATGAACCGATTTGAATAATTAATTTAATTTGAATCATTCGATTCGTATTGATAAGGAGACGTGCTGATTAGTTTTTGGCAAGGAAGGTCTAATCGTTCTGAAGGGACAAAAAGTGCCAAAAACGAAAACTCAGTTTTTAAGTGAACGGAGCGTCCGATTTGATTAATTCAAAAAGCATTTTACATGTATTAACAAGATGAAGAACTGATCAAATTTACATAAAGGCAGGTTCAGCGGTTTCGGAGATCTAGTAAAAAAATGCCATTTGGCGGTCAAAAATGATTATTAGACATATGCACATCAAATTATCAGATATTTTATAGAGATTTTAACAATAAGTATAATTTTTTTTTACATTTCTATGGATTCCGTACCAATGTTTATCCGTTAGACGGCGACGCGGCGCTTACGCGCTTCAATATTTCGTCTCTATGCAGTTAAAGCAGTACGATTGCTTTGAAAAAATGTTCTGAATTTCCAAGATATTTCAAAAAAAAAATTTCTTTAAAAATTCCCAAAAATCTATTTTTTTCAGAGTAATTTTTTTTCAAAAATGTTAATCTTTTTAAAAAATAATAATTTTTGGTACGGGAAGTTACAGCAATTTGCCTTAAATTAAAAAAATTAAGTTTTAATTTATTTTTGCTTAAGTTTTAGTTTATTTTTGAAAATAGTAGGAAACAGTTGCTCTCCTGAGCGGGCGCGCTCCACAGGTCGTAAACCACAGGGCTAAAGACTTAAGTAAATCATATGATATAAACATTAAGTCTCCAATGGATTTAAACGTTTTCTTTGGCCAACAATCAGACCTAGTGATAGTTCTAGTTTTAGTGATGATTTGTTCTCAACTACTAGGCTTTTTAGAAAGCAACCCAGTGGTTGTCCTTTTTTTAATAGCGACGATACTACTTAATTTAATGTTGCAATACTCGGCTATTTTACTTACAATTAGAATTAGTAAAAATGGATATCTCGAATGTTTGATATCAGGTTGCGGAGTTCACTTACACTTATTTTGAACAATTTTTTTTAAATTTTTTTGCAACTTTTATTAATTGAGTCGTTGTTTTATTGTTTGATTATTTTTTATGTCAATTGCAAATTTTATTCAAACAAATTTATTATGTTGTTTTCACTATTATATAAACGACATGATATAACATAATGGTGTTCAAGCAAGCGTGAGAGTGACATTTCATACAACATAGTTACTAGAAGTAATTTCGCAAAGGCTTATAAATAATCTCTAAGCTTTGTTGTATTTATAAATATAAAGTATGTATTTTATATTAGATGATAGGTTGCGCGAATGCTGATATTTATTGTATAATTTTTATTAAATAGTGAATTAGTGAATCTTCGTTAGATTACGTTTCAATTAAAATTCTGCATATGATTTGGAGTATGAGATATGTTGGTATTAGTTTTTGTTACTTCTTTTACTTTTGTTAGAATTATATTCTCTCTAAAACATAACAATGATAAAATAAAATAACATTATGCATAGTACTGCTCAGCTGAGTTAAACACCAACTCGATTCAGGGAAGAATAGTGTGAGAAAATTAACATTCTCATTTCACACCGCAGTGCCCTAGATGGGCTTATTTTCAAAAGGCAACATATTTTCATCTATATAATTTTAAGTAAAAATGGACATCGCCACTGCACGATGTCAGGTTGTCCAGAGCGGATTCGACCTCACGAGTTCGTAAGCTTAAGGGGGGAGTCTGCTTTAGAGGCTTAAAAAATTTTTTTTGTAAAAATGTCTTCGAAAACTAGTCAAGAATATATCCTTAAAATTTCAGAAACAAATTCAAATTATTTTCGGAATTACAGAAGAAATAGTGAGCAAGCATCAAGCATGTATAAGAGCGGAAGAAAAGGTTGAGAAAAGATGGGAAACAAACTAAATTCAATTCTATTCTAGTTGAACCTAAAACAAATTAAAAAAAGTTATAATTAACCCACTTTTTAAACAATCTAAAGTGAAATTTTGTATAAAAAACATGATTTTTATTTCAAGTTGCAAAAATTGGTGTATTTCCCATTTTACTGGATTTTATGGGTATAACTAGAATGTATACTATTGAAAATATTTGTTTGAAACTATGACTATGTATTTGCATCTTTCCCGCCAAATGACACCTGCACGCTCATGGCGCATCGGCAAAATGCTTGTACCCGGCATATTATGACAATATATTTCAATGAAAAAAATTGAGAGAATTGTTGAAATTTATAACAATAAAACCTAAAAGTTTCGTTTCAATTAAATATTTATTTCCTTCTCTAAAAATTGCTCAAAGAAGCGATTTTTTAAAGCCTCTAAAGCAGGCTCCCCCTTTAACACTGTAAAATATAATCAACATCAAGTCTTTATTATTATTGTACTTTAAATAGTTTTATGAACAATAGCTGTTGACGTACTTTCATAAAAATCGTTCAAGCCGTTTCGGAGAATTATTATTCATGATTCGAGAATTTTATATATATATTTATAACAAATTGGTTGATTATTTTATCTAAAATAACTAGATGAATTTTTTTCTAAATGGTGGAACTTGCAGATGGATAAAGGTAATTTTTGGGTTGAAATTTTGTACACAAACGATAATGAAGTCATTTGTATGCAAACAGTACATGGACGTGAATTGTGCAATAAGGAAAATTTCTGCAGTTTCCCGTTTAATAAACGCATATTACGTGAATTTTACACTCTCATATAATAATGGATTTCTCTAAAAAAAAGTAAGTAATAATTATACTTTGTTTGTAAGTATTTACCTTTATTTATATTTCTATTACATACGCATTCAGTAAATATTCATGGGAATCATTCGTAACTAATGAGGTTTAGTTCTATCCTAATATTTATTTCGATAGTATTGCTTTCTTGAGTCCGTCGTGGTGTACTGGTTAAGAACGTGGGCTTGCAGAAATTAGTCCTTTGATCTTTTGGCCAGCTTCATGTCAAGCAATATGATATCAAATATCCATTTGAGGTTATAAATCTTAAATATTATCTCAAGTAAAAACCGCCCTTCGTGGGTATTGCTATAACACATGTGCGTCAATACTATTTGTAATATATATAATCTATACAATAATAAAAAGACTGGATTGCCCTCTTGAGAAAAATATTAGGTTAGAATGTACCATGAACATGAATTCTTTTTTTTATTTTTTTAACCAAATATTTATTTAAAGAGCAATTTATTTAATTGCATTCGAAAATACATTTTTAACTTCCGAAAGGAGAAATTTGTTTTTGCAAACAAATCCGATGTTTCAATGTTATGTTTTCTTGGCGTTTCAAGTCATTCTGAATCGAATGAGATCAAATGTTGAAAAAGTACGTATGTATGTGTGTCCGTTTCTTTGTAATTAAATGTTTTTCTTGCTAATTTTGATGAAAGTTTGTATGACGATATATATTGTACTCTGAAATAGCATACTAAAGTATTATAGGCCTATGATAAGCGGTTTGTATTATGAAAATTCATCAAAGTTTAGAATTTCGCCTCGCGTTCCAGTGATTCTGATCAGAATCTATGCCGGAGTATAAACGTTCTGCTGTGTTTTGTTGATAGCTACTGATTACAGTCGACGTCCACACTTGTATAAAATACATTTTTAAAACACGTATTGGATGAAATGAATTGTGTTAACCAAATTAGTTTAGTTCATGCTTTTACACTGTTGTTACAATGTTTAAAGATATCAATTTAAAATTGTTCTTAATGAAAGCAAAAACTTTGTGTGAAATAGCAATGGAACATTTTACCTAAATAGATAAATCTTAATTCTTATTGTTTAAGTTGATTATGTATCGGTATCAGAAGTAAATCCAACTTGTTCTAAGCCAAAATGCTACTGACAGCTAGTTATTGATGCAGTAATGCCAGATCAGGACTATTTTCACTTGGAAACATATTATCTATATTTCCAAGTGAAAATCGTTGTCACTACTGCTTGACAACAGATTGACATTCGAAAATACATATTGATTTACACACTTTATACATACATACATTTATTTAGGTATAAAAAACTTCTAAAAATGTGAAATACAATAATATGAAAAAAATAATTTACAACTCCCAATTTATATTTGTCAATAATATACGTACATTACATCATACTTTGTGTAGGTTTGTCATGAATAATTATGTATAATTCGCAAACATAACTATTAATTATACAAAGTTTCTCTCAAAAGCAATTATTTCAAAAGACGCAAAATAATTCAAATTATGTACATATAGAAAATCATAAACTTGTAACAAAATTTAAGAGAAAGAAATTGATGATTCGTCATGCTTTCATATATGAATAAAAATATGATCAATTGATTTTTCTCTTTTACGACGTACATGCATACATTTCTCGTACAGAAATAAAGTAACAGATTTCAATGAGAATTTATAGTAAAAATAAAATGTTGATAGTGTAACAATTCTTATTATTGAAATTAATCAGACTTTAGTATTTTCTATTTACGAAAAATACTTTTATTGAATACATATAATTAACCAGTTTACTGTAAATAAAACAGAGATCATATCCTGTATAAATTTAAATAAAAAAAATTTTGCTTTATACATGAAGGCAAGTTGAATGAACCTCTGAAATATGATAATAATATACTTAATCAAAGAGAATTATTATTATCTATTTAAATAACATTTTTAACTACACCCAGGCCTCGCTATACGGCCGCTCTTTGTACGGCCTTTCGCTATAACGGCCCTCTTTAATTAAGGTACGTTTTCGATATACGGCCTAAAATGTTTCGCTATAACGGCTTTTTTTCTCTATGTCGATATATTGCGCAATCTCGGTTTTGAAGATTTAAACGAATCTGATGTGCTGGATCTACTTGCAACTGATAGGGAACCCCTTTCATATGAGGAACTCATTCAGTTGCAAGCAGAGCCGGCAATTGATGAAGATACAGAACCTGTTGTATCCAAACAGCTAGCATCAAAAATCATGTCGAGCGCTTTTTCATATTTTGAACAAGGTATAAACATCTTCCTTGAAAACGATCCTGACATCGAACGTAGCGCTTATGTGTATCGAGGAATTAACTCAGCCATTAACTGTTATAAATCACTAAAGGAAAAAATAGACAAGAAGGCAAAACAAACAAGACAAATTTTTCAACCCACCAGCGCAAAATGATGGTGACAGTGATCTGTAGGTTTTAGTTGTTTCATTTTTATTTGAAAATTATGTAATGTTTTTGAAGTTTTTTATTTTATGTAAAATTTATGTTCTTGTTAGATATGTTTATAATTTAAACAAAATAAAAAAATAAAATGCATTTTGGATGAAACCATATTATATATTTATTAAATTTGGAACCGATCCCATTGAATTTGTATGAATACGTATTAGAATAATTGATTCGTTATACGGCTTTTCGCTTTACGGCCAAGTTTTGCGGAACGTATCTAGGCCGTAAAGCGAGGCCCCAGTGTATTTATTTTGAAAATAGTTTTTGCTTTTTATCAAAACTTTTCTTAGTTGCTTACATTTTCATGTATCTTTGAATTTAATACATTTTTACCTTTTCACGTATGTAAAATGTGTTTATGTTAAACAAAGAAGTAAAATGTAGTAATTGCATTTTCCATGATTTCTTTCTAATTTCTTTTATGATTGACGAATATATTCGTCATGAGTTCGATTTGGACGATATAAAACTTTTTATTTTGTAATTTTAGTCGAAATCTTGCCAAAATTTGTTTCTATGTGTGAGGTTCTTATGACTGCCTTAGCATTCAAACTATGAATGCTCCTAATTTAAATTTCGGTTAAAATTATCCAAAAATTATTGTTTTTGGTCGAAATTTATTTATATTTAAAAATAGTAAATAGATTCAATAAATTTTGTTTTGGAAAAAAACATAGGTTTTTTAGTTCAAAAAAATAAATTCTTAAATAATATTAGATATCCAGAAAAAATCTTCTATATCCATATAGAGACATTCACACTCACAAAGGAAATTAACGATGAAAAATTAAATATATAAGATTATAAAATATAATATTAAGTCCTAAAAAAATTTAATTTACATATCACATGCCTAATTAGTGTTTAGTTGATTTTTGGTTTTGCATGATTTAATACTTGTTCTTTATGTTTTTTCACTTTTATTCAAAATTGGGAGATGTACCTGGAATTTGACAAATAATATAATTTTGTCATTGTGTTTGTATTTTCTTTATTTTTAAAAATTTTGACTACATACTGGTACTTGTTTACTATTTCTTACCTAATTACATTTTTCTATCAATACCCATATTTTTCCTCTAAATTAATTAATAATTCACAATTTTAGTTTGACCTATAACTCATAACATTGCAAATTATATTACTTCTTATGTAATTTTTTTATGACTTTTTGTAATTAGAATTTGATTTTAGGTAAAAAATTTGCATATTTATTTTGAATAATGTGTTTGAATCATTCCGATGTATTTATGTTAGTTTTTATCAGTCAGTTAAATTATATTTAAAAGAATTACTCAAATTCTAACTTTGTATTTGTCCTTTGCAGATTGTCGAAATTCAACATATTGAAGGACCAAGATGGGCTTCGGCCAAGAGATGGAAGGATGTGGCCGCTTTATGAAATATAGCATGATTTTGACAAATGTGTTAATATTTGTAAGTAATTATCATTGAAATCGATAATAAGTTGGAAATGCGTTTTTTATTCATTTTATTTGTCATATATGATCCTCTAAGTTTTCGCGGATTCTATTTGTATTGCTTAGAATCAATTGGGAATTACTTAAAAAAGTGCTAAAAATAATCATTTTGAAGATAAAAATAGGTTTGATATTTCCAATCAAATTACTATATTTATATAGAGATCGTACGATATTTTGAATCTTGTACCAATATAGTACAAAACAAATATTAAACGCCCATTGAAATAATATTCACTTTAAGCAAACGTGTCGACTATTCTAGAGAAACTTTCGATTTTTATTGAGCAATTTTCAAAGTTTGTATTGATTTTGTTCGAAAATTTAGGTTTAATAAGTGAAACAAAATAATTCTAAGTCGATAGGTCTTGAACCTTTGATCTTTATTTAGAAAAAGAATTATTTTGAATTTCATGTAAGCCATACCATCTTCCATCCACTTCTAGCTTATTTTTAAAAAGTATACAGGTTATACTATATATATTTATATTTATATTTATAAAGTATATTTTCAAGCCATAATTCATATATTTTTTGCAAACAAATTATCATTAACTTTCTCAATAATCTTATATTCTTAAAAAAATAGTGAAATGTTTAGAATTAATATCACAAGCAATTGTGTTGAATTATTAATTTTAAAATTCTTAAAATAAATTATTTTTAATATTTCATTTAATAAAAGTACCAAGATTTGCATAATTTAAATGTTAAAATGATATTTAAAAATTCAGAAGTGATTTTTAGGAACATTTATAACTTTAAGTTCTGTAGTTTCAAATCGTCATGAATCTGAATTTTTATTTTCTAAAATTAATTTATTGTTAGCTTCTGAAAATGTATTTTAAGAAGTACTTATTTTCATTGAGTAATTTTTTTCAATTTCCTTTTTTATTATATCATGTAACGTTTGCGGTGAATATAATTGAATAGAATATTTTATTTAATTATCACTTGTAATTTATTAATAAAACATAGTTAAAATTATTAAATGGACTAATGGAAGAGAATCTGGTTATTATTTTTCACAACAATAATGTGACCTCATAATTCTCTCAAGTCAAACATGTACAACAATATCACACAAATAAAGGTCGAGAACAAATATTTGACAGTAATTCATTTTAATATTAAAAAATTACACTTTTGCTTTGTGGAAAATTATCCGATGACGTAGAAGTTGATGACCTGAAATATTATTTTTACTAAATAAATTTAAAGAACTTATGTTCATGATCAAAGCGCAGATTCTAATTGATATCACAGCAATATATTAGACCTTTTAATTATTAAAAACTAATTCTTTCACCTGTGATAGAAGAAAATTATTTTTTTTAGATATTTCTAAACTCTATTTTTAGAACAGTTTTATAGTAAATAACTTACTATTGCAAATAACTTATCATAGCAAAACATTAAATTATTTAATGTTTATGATCTCTTTTTTCCATTTACAATTAAATAGCAATCGGAATACATGCATTTAATAAGATATTGGGATCTAATTGAACTCAAGAAATGTAATGATGATTCAATTGCGTAAATTGTATATAAGTATTTAATGGATGAAGTCCCAAAATTCATAATTTGCTAAAAAGACATTCATAAATTATAAAATCATATATATGTTCAAAATTTCAATAAAATCTCGTTGATTCAATTGTCATACATATATTTAGAATCAAAATTAGAATTAGAATTATGATGGAAATATCAATGTTATATTTTTGCAATTAAAGATATATACATTTTAAATGATAACATGTATTAAATTGAAATACATGTATTAAATTGATAACAGAGTAAGCAAAAACACATAAGAGTAACGGATTATGCTATTTTAATATTTGTTACTTTACAAGTTCACTATTTCTCGATTGCAATTCTAATTAGTATTGATTAGTCTTAAATTTAGTTGCTCGACTAACAAATATCTTCGTAATTAACGGCTCTTTTTAAAAATTTAAAAACTATTTGCTAAAACTAAATTGCTGTTGACTAATTTAATTATTTTCACATATCGGGAAGTTTGTACAACTAGCCTAAATCAAGTCCTTTACGTCAGTAAGTGGTTAGAGTTTTGACCTTTTTAGAAATTCTAGTTGGATACATGCTTCGGACATACTGATGTCAAGCAGTGCTAACATTAATGCATGGCAATATGTTTCCAAGTAAAAATAGTCCTGCTTTCAATAAAAGCAATCACAACAAAAACACTAGATATTGGTTATTCTAATAGTCAATTTATTTAAAAATATAGGCAAACTGTTAGCTTTACATCTCTTCGCCATCGCCACGACATCAAGTCAGCACAACAAGTTTTTTTTTATTTTCTTAAAAGTTACAATCTGTCTATATAGAAAGACATTATTGAGTAATTAATTTGACAAATAACATAAAATTTTGAAAAGAAAACCCAGTGGTTCACTTTTTAATAATGTACTAAATTATGTCCTAATTTAATTTTGGTATTATAACAAGTTTATTGTAAGATTAAATTTGAGTTGATATTATATGCAAAATGATGCTTAAGCTTTTTCTAATTTTCTTATTTTCTACTAGCTTGGAGGTGCTTTATGTTTTGGTCTTGGACTCTGGACAGTGCTAGATCGAGGATATTTGAACGAATTGCTGGGATCAAATTTGTTCGCTGGAGCAGTTTATGTTTTGCTGGCAACTGGTGCCATTGCCTGCTGCGCGGCCATTTTTGGGTGCATAGGAGCTGCAAAGGAAGTGAAATGCGTACTATTAACGGTAAGTCAAATATTATCAAATTATACTATATTAAATTACATACATTGGCATTTATTATTAAGATTTCAGGTAACCTTCGTAAAACGTGGTAGTTACGATCCTAAAATACCGTGTTACGAAAATCCGCGTTATATGAAACAAAAAAATACAAAATTTTTCGTCATAACAATAAGTACTATTTAACGTGAGATATTTTCTTTTGGCAAGATATTCTGATGCTCTGAGACTTTATCAATATTACCTCTAAATCCATGCTCCATTTTTACTAAAATATTTGTTATTTTCGATTTCTTACCTTTAGTGAAAAGATGTTCATTTATCTTCATTTATGAAATATTACATTTTTCGATAGAACGTACGCTTTGAAATAAAAAATGTTAAACGAGGTACTTTTGCACTACTTTTATCGTGTTCATTGAGCTGTTGTATAGTGACTTCACTAATTTTAAATTAGATAAAATTTGCTTTTAGTAGTTTTTATTATACATTTTTCATAGTTTATTAGAGTTTTTCTGAATTCTCAAAATATATAAGTGAGCCCGTGCTATAGCAGTACCGTGTTGTAAAGGAAGCGTCTTAATTCTCAAATTTTATAGCACATTATGTTATAAAAATACCATGTTATGCGGGGGTAACCTGTATTTGATAACATTTTCAATTTTAGTAATATTCGCGCTAATTTTAATGAAATATTAGTGTACTGTTAAGGATGTACTGTTAGTACATCCTATACTGAAATTTATTTCAAAATCTTATTTTTTTTAAATTAAACAATTGAAATGGAGTAATATTTTTTTCATAAATATAAACTAAAGATCAGAAAATCAAAGAACTGGTGTAAATAGGGTTAGATTACTGAACTTGTAGTACCTCCTAAGGAAATCATCTTGTAATATTTAGTGCACTTAAAATGAAGCAAAAACTTTCTCATTTAGTAAATCGTGCATAGTTGGCATATGATTAACGTTTACTGAACTTTAAGGTTTTTCTGTTGCAATAGGTATACTTATGTTTTTCAAAAAAGGACTAAAGGACTAAGTAATAATAAAGGCGTATAAGCACAATTGTTAGCATAACACATAAAATAAAATAATAATATCAACCCACCCCAATTGATTCTACATAGTAGTTTTTCCTTGAATTGTTAGATGTCAATAGGTAGTATTTTTAGCAGAAAATACTAATATCAACCCATCCCAATTGTACTGCATAGTAGTTTTTCCTTGAATTGTTAGATGTGGATTGGTAGAATATTTAGCAGAAAATACTAATATCACCCTATTCCGAATGATTGTAAATTGTAGTTTTTCCTTGAATTATTAGATGTAGATAGGTAGAATTTTTAGTATCTAGTATCTAGTAGTATTTTTAATATCAACCTATCCCAATTGATTTTACATAGTAGTTTTTCCTTGAATTGTTAGATGTGGATTGGTAGAATTTTTAGCAGAAAATACTAATATCAGCCTATACCGAATGATTGTATATTGTAGTTTTTCCTTGAATTATTAGATGTAGATAGGTAGAATTTTTAGTATCTAGTGTCTAGTAGAATTTTTAATATCAACCTTTACATAGTAGTTTTTCCTTGAATTGTTAGATGTAGATAGGTAGTATTTTTAGCAGAAAATACTAATATCAACCAATTTCAGTTGATTCTAGATAGTAGTTTTTCCTTGAATTGTTAGATGTGGATAGGTAGAATTTTTAGCAGAAAATACTAATATCAATCCATCCCCATTGATTCTTCATAGTAGTTTTTCCTTGAATTGTTAAATGTGGACAGGTAAAATTTTTATCGTATTTACGCACTAGAGAATATGGTAAAGTTTAAGCTACTTCTAAGCAAAAAGAAATCAATTAATGTGTTAACAGCTATGGTTAACAGTATGTTGGTTCTAGAACTGGCCTGGCAAATTTCGATTCGTCAATTTAGTAAGATTTGATTCCATTTCATCAAATTTTAACTTGACAAACTGACATAGTGACTCAAGCCATGACGTCAAATTAAGTCACCTATTCTTCGTATTTCTTTCTCCAAGAAAAGTACTGACTGATCCGACCTTAACTTGTCAATCCGACCTTCGATTGTCGATATGGTCTTTATTAACAATATATGTATGCATAATAGTTTTTTTTTGCGAATTCCATGATTCACACGGCTTGTTATTGAAATTCTTTATATAAATGTCCGGCGCAATTACCTCTAGGGCAGATTGTTTGTATTACATGTCGTGCTCGGAAACAAGGTGTCCTTCGACGACTGATGTCTTTTCTGCCATTGTTCCAACGAGAACTCGATGTACAATCGCACACAAGGTTTCAAATAATACAGGATTTAAAGATATTTAGAAGTTCATCATCATTCATTCATTTTGATAAATTATAAAACTATTTGATTATTGCAATTGTTTAAAGCTGGGATTTACCGACTAAGGTCTGCGAGTTACAAGTATTTCTTTAGTACTCGATGAAAGAAATAAAATGAAATTAATTTGAAAGTGATTACTATATAAATCGTATATGATGGCGCATATAATTATTTTGTCGATGATATCATCGTCAATATTTTCAATTCCAAATCGATTTAGTTTGTTTTTAGTTTTTTTTTAACTTTTCAAACAAAATAATTATATATAGTGTTCATCCCAAATCACTTAACACATAAAGAATGTCTGGCAACACATCTAATAATCAGATCTTTAAAAATATGATATCTTGCCTTGATCGACATTTTTTGATATACATGTTTTTACATAATGTTCTGAATACTGTCAACATCTTGTACAATAAATAGTATCTTAATGCTTAAGATAAATAGTTCATTCACAGGACAGGCTTTATTTAAAGAATTCTCTAATATGGGTTTAGGACAATCGATTTTATTGTCATTGTATTTAAATCGTTATACAAAACTTTAGATTTGATTTTTTAAAATCATTAGATTTAAATGTAGGTCTGCCATTTATATTTACTTTATAATGCTGTCTATTAAACTTATTGTCTTTGAATATTTTCTCTATAAAGCTAACAATATAATGACAAATTTTAGAATTGCTATAAATTAAAAAAATCAAAATTTTGAGAATAATTATAACAAAAATGGTATTTGTATTAAATATTTTCAAGATCTTTTCAATATGCTCCTAAATTTAGTTTTTGTTTTTATATATTAAATTCACTTTTGAATGAAAAAAATATATTAGAAAATACATGAAATTTAATTCATTGCTGAAATTAAATAATTTTCTTCCTAGAAATTTTTCTAGAATTAAAAAATAACTATTTTTTTAGTAGCTCACTAAATGATCAATTCAATCCAGTTAATCTAGAAAAAGTTTATTAACAATTCCAAGTCTTTAAAAATCAAAAGGTTTTATAATATTCTCTTCATTACCCTTATGTAATTTGTGTTCTGATATTAGGTGCCACAAACTAATTAACTAGGGTAAGTTATAGTAATTGCAAAAAAATTGAGAACGTATGTTTGTATGTTTGTGTATGCATATGCGGATATGTCCACGATTTCGAGAGCACGGATCAACCGATTGAAGTGATTTAATAAAATATTTTACTTGTGTTGACGGAATGCGAAGACGAGTAAAGCGGTTTTGGAGACGCAAAAAAATATTTCAAATATGATCTTTACAAATCATTATTATTGATTAATGTACAAATAGAATTATTGGTAAATAGGTAGACGCGTGAACAGATTTACAGGTAGACAGATAAATAGGTAAAAAAGTAGGAAAGAAGAAAATTAGACATGCAAAAAGTTGGCAGACCGGTAATCAGGTAGAAAATTAAAATTGGAAATTAGACATGCAAAAATGCAGACTGGTAGATTGATACACTGATATACAGGCAAACAGATGAACAGGTAGACAAATAAACAGATAGACAGGTAAACAGACGGACAGGTAGGCAGGTAAATAGATGGATTGGTATATAGTTAATCCTTACGGGACGGCGCCGATTTCAAAACAATCTACAATCCGGTACTTACTGTACCGGCTGTAAACTTGATTTCATGGTGTATGTTATGCAATTTGTTTGATAAAAATTCGTGGTCATTATTTTCTTAAAATTATTTTCTAAATACACACTTCCAAAACACTGTTTATCACTGCTATATGTAATTTATTTAACGTTTCGATCATTAGTCATTGTTTATAAAATAGCCTGTGCCTCACAGAGTATGTTTGTTCACTCAAGTGGACAGCCGTCCCCAAAGAGTTAAATAGTTGGACTGGAAGACAGGTAAACAGATGGATAGGTAGATAAGTAAATAGTTGGAGAGGCACACAGCTAATTAGATGGATAGATAGATAGATAAATAGTTGGACAGGTGGACAGGTAAAAAGAAGGAAATTGGTAAATAGTTGGACAGGTAGACAGTCAGAGAGGTAAACAGGTAGGCATGAATAAATATTGACAGGTAGACAAGTGGATCATATATTAATAAAAAATATTTTATTGATTAAATCGATTATTGACACATATTGGGAAGTTCATGCAACTTGCTCCAAGGCCAAATGCCACTTACAACTAGTTTATATAAATTTTTGTATGTTTTGCACTTTTTACGAGGTTTTATGAATACGAAATATATTGATTATCCCAGCCAAGTTATTAATTTGCGGCTTTTATTTCCACGTCATTGAAATTAATATCGATTTATTGATGAAGTATCATCTAGCTCTGTGCTAATTGCATCAAACGCGTTGCATAAATATTTGATTAAACCTTTCATAAACTGGCAACGTACAATTGCTATAAATTTTCTAATATTCCAATAAAACCGGTCGATGTGTGCTTTATGAATCCTTTATATGTAGATCGATTTCATATTCCATCAGATACACTATATTGATAAATATTGCATTTATAGTAGTGCAATTCTTCTCTGTATCAGGTTTAAATTTTTATTCGATCGCTATTGCGTTATTTGACTGCAACCGGTGCATGATACCATTACCTTTAAAATAATATATGCGTACATTCAAACACACGCAACTTACAATCAGATCGATAAATATCAATTCTAGAACACGCCAACTTTAGAATCTGTGAGAATTATTACCAATGATTGTAAAAATTTAGTTGCAACCTTATGGTAAGAAGTTATTATTTTCATCCAGAGTTTTTAGCGGTTTTCACTGACAAATTGGAACTGTTAATTACTTCCCGAAAGAGAAGTTTATTTAGAATCAAGTTACCTGCTATCTGCAATCATGGTTAAAGTATTCGATTATTTGCTTTTCAAAATGAGCTTAGTTATCAATTGGTTCATTGCGACCAAGTAAAGTTTTTCTTCGTAAATAGCAAAAAAGTGAAAAATTTTTCGTATACGTTTTACCTCCGAAATTCTGGATTCAGAATTTGTTCGAAAGATATTGGTTGAGAATCGATCTGATGAATTCTTCGTAATTAACTGTTGAAATTTTTTTCAATGAATCTTTTATGTTGTTCATGGTGCTAAAGAACATACCAAAATATTACGGTCTTACGATAAGTCTTTGGATTTAAAAAAAAAAATCATCACAGTTTTAAATAATTGTTTGTTGTGTCAAAAGTCGCTTTTTTGATATGGTAAGTCAAAATTTCAATTTCACGAATTTAAAAGCCATTAGAGTACCTAGATAAGAAGAAGCCGCGATTAAGTTTGCAAAAGCTGTTTTTTTTGAAAGTAGCAGAAAAATAATTCTACAAAACTTTTCTAGTTGTATAAAATATATTACCATTAAATTAAATGATAAAATAATATCAAAGATTACGTACATGATATCTGTAATCGTGCCAATATTTTCTTATAACAGATGCTTAATATTACTCAAAATAATTTATTAAGTTTCTTTAAAAAAATGTTCTGACGTTTTACATAATATTTAATATGGCGATAAAGTTCATGCACTAAATACAACTACAAAAATTGATTGAATCATATAAACTCATTAAAATTTGGAATAATAAGAGGCTTCAATTTTAGGACTTGCAAATATGCACTATAATTAACATAATTACGGATAATTTTTTGAATGTGTTTGTGAGATATCGCAATGTTTAGATTTAATCAAAAGCAAAAACTTTATTTTCCAAATAAAGTTTATTTTAATATTTGCACCTATTTAATCGTGAACATCAGCAAATTGTTGGTGTACTTAAAACATATCTAAATCGAATGCCATTCCATTGATTGGGTGTCGGGGTATGATGAGAAAGAAAAGATTGATTTGGTTTTATATGATAGGGGAAGGCGGAGCACAAGGGTCCATTTTAACTTTGAGCAATAATTTGTGAAAACCAATCATATCACAACAAAAAATTATTTTACACATATCATGCAAACAACTATCAGACTATGTTCAGTAAATCTCTCATTTATCTCATCTCAATTGCAGAAATATGATTTTTTTGATATTTTTCAATCTGCCACTTGATCTTTTTTACCCTATATGCGGAGTAAAATGGAACACCCAAGGGGCAAAAAGATCCACAATTTTATTTTTATTTTTAAAATTGTTTTATAGAATAATAGCTATATAATTAAATCAATGTTATGGAGTTTAATTATAAACATAAACAACAAAATTAAAAATAATAATCCTATCATGTATTTTTAAAGTAATTCATAAATCTTGCTCTGGTAGTCATGACTGTTTAATTTATTATAATCAGACTCGTCGTTTCTTAAAATACAATAATATTAGATAAGATTCTGTTTAAAATATATATTTGATAGGCACATTCTTTATAAATATCACACCGGATACTATAATTTCTTATAGATCTTTATCAGAAGAATTCATCATCAGAGTTGGAATTACTATTAGTTTAATTTATATCTTGTATAATTACTTTTTTAACTTTTTTTACATTTTTATTTACCAGTAAGTTATTCTTGAGGTTATATAAAAAACTATTGAATATGACTTAAAAATAAAAATACATTTTAGAGAATAACCATTAATCACATGAGCGATTTCTGTGGATTTTTGGATCCCACTAGCCTTTGTGATACGTGGTGATATTTAAAATTACCCCGTCCTCCCCCACACATCACGTGTATTTTTAGTATCTAAAAAATGGTAGAACGGTAAAATTTTTGTTTTTCCTTTTTAAATTTTTGATCTTTTTAAAAATTGAGGTAAAAAATAAATACACGTGATTTCTTACTAATCCCTTCTTCTTGGTGATATTTTGTCAATCTCCCTCCCTCTTTAAGGCTCACGTTCACAATTAAATAACGTATACTATATATTACAAATTATATTCAGGTATTATAAACTAAATAGACTTGGTTTAGAACAAGAAGGCTAACTACGAAACAAATTGTTTCGTTCTTAAAAATTTGACAATGTGGCCGTTTATTTTCGAATGGCGAGGTCGCCAGATTTAAAGCGATGATTGATTACACATAATTTTTCCTTTACTTGAAAATAGTATCGTTCAAAAAATCCACCATTTACTTGTTTTTAATATGATGGTGATGGACCTTTTTACCCTGAACCTTTAAACCCTGCTCTATTCTACTTGCCAAAATATTTTGGCCCACTTGTAAATTAGTGCAATTGATTAACTCTTGGATATATTAAACACAAAAACCTTTCACCACCTAAATTTTTGCTTCGTATTTTGAAAATTCAATAATGCAAAACATATATTTTTCAAATGTGTAACAAATTAAATAACACATATGCGCACCTAGTAATAGCCAGTGCGTAGATATACAATGTTACTATATATAGCAGTTGAACTTGATCCCAATTAAAAATAATTGTATAAGGTATTGACTCAATTTTTGAATAACAGAAGACTAATTATAACTGAGACATTGACATTTATATTTTCAGGGTTTTTATAAATGAATTTCAAGCACGTATTTTTGATAAATTCTTAGGGTTAAGTTGTTCGTGATTTTTTTTTTTAAATCATAGTTCATATGATATATTTTGATTGATGAATTTCAATAAACGCATAAAGCATTTATATATTATTATTTATATATATTTACGCATTATACTTCTTGACATCAACTTATATATGAATTAACACTATAGCTACAGTTTTGTTGCACATACCTGGAAAATATAGTTTCTAGTAAGCAATAATTCTGTTTGCTGTTCGTCTTTGTCAACCAGCAGATTAATTTTTCTTTAAAAATGGTAATATCATTTCTAATATCGAAATCAATACATATTTAAATGTATCAAAACCAAATAGTTTTCAGTGCTTGTGTTGATATAGATTTCTGAAATAGAAAATTCATAATTCAATCTCTATTTATGAAGCATCATTATCCATACCATACTATTATAAGTTCATTGAAGTCTACTAAATTCTAGAAAGACGTACTGTTATATTCATGAGATTATGTTTAATTCAATGCTAGTCAATTCCCAAATCATTAATTTTGAGCTAGTAATTTATATCAATGCTGCATGATACCAGGCGAGTAGTGATCGAAATTGGAACTCATCTTGCCTATAAAAATATTTTCTCTCTAATTGGACTTTATTATACATTAAAAGTGGAATGTAATTATAAATAGAACTATTATTGAAATAAATAGTTAAATGCTCAGCTTGAAATCTACATTTCAAGAATATAATCCAATTTTTTCATAGTTGTCCTTCAAAAACTGTTTTCTATTTTACAAAACCACCAATAAATAGATATGAGTGATCTGAAAGGTATGATAACATACCTTTTAAAGCCATTATGGTCTAGTAAATATAGTTTTTAGTTTGATTGATCCTACTTGGTCAACCAGCGTATATAATTGTATGCAATTTTAGTATGAACTAGTCTAGTAGAGTGCTTGGCATCGTGCCTTAAGGTAAATTGTTGGAACTTCCCCTACCGTAATCAAAAATCTTGGTACGGAACCCAAAACTTCACGCAATATGTGTACACATTATTAAAATCTCTAGAAAATGATCAAATCTGATAATTTGATGTACATATGTCCAATAAACTTTTTTGACCGACCAATAATTTTTAAATTATTTTCATTGAGAGTCTATAACCGCTGGACCTGCCTTCCCAAAAATTCAATCAATTCTTCATCTTGTCAATACAAGTAAAATGTTTTCTGAATTATTAAACGCTTCGTTCTCTTAAAAACTGAGTTACCGTTTTGGCACTTTTTGCCCCGTATCTTTGAAACGGCTAGACCTGCCTTCGCCAAAAACTAATCAGCACGTCTTCTTATCAATGCAAAAAGATGTTTTTTTAATTACTCAAATCGGTTGATTGATATTCCCGAAATTGTCGACGAAAATTTGTATTCGCACACACACACATACGCATACACACACATACGCACACACATACATCCATTTTTTCTAAGGTATGCCAAAATGTTCAGAAATCCTTGAAACGTAAAGATATATCAAAATTTTGATTTTCGATTTTTTTTGCGATTACTATAACTCACCCTACGGGAAGTTAAAAAACAATTTTTGAGTAAATCATTAGCAATTTACTTCATATTTATGGAACTTTTACAAGTAAAGTGTATAAAATATTTGTTTTTCTTTCGATTAATTTTTAATTTTTGACCTTTCTCTCTGACTTTTAACATTTCTTCAGTATTTCATCATACTTCTGCTGCTCTTCGTGACTCTGCTGGTTGGAGGAGCTCTGGCCTACGTGTACCGTGAGAAAGCCGAAGCAGCTGTGGAGCAGGAAATGGTGTCGGCCCTTCGTCTCTATGGCAACCGTCGCGAGTACACCAGGGCATGGGACGAAACGCAGCAGAACTTACGATGCTGCGGTGTCACCAGCTGGAGGGACTGGAAAGATAGGATACCAGTTAGCTGTTGCAGGGAGGCGTTTGCTGGACAGGTAGTAATCTGATTGATTTAGATAAAAATATGCAAGAACTTCGTCGGCGATTCTATGTTTTACTCTGTTTGAGAATTGACATTTGCGTTTAACATTTAATACTATGAATTATATCTCACATAACTAAGTTTACAGATACAAACAATATACCGCTTTTCTTTCCTTTTCCTGTAGCAGTTCTTTTAAAAAAAGGCTCTGATATTTTTAATAATCTAAAGAGCGTATTTAAAGATACGAAAGTGTAATATTTTTTTTATATTCCATTTACTTATTATTATTTTACATTTACTTTAGTTTTAATTTATTTTCAAATTGTTTAATTTTATTTAAATTTTTTTCATTCATTCTTTGCTCTATGGATTCATTGTTAATTTTTCTACATGTTTTAAATGTAGAAATATGTAAACTCAGTGTTTTGAAAGAAAAGTAAGATGATCATATTTTGGGAAGCTTTGGTCCAAATAACTTAAATATGATTCGAAATAATAAAAAACAGTTATTTCTAAATGACTTTTTTAATCCGTATTACTGACTGACATTAATCGATTATATCTTATATTTTTTGATTTGGTCATAAAATTCTGTTAAATTTTCTCAAAATTAACTTAGTAAAAATTGCACTGGCGTTATAGGGAGTCAGAATGTTGGTTTTCATAATTTTTGCTAATTTTCCTGAAATTTAAAATGGAAGTTCAAAGGCCGTTCAAGTATTACGTAAGCACTAATGGGCGGCACAGGAGTCTCGATGATGATTACGTCATAGGTAGTATTTTAATTTTTTTTTACCGAATGGCAACCTTACATTGTCTTTGCCAGTACCAAAAATTTAAAATAAATTTGTTATGTTCGTAAGATTATAATAATTTTGTTACTCTATGTTGAATAACATATCAGTAAAATCTCTACATCCTAAATCTATTTTCTTATTTTTAAAATTATAATTATAACCTAATAATTACAATATTTAAAAAAACAATACATTAATTGCAAAATGTTTACGTAGCATGGGGGTAGGGGGTAAGAGCTTTGCTTACTTTTGCTGACAAGGAGGATGGGGTGGGGGGTAAATAATTGCAATAAATCTGCTTACGTAATACTTGAACGATCCCAAAATTATTATTGTGAGAAACAATTTTAACCCGCCGTCGAAATTTTGCATTTGACAATTTTATTATTTATAACTTACCATTGTTTCATAGAAGCATATTCGTTGTTTTTATCACTTTACTTTTCGAAAACCCATGACAATCCGGGACAAACGATCTAAATCCGGGAGAAATGTTGCTTTTAGAAAAACCCGGGACACAAGGTGGTAATCCTGGACTGTCCCGGCCAAACCAGAACGAAAGTAAATTAACGTTTTTATATAATATTGAATTTCTAAAGTTTTAGATTCATTTTAAGTAGGGCTAACATCAAATTATCTTTATTTCCATATTTTCTGACTTGAGTATAGCATTTATTATAGTCATTCCTACTGAAATAACGTTTGAATAAAATAATACCTATTCGATTTAATACTGAAAAATGAAAATTAATTAGCGTTAGTCCTATGAACCTGACATAAAACTATGATTTAATGAAATATATTAAATTTTGTTGAAAATTATATACGGTAATAATACATTTAGAACATTTAATACTTGCTTGGTCCAAATCTAGTTGTTGATCATCTATCTATCAGTTGTTTTAACCATGAATTTGAATAAAATGGATAACTAATAAATTTGAATAACTATTGGAATATATGTTATTTAAAGTGACATTCGTATGATTCTGTACATGATATGTAAAATCTCAATACATGAAATTTTAACGGCTTTAAAGTTTGTGCAAGTGTTATTCATGGACTGGAAAGTTTACTGAACATTAAACTGTGGAATACCAAGAGAAGAAATTCAATATATGGGCGCAGTGGATTATTGCGGTATTCTCCAAACTCTCACAAGATTTTACACTTATGAATGTTTTTTTTATAAAATCAGTTTTTGATAAATCAGTACCTTACTATCATAAGCCAAGTTAAATTTTATAATACACTAAAGCGTATATATGCGGCGTTTTTATAGCAATCTTCTTCTAAATTAAAATACTTAAGTTGATACAAAGAAAATTTATGCCATGTTTGTTATTTATATTTTCACTTATAATTCTCTTGATTTATATCGCATGAAAATCAATAGATTTAAAAAAGTGAAGAAATTAAATTGCAGATTCTTGAATTAACCTTAGCGGGCACGTCAATCATATTATAAGATTAATTGAAGATATGTATCATATACTACATCATTTTTTATATAAGAATTCAGTCCAAATATTCCCAGAAAGAATAACATTTTTCATTCAGGTACAAATACAAGTTGGTACAGGACCAAATAATCGTAGCAGTGTTGCTAAAATTAAGTTGTGGCAAAGCTAATTTACATCATTTATGTTGTTATTTAAAGCAATATTAAAAATATTTGTTATAATTTTTAAACATTCTATTAACACACTATTGCAAATTGTGATAATAATGATTATGATATGGATGCTTAACTTTAGTGTATCTTTGCTTTCTCAGAAATTTGAACATGAATGAGAAAAGTAAATATATATCTTCCGAGCAAACAATATTCTTAAGACATCTTCACATTCTCGACATGAAGCTTACCATAAAAAATAAATGTATTAATTGCGTAATATTACCTTTGAAAAATTATACCCACGTAATTATTGTCATAAAAATTATATAAATTGTTGAAACAAAGGAATCGTTGTTGAAGGCGTAAAACTTATTTGCCGGTTTGTTATTGAGTCAATAAAACCAAGAACCAAGCCTTAAATTTTAGTATAAAATGACAAAAAAAATCTGTTTTCTATCTCTATATTATTTAATATGACAATTAAAGAACAATATCAGGTATTGTATCGTTTTTCATAACCATGAATCCATATAATTTTGCATATTCTAGGTGGAATTTTCTATAGAAACTTGATGATATTATTTTCACGGAGCCATTTTGGGTTTGACGTTATTTTTAATGACAAATAGAGTTAATTATAATAAAACAATATTTTGGATATTTACCAAATAATAATGCAAACCATGAAATTAAATTTATATTTTTAAAATTTATGTATTGCCTGAAAAATATTTGCGAACAGATAAAATGCGTTTACTGCAAACAAGCATATTATAAATCTATATTATAGAAGTGGACGTATTTTCCAAGAAATTCATATACTGTATGTCTTGCAGAACTTGTTTTATAAATTAAACACTATTTTAATTCAATTCAATTTATTTGCGGAATAATTGTAACGGAGTACGGAAATCACAAATGATATCAATTTACTGATAAAAGGTACTATCGACCTGAACAGTTATAATCCAAAAATTTTTCTATTGAATGCTAGTTACTGCTGGTACTGATAATACTGCAGCAGCAGTGTTGACTAGTGTGAACAAAAATAATGGTGTTACCATATACAATTCTTTCCATACTCCCACTCGATGCACAATTGCATCCAAAATTAAATAAACTTAAAGTTAAATCTAGTAGATAATATCTCAAGTCACATACAAAATAAATATAAATTTCTTAATAGCAACTACAAAACTTAAAGTAATTAACTTAGCTACATTCAAAAAATCATACATTTTTTCTAATACAAAATACAATTAAATTAGTTCACATTCAAGAAATAACACAAGATACAAATATTTGTTATTTACAATATTAATCATTAATTGGCAAAGGCACTAATTTATGAATAGGTCTTGTGTAGGTTCCATTTGAGGTTTTAACTTCTGCCACTCGAACTTTACCATCACGACCATAATTTAAATTAACAATTCTAGCCAAGCACCATCTTAATGGGGGAAGATTATCCTCCTTAATCAAAACTATCGAGTTTAATTTCAAATTTGGCTGATTATCTGACCATTTATTTCGTTTTTGCAAATAAGATAAATAATCCTTTGACCATAAAGTCCAAAATTTATCTCGCATGGCAGTTAATTGCTTATACACCGTTAATGAATTTAATTTATCAAAATTTACGTTTGGTTCTGGGATTGTAGTTAAAAAATCTCCAATCAAAAAATGACTAGGCGATAAGTACTGAAAACTAGAAACATCATCTGTTATTGCCATAAGAGGACGTGAATTAAGAATTGCTTCCACCTGTAATAGTACTGTTAAATATTCCTCATAAGTTAAACAGGAGGAGCCTATTATCCTTCGAAGGTGATATTTCATAATTTTAATACTTCCTTCCCACAATCCACCAAAATGTGGGGAATGAGAAGGAATAAACTTCCAAGTTATGCCCATTGTCGCAGCTTGGTTAATTATATCTGCCTTGAAGGATTGTTTACTAAAAAGATTCCGTAGCTCTTGCAACTCATGATTAGCGCCTATAAAATTCGTTCCGTTGTCGCTATTTATTACCGAACATAGACCTCTACGAGAAACGAATCTCTTTAAAACACAAATAAATGATTCTGCTGTGAGGCTAGTTGTAATATCTAAATGAACAGCTTTAGTCACCATGCAAACAAACAAAACAATATAAGCCTTAATTCTTGGTGCTTTCCTTAATCGACTCGATCTTATCGTCAGCGGTCCTGCGTAATCAACCCCAACGTTAAAAAAAGGGCGTTGAAATTTAACTCTATCAATGGCTAAACTTCCCATTAATTGAGAGGCAGTAACAGCTTTAATTTTTGCACATTTTACACATGAGTGTATTATCGCTTTTAGCTCTCTTCGCGCGTTCAAGGGCCAATATTTTCGACGAATATTGGCTAAAACCGTTTGCGTGCCCGCATGCATCAACCTTTCATGCTCTTGTTTCAATAAGAGTCTTGTAACATAATGTTTTTTGGGCAGAATTATTGGGTGCTTTTGTTCATAAGAAACATCAGCATTTTCTATCCTACCACCCACTCTCAAAAAACCTGACTTATCTAAGAAAGGATGAAGCGATTTCAATTCCGCCATCAATTTAAGATTAGGAGTATGTTTACTATCTTGCAGATTTTTTATTACTTTTGTGAAGGTTTCTAACTGAACCAATTTTAAAATTACCTTCAACGCATTATCTAATTCTGGGACCGATAACGTATTATGCTCACCACGAACTATCGAATTTTTAATATAAGGGTTCATTCTCAAGCAGTAAGCTAGTACTCTAGACATTTTTCTTAGCGAAGAGAATCGCTGACAGAACGTATCAAGAAAAGAACTGCTGTTTTCTTTAACTAATAGAACTCTTTGTTCGAGTAGAACAGCGTCTAAAGAAGGATCAACATTTGGCCACCTATCAGTATCCTCAGACAACCAACTTGGGCCATTCCACCATAGCTCACAAGTTTTTAATTGATCTGCGGATAAGCCTCGTGAAATTAGATCTGCTGGGTTGAAATCAGAAGGCACATGTCTCCAGATTGTGCCGGGAGTAATGTCAGTAATTTCTCCTACTCTATTGCTCACAAAAATATGCCATCTATTTGGATCGCCAGCGATCCATGACAAGACAATGTTCGAGTCACTCCAAAGTAAAACCTTTTCAAAATTTATATCAATGTTATCAATCACCCTTCTGAACAACCTAGCCAATAATAATGCAGCACACAATTCCAACCTCGCCAAAGTTATCGGTTTTAAAGGTGCAACTTTTGATTTCGCACACAGTAGTTTCACACTCGTAGTTTTATCTTCATATGTGGTTTTAACATAAAAGCATGCTCCATAAGCATATGAAGACGCATCAGCAAAACCATGAAGTTGAATACTTATAACACGTTTGTGATGAAAAACGCAACGATCAATAACTAAGTGTGATAATGTCCCTAACTTTGTAGCAAACTTGAACCACTTATTTTCAACGTTTGCAGAAACACTTTCATCCCAATCTTTCTTATCTTTCCAAAGTTCTTGTAAAATCAGTTTTCCTTGTATAACGACAGGTGCGATCAATCCTAAAGGATCAAAAATTTGTGATATCACAGATAAAATAACTCGCTTTGTACAATTATTAAATTTAAAAGTGGGAACTGAAATAAGAAAGTGATCCTGTTTTGGATTCCATAATAAGTCTAAGGTGTTAATAGAATTTTTATCGTCAGTGAAGATAGGGTTATTAAATTCTCTCAATTGCAAAGGAATATCATTTAAAAAACTTGGAATATTTGAAGCCCATTTATGTAAGCAAAAACCGCCTAATTCTAATAACTTGATTAATTCAATTTTAGTACGCTGTAAATGTTCTATACTATTAGCACCAGTAATTATGTCGTCGACATAAATGTCCTCTAAAAGTACATGTGAAGCAATCGGGAATGTGGCTTTTTCTTCAAAGGCTAAATGATTCAAACATCTTATCGCAAGATATGGAGCTGAAGCCGTTCCGTAAGTTACAGTTGTAAGCCTGTAACATCTTATTTCTTCCGAAGGAGAGTCCCTCCAAAGAATCCTTTGATACTCCTGATCGGCTCTTTTAATATTTATTTGTCTAAACATTTTAATTAAATCAGCTATGAAAACAAAAGGCTTCGATCTGAATCTTAGCAAAATGCAAAATAAATCCTTCTGTAATTTTGGACCAGTTAGAAGGATGTCGTTAAGAGACTTTCCCGACGAAGTTTTAGTCGATGCGTCAAAAACAACGCGTATTTTATTAGAATCTGAATTTTTAAAAACAGCATGATGTGGCATATAATAATGATTATGACTGGTAAAAGAATCAAAGGTATCTAAAGTGTCTGATTTTGGAATATCTGTTTGAACGGCGTGCCCCATAGAAATATATTCATGAATAAACTCACAATATAGTTTATATAAATTGGGATTCTTGTGAAATCGCTTTTCTAAATAAAGAAATCTTTTAAGTGCAACATCATATGAATGACCTAATTGTCCTTTATAATCTGGGGTAAAGGGCAAGGCAACTTCAAACCTATTATTAATTCTAGAAACACTAGATAGAAACTGCTCTTCACAAATTTTATTTAAACCATAAAGGCGCATATTTGTCTCAGGTATTTCTTCCAAATTCCAGAATTTAACTAAATTCTCATTTAATTTAAAATTAGAATGTGTTATCAAACCTACATATTCCTTAGACCTTTCAACACTATTGTAATTGCCCGAAACAATCCATCCAAACTTAGAGTTACGTAAAATCGGGTGATAACTTCCTAACCTAATAGACCCCTGTTGTAGAATGTCGAAGAAGAGTTCAGCTCCTATCAACATATCTATAGGGCTTGAAATATAAAAATGAGGATCCGCTAATTTAATGTGTGAGGGAATATTCCAATCGTTTATATTAATATCAGCGGACGGCAAATTACTAGTTATTGATTTTAAAACAACAAAATCTAAGGTTCTAGAAAACGTAGAAGCATTTGAAAATATTTTTATAGTAGCTGTTTTATTACTAAATAACGAATGTCCATGTAAAACACTTAAAGAATTTGATACTGTATTTAGAGTGCAATTTAACCGGTCGGCAAGTGACTCCGAAATAATATTTATTTGACTACCGCTATCTAATAATGCCCGTACATTGAATGATCTACCAAATGAATCATAAACCCTTACAATGGCAGTAGATAACAAGGTTTGAATGTTATTTTTACAATTAGCTAACAAAATCGTCGGTGGCTTATCAGAAGGCTTATCTACTTGGTGACTAATCTGATCACTTTGTGCACTGTGTAGCAAAGTATTATGCAATTCGGATTTGCATACCCTACATGAACCCGTATACTTGCAACTTGATAAGGCATGAAAACCATCCAAACATTTCTCACAACAATTATTTTTATTTGCAAATTTCTTGCGTTCTTGGACAGACAATTTTTTGAATGCGTCACAATTAAATAATGGGTGATTTCGTTTGCAAAATGGACAAATTCGCTTGGATTTTTGTTTACTAATGAAATTAACGGGTTTTGAATTAAATTTTGATTTACTACTAGAAGGTTCTGATCTAAAAGTCGCCTCCAAGGCTGAAATACGTGATGTTAAAAATTCAAAAAATTGTTCTAAAGTAGGCAAATCTGTATTCCTATGTAAATTCCATGCCAAGCAGGTTTTATCGTCCAACTTTTTTGTGAATAAAAATATAAAGACTAAGTCCCAATACTTAGCGTCATCATAGACTGATTTAAGTGATAGCACCTGTTGTCGAGCAGTATTTAAAAATGAATTTAAATGTTCAAACGTATCTCTAGTTAAATTCGGTAAATTAAATAATGATGACAAATGTGCATTAATAATGAAAAGTTTATTATCATAATGCTGTGTCAATGAATTCCAAGCTATGGCATAGTTTTGGTTTGTCATGGTTAAATTCGCTATCAATTTAGACGGGCCAGAAGACAATGAACCTTTTAGATAATACAACTTTTCTACATCTGTTAAATTTGTGTTGTTATGTATTAATGAAATGAAAATATCTTTGAACTCAACCCATGAATTATATTCGCCATTGAACCTCGGCAATACTATGTCAGGTAATTTAACCTGCGGATTATTGGGTTTTATTATATTATCAATAGCTTGTTTGTTATCAACGGTGTTATCTTGGACTAATTCGTCAATCCTAGTCAATAAATCTAAATGTTTCTCACAATATTTGCGAAATTCTACTGAGTACTTTTTGGGCTCGAGCAATTCCAATTCAACATATATTTCCTCGATCCGATGAAACATTTCTAGTAATTTCTGTTTGCGTATATTTAAACCGGCAATATTATCGCCTTTAAAGCTAGTAACATATTTAAATATAATGTCAAACGTAATTTCTATCTGTGACCTCTGTTGCAACAATGTACTTAAGTCGGCCATTTTGATTGAAATTAAATTATTACTTCAAATTAAATTTATAAACTAATAACAATCAGTCTAAAGAATGGAAAATATGAAAACAACTTTGAAAAAAAATAATATAATATTGTTAGGTAAGGCCACACGAGTATAAACTTCAGACCTTAAGCTAACTATAATGGATGTCGGTCGCGTAAAATGGCGTCAAACAACAATGAAACCTACAAGCCTACGACCTTTACAACTCAAAATTTATAACTATAATAAGCAATTACAATACAATGAAATAATTATAATATTCACTGTAGGTAATGTCAAATAAATAAATGTCAATAGATATCACTTCTACAAGGTCACCTCATGAATTCTTCTAAGTAATTCCTTTGGGACACGTGTTAGACTTTCCACAGCTCCTTATCTCCGCATATGTAACTAGTAGACTCGCGACACTTCCTGAACCCCAAGTTCACTCAGGCCACGTGGATGATGTCCACAGTAATTCGGCAGCAAATTGCACGTGTCAGCATTCAGCAAACTGCAGCAAATTGCACGTGCACGTATTGCACAAAATTGACGTAGTGCACAAATTTTAGAATAAAATGTATATTCTGCAGCTCAAGATCTAGCCAAGATCCGGCTCGAAGGACCAAAATTTTATGGACGTATTTTCCAAGAAATTCATATACTGTATGTCTTGCAGAACTTGTTTTATAAATTAAACACTATTTTAATTCAATTCAATTTATTTGCCGAATAATTGTAACGGAGTACGGAAATCACAAATGATATCAATTTACTGATAAAAGGTACTATCGACCTGAACAGTTATAATCCAAAAATTTTTCTATTGAATGCTAGTTACTGCTGGTACTGATAATACTGCAGCAGCAGTGTTGACTAGTGTGAACAAAAATAATGGTGTTACCATATACAATTCTTTCCATACTCCCACTCGATGCACAATTGCATCCAAAATTAAATAAACTTAAAGTTAAATCTAGTAGATAATATCTCAAGTCACATACAAAATAAATATAAATTTCTTAATAGCAACTACAAAACTTAAAGTAATTAACTTAGCTACATTCAAAAAATCATACATTTTTTCTAATACAAAATACAATTAAATTAGTTCACATTCAAGAAATAACACAAGATACAAATATTTGTTATTTACAATATTAATCATTAATTGGCAAAGGCACTAATTTATGAATAGGTCTTGTGTAGGTTCCATTTGAGGTTTTAACTTCTGCCACTCGAACTTTACCATCACGACCATAATTTAAATTAACAATTCTAGCCAAGCACCATCTTAATGGGGGAAGATTATCCTCCTTAATCAAAACTATCGAGTTTAATTTCAAATTTGGCTGATTATCTGACCATTTATTTCGTTTTTGCAAATAAGATAAATAATCCTTTGACCATAAAGTCCAAAATTTATCTCGCATGGCAGTTAATTGCTTATACACCGTTAATGAATTTAATTTATCAAAATTTACGTTTGGTTCTGGGATTGTAGTTAAAAAATCTCCAATCAAAAAATGACTAGGCGATAAGTACTGAAAACTAGAAACATCATCTGTTATTGCCATAAGAGGACGTGAATTAAGAATTGCTTCCACCTGTAATAGTACTGTTAAATATTCCTCATAAGTTAAACAGGAGGAGCCTATTATCCTTCGAAGGTGATATTTCATAATTTTAATACTTCCTTCCCACAATCCACCAAAATGTGGGGAATGAGAAGGAATAAACTTCCAAGTTATGCCCGTTGTCGCAGCTTGGTTAATTATATCTGCCTTGAAGGATTGTTTACTAAAAAGATTCCGTAGCTCTTGCAACTCATGATTAGCGCCTATAAAATTCGTTCCGTTGTCGCTATTTATTACCGAACATAGACCTCTACGAGAAACGAATCTCTTTAAAACACAAATAAATGATTCTGCTGTGAGGCTAGTTGTAATATCTAAATGAACAGCTTTAGTCACCATGCAAACAAACAAAACAATATAAGCCTTAATTCTTGGTGCTTTCCTTAATCGACTCGATCTTATCGTCAGCGGTCCTGCGTAATCAACCCCAACGTTAAAAAAGGGCGTTGAAATTTAACTCTATCAATGGCTAAACTTCCCATTAATTGAGAGGCAGTAACAGCTTTAATTTTTGCACATTTTACACATGAGTGTATTATCGCTTTTAGCTCTCTTCGCGCGTTCAAGGGCCAATATTTTCGACGAATATTGGCTAAAACCGTTTGCGTGCCCGCATGCATCAACCTTTCATGCTCTTGTTTCAATAAGAGTCTTGTAACATAATGTTTTTTGGGCAGAATTATTGGGTGCTTTTGTTCATAAGAAACATCAGCATTTTCTATCCTACCACCCACTCTCAAAAAACCTGACTTATCTAAGAAAGGATGAAGCGATTTCAATTCCGCCATCAATTTAAGATTAGGAGTATGTTTACTATCTTGCAGATTTTTTATTACTTTTGTGAAGGTTTCTAACTGAACCAATTTTAAAATTACCTTCAACGCATTATCTAATTCTGGGACCGATAACGTATTATGCTCACCACGAACTATCGAATTTTTAATATAAGGGTTCATTCTCAAGCAGTAAGCTAGTACTCTAGACATTTTTCTTAGCGAAGAGAATCGCTGACAGAACGTATCAAGAAAAGAACTGCTGTTTTCTTTAACTAATAGAACTCTTTGTTCGAGTAGAACAGCGTCTAAAGAAGGATCAACATTTGGCCACCTATCAGTATCCTCAGACAACCAACTTGGGCCATTCCACCATAGCTCACAAGTTTTTAATTGATCTGCGGATAAGCCTCGTGAAATTAGATCTGCTGGGTTGAAATCAGAAGGCACATGTCTCCAGATTGTGCCGGGAGTAATGTCAGTAATTTCTCCTACTCTATTGCTCACAAAAATATGCCATCTATTTGGATCGCCAGCGATCCATGACAAGACAATGTTCGAGTCACTCCAAAGTAAAACCTTTTCAAAATTTATATCAATGTTATCAATCACCCTTCTGAACAACCTAGCCAATAATAATGCAGCACACAATTCCAACCTCGCCAAAGTTATCGGTTTTAAAGGTGCAACTTTTGATTTCGCACACAGTAGTTTCACACTCGTAGTTTTATCTTCATATGTGGTTTTAACATAAAAGCATGCTCCATAAGCATATGAAGACGCATCAGCAAAACCATGAAGTTGAATACTTATAACACGTTTGTGATGAAAAACGCAACGATCAATAACTAAGTGTGATAATGTCCCTAACTTTGTAGCAAACTTGAACCACTTATTTTCAACGTTTGCAGAAACACTTTCATCCCAATCTTTCTTATCTTTCCAAAGTTCTTGTAAAATCAGTTTTCCTTGTATAACGACAGGTGCGATCAATCCTAAAGGATCAAAAATTTGTGATATCACAGATAAAATAACTCGCTTTGTACAATTATTAAATTTAAAAGTGGGAACTGAAATAAGAAAGTGATCCTGTTTTGGATTCCATAATAAGTCTAAGGTGTTAATAGAATTTTTATCGTCAGTGAAGATAGGGTTATTAAATTCTCTCAATTGCAAAGGAATATCATTTAAAAAACTTGGAATATTTGAAGCCCATTTATGTAAGCAAAAACCGCCTAATTCTAATAACTTGATTAATTCAATTTTAGTACGCTGTAAATGTTCTATACTATTAGCACCAGTAATTATGTCGTCGACATAAATGTCCTCTAAAAGTACATGTGAAGCAATCGGGAATGTGGCTTTTTCTTCAAAGGCTAAATGATTCAAACATCTTATCGCAAGATATGGAGCTGAAGCCGTTCCGTAAGTTACAGTTGTAAGCCTGTAACATCTTATTTCTTCCGAAGGAGAGTCCCTCCAAAGAATCCTTTGATACTCCTGATCGGCTCTTTTAATATTTATTTGTCTAAACATTTTAATTAAATCAGCTATGAAAACAAAAGGCTTCGATCTGAATCTTAGCAAAATGCAAAATAAATCCTTCTGTAATTTTGGACCAGTTAGAAGGATGTCGTTAAGAGACTTTCCCGACGAAGTTTTAGTCGATGCGTCAAAAACAACGCGTATTTTATTAGAATCTGAATTTTTAAAAACAGCATGATGTGGCATATAATAATGATTATGACTGGTAAAAGAATCAAAGGTATCTAAAGTGTCTGATTTTGGAATATCTGTTTGAACGGCGTGCCCCATAGAAATATATTCATGAATAAACTCACAATATAGTTTATATAAATTGGGATTCTTGTGAAATCGCTTTTCTAAATAAAGAAATCTTTTAAGTGCAACATCATATGAATGACCTAATTGTCCTTTATAATCTGGGGTAAAGGGCAAGGCAACTTCAAACCTATTATTAATTCTAGAAACACTAGATAGAAACTGCTCTTCACAAATTTTATTTAAACCATAAAGGCGCATATTTGTCTCAGGTATTTCTTCCAAATTCCAGAATTTAACTAAATTCTCATTTAATTTAAAATTAGAATGTGTTATCAAACCTACATATTCCTTAGACCTTTCAACACTATTGTAATTGCCCGAAACAATCCATCCAAACTTAGAGTTACGTAAAATCGGGTGATAACTTCCTAACCTAATAGACCCCTGTTGTAGAATGTCGAAGAAGAGTTCAGCTCCTATCAACATATCTATAGGGCTTGAAATATAAAAATGAGGATCCGCTAATTTAATGTGTGAGGGAATATTCCAATCGTTTATATTAATATCAGCGGACGGCAAATTACTAGTTATTGATTTTAAAACAACAAAATCTAAGGTTCTAGAAAACGTAGAAGCATTTGAAAATATTTTTATAGTAGCTGTTTTATTACTAAATAACGAATGTCCATGTAAAACACTTAAAGAATTTGATACTGTATTTAGAGTGCAATTTAACCGGTCGGCAAGTGACTCCGAAATAATATTTATTTGACTACCGCTATCTAATAATGCCCGTACATTGAATGATCTACCAAATGAATCATAAACCCTTACAATGGCAGTAGATAACAAGGTTTGAATGTTATTTTTACAATTAGCTAACAAAATCGTCGGTGGCTTATCAGAAGGCTTATCTACTTGGTGACTAATCTGATCACTTTGTGCACTGTGTAGCAAAGTATTATGCAATTCGGATTTGCATACCCTACATGAACCCGTATACTTGCAACTTGATAAGGCATGAAAACCATCCAAACATTTCTCACAACAATTATTTTTATTTGCAAATTTCTTGCGTTCTTGGACAGACAATTTTTTGAATGCGTCACAATTAAATAATGGGTGATTTCGTTTGCAAAATGGACAAATTCGCTTGGATTTTTGTTTACTAATGAAATTAACGGGTTTTGAATTAAATTTTGATTTACTACTAGAAGGTTCTGATCTAAAAGTCGCCTCCAAGGCTGAAATACGTGATGTTAAAAATTCAAAAAATTGTTCTAAAGTAGGCAAATCTGTATTCCTATGTAAATTCCATGCCAAGCAGGTTTTATCGTCCAACTTTTTTGTGAATAAAAATATAAAGACTAAGTCCCAATACTTAGCGTCATCATAGACTGATTTAAGTGATAGCACCTGTTGTCGAGCAGTATTTAAAAATGAATTTAAATGTTCAAACGTATCTCTAGTTAAATTCGGTAAATTAAATAATGATGACAAATGTGCATTAATAATGAAAAGTTTATTATCATAATGCTGTGTCAATGAATTCCAAGCTATGGCATAGTTTTGGTTTGTCATGGTTAAATTCGCTATCAATTTAGACGGGCCAGAAGACAATGAACCTTTTAGATAATACAACTTTTCTACATCTGTTAAATTTGTGTTGTTATGTATTAATGAAATGAAAATATCTTTGAACTCAACCCATGAATTATATTCGCCATTGAACCTCGGCAATACTATGTCAGGTAATTTAACCTGCGGATTATTGGGTTTTATTATATTATCAATAGCTTGTTTGTTATCAACGGTGTTATCTTGGACTAATTCGTCAATCCTAGTCAATAAATCTAAATGTTTCTCACAATATTTGCGAATTCTACTGAGTACTTTTTGGGCTCGAGCAATTCCAATTCAACATATATTTCCTCGATCCGATGAAACATTTCTAGTAATTTCTGTTTGCGTATATTTAAACCGGCAATATTATCGCCTTTAAAGCTAGTAACATATTTAAATATAATGTCAAACGTAATTTCTATCTGTGACCTCTGTTGCAACAATGTACTTAAGTCGGCCATTTTGATTGAAATTAAATTATTACTTCAAATTAAATTTATAAACTAATAACAATCAGTCTAAAGAATGGAAAATATGAAAACAACTTTGAAAAAAAATAATATAATATTGTTAGGTAAGGCCACACGAGTATAAACTTCAGACCTTAAGCTAACTATAATGGATGTCGGTCGCGTAAAATGGCGTCAAACAACAATGAAACCTACAAGCCTACGACCTTTACAACTCAAAATTTATAACTATAATAAGCAATTACAATACAATGAAATAATTATAATATTCACTGTAGGTAATGTCAAATAAATAAATGTCAATAGATATCACTTCTACAAGGTCACCTCATGAATTCTTCTAAGTAATTCCTTTGGGACACGTGTTAGACTTTCCACAGCTCCTTATCTCCGCATATGTAACTAGTAGACTCGCGACACTTCCTGAACCCCAAGTTCACTCAGGCCACGTGGATGATGTCCACAGTAATTCGGCAGCAAATTGCACGTGTCAGCATTCAGCAAACTGCAGCAAATTGCACGTGCACGTATTGCACAAAATTGACGTAGTGCACAAATTTTAGAATAAAATGTATATTCTGCAGCTCAAGATCTAGCCAAGATCCGGCTCGAAGGACCAAAATTTTATGGACGTATTTTCCAAGAAATTCATATACTGTATGTCTTGCAGAACTTGTTTTATAAATTAAACACTATTTTAATTCAATTCAATTTATTTGCCGAATAATTGTAACGGAGTACGGAAATCACAAATGATATCAATTTACTGATAAAAGGTACTATCGACCTGAACAGTTATAATCCAAAAATTTTTCTATTGGATGCTAGTTACTGCTGGTACTGATAATACTGCAGCAGCAGTGTTGACTAGTGTGAACAAAAATAATGGTGTTACCATATACAATTCTTTCCAAGAAGCATATCATGGTGTAATGGTTAAAGATCTGGGCTAGCACGTTAATCACCAAGTTATCATGTGTGCCTGACTCTACGAAGTTGCACAAGATTCATGTCTGACAAGTTCACCTGAAAATATCTTGGCTTGTCGAAAAAAAGTTTTAATATAGGACCATGTCAGTGCACGCTATAAATAGTGATTTTCCAGGAATTTTGGTACATTCCTCATTTTACTTGATACATATTTAACAAAATTATCTAATAAAGTTACCATGACCCATGTGATTTTTTTTCTGTTATTATCGTGGCGATTCACTTCTTGAGCAGTATGATATCAAATTTGGGGTTATAGATTTTAAATGTAATTTCAAGTGAAAATTGTCTCTCCTGGGCATTGCTGCAACATATATAAATCAACGATGTCAGATATACTTCACCACCAAATATTGGTTGACCTCTAAGGTGCCTTTTCGAAAAGAAAATAGTTAGGATGTACGATTGCAAACACAGCTTATAGCTGTTAAAAAAAATCTATATCACAGAATAATGTTATTCATCACTCCAAAATACTTTGTATCTATAGAAATTATAATATTGGTAAATTTTGTATGTTGAAAAAAATTTCTACGGAGAATGGTCAATTTAAAAACAGATTTACAGAAAGAGATTAATATTAATTGTTAGCAGGTAAACATTAAATTACAGGTTTAACATGAAACTAATTTATATAACATAATTTTTTTCTAGTACTTATTTGAACAGAGATCAGTACTGAAATGTTCTCTAAGCTGCTGAGATGATAAGTTTACTACGTAGCTTCATTATAGATCGCAACCCAAACAGTTGATTTATTTGTTTGACCAAATTGGTTATTATAGTAAATTGAATTGTGATGATTCATTATTAATGCAGTAATGCCGGATGAGGACTGTTTTCACTTGGCAACATATTGATATCTATGTTTCCAAGTAAAAACCGTTGTCACTACTAATTGACATCAAACTGCTCGAAACGCGTATCGAGCCCTGGACCTCTGATTTAGGTCTAGTCGATCTAACCACTTACGAGCAAATCCATGTAATCATTAATTCCTCCAATTATTTTATTCAAAATATGTTTATTTTTCAGAAACTTCCTTGTCAAGATTCTCCTAGTCGCAATACCTTGTATGAGGTTGGGTGCGTCAACGTGACTTCTACTTTTGTGAAGGAGCACAGTGCCATCGTAGGAGGAGCAGCAGTGGCTGTTGCAGCAATCATGGTACGAAAAATATCATGTTAAAAGCCATTCGATGTAACTAGTTGAGGAACCACCTTGATTAGTTTTACAAGACGATCGGCCGAATTCTTTGAAATAAGCAATGCAAAATTTTTCGTCGACATTTTCTATAAACAAAGAAATCAATCGAGGTATTTCTTTAGAGATAAGCTCTTCAAAGCTTAGTATATAGTCTAAAAGGATAATATTTATTCTGATTTACATATCTATATATGTGAATACATCAAAAAGTAAATTTTTTTTGCCAAAATTCCTGGACTGATTTTGTTACTTCAAAAACTGTTCGAAAGATATCAGTTAGGCTAATTAGTCGAATGAACATCCTAAAATATTATTGACCTATAAAAAGTCGTAGAGCAAAATGCCACTTACAAATAATTTATATGAAGAGACAGATGTTGAGTCAATGTAAACTATTATCAAATGATATATGGAACATACGGGTACCTACTTATTTGATTTAGTTCAAGGTGATTCTGTTTTATGATTTATCAAAAAATAACGCCGATAGCTGTTTTTTGCAAAATCATTTCATAAATATTTTGTTTATAATCATATGTAGCATATTACAGAGTATTATGCCACTATTTCATACCAGACAACCTGCTGGTAGTAGTTGACGATGAAATGATTAAATATCATTTTTCTATAATTTAAACTACTAATTTTGTTTAGCGTTTTGTCTAATAAGATCAATTTTATATTGAGCTGCGCAATATGCAATAAATATTTACAGGAAAACGCATATTAAGTATATTTAAAAAGTAATGTCGTTCTCTATTATTAAAGGTTTAGATCTGTGATACATATCAATTTGAAAATAGTAATTTTTGTGGAAAACACTGATATACACTTCCCGTAGGGTAATTTATAGTGATCGCAAAAATATCAATAATGAAAATTTTTATATATCTTTACGTTTCAAAGGTTTTTGAACATTTTGGCATAACTTACAAAAAATGGATGTATGTGCGTGTGTGTGCGGATACAAATACATCGACTATTTCGGGAACACGGACCAACCGATTTCAATAACTCAAAAAACATTCGATTTGTATTGATAAGGAGATGTGCTGATCAGTTTTTGGCGAAGACAGGTCTAGCCGTTCCGACGATACGGGGCAATAAGTGGCAAAAACAGTAACTCCGTTTTTAAGAGAACGGAGCGTCCGATTTGAATAATTCACAAAACATTTTACTTGTACTGACAAGATGAAGAACTGATTAAATTTTTGGGACTCTCAATAATAATAAGTTAAAAAAATGTTATTTGGCGGTCAAAATGTTAAAAGGACATATGTACATCAAATTATCAGATATTTTATAGAGATTTCAATAATGCATACATATTTTGTGTAATTTTTTTTGGGCTCCGTACCAATATTTTTAATTATGTATTTTAATTTATATACGGGAAGTTTTAGCAATTTTCCTGTAAGGCACGATGCCCACTAATTTTGCCCATCTTTTTGTCAATTTTTAAGAAAATGAGTAAGCCATTTAAAATGTAAATTGTATATCTAAAATATTTGCTAGTAATTTTTAATATTATTTTTTACAAATGCACATTTACTTCTAGTAACATCAAAAGAACATGGAACATATTTTGATTACACCCAGATATATTAAATTGAAGAATTTATTTATTTAAAATATTTTTATTATAATTTGTACATATTATATTTAATGACATGATTAAAATGTGTATTAAAGTATAGTGTAAATTTTAAAATTTGAGAGCGAAGTACGAAATACTAAGTGTTAGGTACTTTTAACTTCTTTGAAAGCTTCTAAAAATCTTAAAACTAATAATTTAAGAGTCTTAAAACTATTTATTTTTCTATTTTCAGATTTTGGGAATGATATTTTCTTGCTCCTTATTTATGATGATTGAATAGAAGAAAGAGTAAAATGATTTTCACGAGGTGTTCAAAAAATTCTTCCGTCCCAGTTCAATGTACGAAATTAGGTATAAGTAATTTTAATTTTTTTATATTGAGTATTATATAGATATATTAAAATTGTCATTATTCAATTAAATTTTATTTGATTGATGTTTGCAAAGACTGATTTTATCAAAAATTGAATCGCAATTCTGTGCAATTTTGCAATAATATGAAGTATTTTGCAATTCTATTTATAAAGTATTTTATTGTAAACGGTAAGTTTATAAGTTTTTGTATTATGTTTATTATATATTATTTTATTTATGCTAATTATTTAATAAGATTAATTTAATTAGACTCAATAACTATAGTTACCACTATAAATTTTAATGTTTATCTATTTTCGCATCTTTTAAAATTTTAATAATGCATTGATCACCATTGATAATGAATTATTCACTTTTAACTTTTATAAAAATTCGACTAAAATAAAATCTAAAACCCTCAAATACTCTTTTTAAGAATAATAATATACTTTCACGTTTTTATTTCAGTAAATCTATATGTAAATTAATGAAGCAGTATGAGCAGTATCTGTATAAGTAACTATACTTATAAAATGATTATTCTTTCAGGCGTAGATGAAGTTGGTATTTAATTCCTTACCTTTGTGAATAATTAACCCAATGATTGACTTCATCAATAGTTTTTTCTTCATTGAAGCTTGTTGCATCATTGCAGAATAGTGTTAGGGGCGAAATCTCCGATAAAATAGGAAAGTTATGGCAAGGCTATGTAACGGTGCTATCTTCGTATGAATTGGTTGTAAAAACTTTTAAAAAGCTATGTATTTTCTGTATAATCAGGCGTTTCACACATAAAACCTGACCTTGTTTGACAACAGATACTTCCGGAATCTCTTCGGCAGTCTTGTGTCTGCTTCTTTCAATATTGATTTTCAATCTCAATGATCTAAGTTCATATCGTGCTATAAATGCCTAAAATTTTCCAACTGTTCAAAATCTAATTCAGTGAAACAATTAAATTATTTAAAATAAATTAACTAAAATATATACTCACCATTGAGCATTCTCTTAATATTACTGTATAATTTCAGGAATAATTTTTTGCTCTTGTTTATAGCAGTTTTGTTTCCATCGATTTGACAATGGTCACTAATGCTTTCATGGACGAAATATCAAGTCGCATCTTTTCTTTATTTCTTTGTGAAATTCTAATTAGTGAGTATCTAAAGTAATTTTAGTATGTACGTTTTGCGTTTTCCTCTGAATGTTGTATTTAAATGCGCAAATTCTGTGCAAAGTCCTCTGAAAAAAAAAGGATTAGTGATCAGTCCGCAATATTTTGTTGAACATCTAAATCTGGAATGGCGTAGGAGGAACTTCACAAATGGCCTAATTATTGAATGATAAATATTCATCCCTATAAATCATAATAAATTAAAATCAACGATGTAGTGATCTAGTAAACAGTGGAAACGAATTATCGAAGAAAGAAGGAAACTTTTGGATTTGTTTCGACTACTGCAATGTAATAATGTTTGCCTACCAAGATATAATCAGCAAACAATTGTAAGTACCATATCTTTTGTACCGATTTTTATAAAATCTGATCATAAGTGATAAAATTCAGAAGTATTTTTCAAAATTTATATTGAAAACATACTTTACACTTTTCTTTATTGTTTTATTTTGACTTTATACTTGAATAATCAATTAAAAAATATGAACCAATCTTATTCAGTTCTTCAACGTGGTAATGCTTGTCAAAGGCAACAGAGTTTATTTTTTCGTGTAACAATTGTTTAAACAAATAATTTAGTTTTGTTCAATAATTTAGTTAGTTTTTGAACATTCTTATTTTATGTAACGTTACAAGTAACATAACATACATGTAATACATACATGTAACGTTATGTCCTAAATGGGACTGCAAGTAAGACTGTAGAAATAATAAAATGGCTTTTAAAATAATAAAACGATTTATGACTATTGTTAAAGATTTTGAAAACTAACAGGTATTAATGTTACATACGTTTCTTTTTCAACTTTGCCCTGGTAGTTTTGAACATGGATTTAATAATCAGGTTAGATGATTAATTGTTGTATTTTTATTATTATTGACTGCAATTGGACCTTGTTGTAACATTCTTATTAATGTGGTTTTCAGAAATTAACCCAAAGATTGGCCCCTATATCTAATTTATGGATTTATTTGGATAACTTCAATACATGCAGCAATGCCGAAGAAGACTTGCAAACATATTTCATTCAATTTTTCCTAATGGAAATCGATGTGACTACTGCTTCAGGCGGATATTGAACTCGTAACTTCTGATTGAAACCTCTCTCTCTAACCATTGAGCCACGGGCAGGCAAAATTATTAGATTTCATGAACATTTTTATTAATGGCTGTTTGAAGGTAACACAATGGTTGACTAATTTTAGTTTTGATATAGTTTAAATTAGAAGTTTTTCCAATAACCTTGTAATTTTAATCTGTTGTTTTATAGTATGTACAAATGGACTAGATTAGAAATTGAAATACTGTACAATATCTATTTTTATATAATATTTAATTTTTCATAGTAGATGCTCAACAAAGCAAAACTACGAAAAAAAATCGTAGCACCCTCGTTTCGTGTTCTGGAACAAAATTTTTACTGTTTTTGCACAATTTGGAAAAAATAAAATTACGCGCGTTTTAAAATTTTAGTATCGAATCCATTTGAGTTTTAATTTGAGAAATAGTCAGTTATACTATTGAATACATTTGAATAGGAGACTAACCTGGCATGAACATATATTTAAGAAGCGCCAACACCTCGAACTAACACATAGGCAATTTAATTGGTAAATGGGCTGGAAATCACAAGTCTCGTTAGAAAATAAACTTCTAATATACAAGACAATTATTGAACCAATATGGTTCTATGGTCTACAACTTTAGGGTGCGGCCAGTAAGTCAAACATAACTATTCTACAGAGGTTACAGAACAAAATTTTGAAAGAAATTGTGAACGCTCCAAAATATGTTCCAAGAAAAAAATAACCATTTCTGCTCCAGATACAAAACTCGGCTAAGTCGATATCCAAACGAACTAACATGTGACCTGCTCAAGCCTTTACCACGAAAGCGACTTAAGGAAAAAACCTGCAAAGATTTACTACATCAAACCACTAATATCTAGGATGGTGCTATCGCAGGATAGCGATCCTTCACACGCTGTCAAATCAAATTTACCTGTTTCAGTAGTTGAATGTACTGTATGTATAGTTATAAAACAAAACAAAAATTATTTGAAAAAAAAATCTGCTCCAATAGTATTCCTTATCTCATATCGATCTCTAAAATGCACCAAGTATTCTGTATTTATACAATCGATCTTCAATCGTTGCAATTTAATTTTATTTATTATTATTGTTCTGATATAGATTTCAGTCCAGAAATTGGTCAGTGGCTCACGTGTGCAGCTGTTGTTTTGTTCTGGCATAAGTGTGTCATATTCTAAATAAAAAGAGCCTGCTCTGCAAAAATGCGTTCGCGTTAAATGCTGCCGATTGCAAAACCGCGGCCGTTCTTGTTTTTCTGCGACCGATATCATAATTCATTTCTATCATAACTTGGATTATTATTCAATTACATTTTTTAGTCAGTGCTATCGCTAATTTAGATTCGGGAGTGTTTTTCAATCAGTTCAGTTTTGATTATGTAGTGGCTTTGATTAGTAAAGGAAATATTGTCAGTCAATTCAAAATATAATTATTTATAGTACACAAGAAATATTGTTGAGGAATATGAATGCTTTTGTAAAGTTTATTTTATTACTAGTCTATGCGAAAGGAGTTTTTTGCATAGGTAAGTCATTTTTTGTAAAGTTTGTAATAGATAATTTTAACTGTGTACTTCTTGTGAAAATTAGTATAAACTTTTATTTAAAATATATTTATTAAAAAAAATATACACTACTTAAAATATATATTAAACTATTTTTTAGTTCATTATTATATTTTCTTATATAAATAAATATTTTATTTATTTTCAATAATATGGATTTGTTTTGGATCGAGTAGGTACTTAATACAGTTTTTAAAAATATTCACTAATTATTATAAAACACTTTGAAAATTTGAAAAAACTAAAACGGCGAAAAATTTGTAAATACGTCATAGACTATACACCTTGAAAATTTGAAAAAACTAAAACTTTTTTTTCTGCACTGGAATCTCTTGTAGAATTTTTGTGTAATATTTTGAGAAAAAGCTCTTTATTAAAAATTTTATCTACAAAAATTGTGTGATACTCAAAAAGTATTCAGGCAACTTAAGGGAAAAATAGACTATAATTTTTAATTTGGTAAATCATTCCATTGTTGTTAGAAATCGGTAAAAATTTATTGTTTTGATCATAACTGATAAATTTTAATACATATTTATCAAACAAGTGCCTTTCTATTAAACAGATTTAGCATTCATAATTTTGATTAATTGAAAGAACAGATTTTTTTTAAAAAAAAAAATGCATTATTTGCTATTGAGATCATCTACTGTATATGAGTGATAATAAAACGGTTCCACAAAAAAAAATGTCTGGATGGTGCAACATATATTTTTTAAAATATTTTTTATTAAGACAAAATTGGCGATCAAACGGCAGAAAAATGTTTTTTTTTTAAATAAATACAAAATCTAAGATCTAGAATTTTTTTGAAATTATATAATTTCTGTCGTTTCCTGGTCCTTCAATCCTTAAATTATCTGTGCAAAGGATTTTTGCAACGCTTTTTGAGTATTTTTTTGCACATTTGAACAGTAATTTGCAAACATACTTAATCGGCATTGCCCCTAGATAATTTGCAAACATATTAGCAGTTACTTCAAATTTTCAAATTACTGTTGAAAGCTGCAGAAAGATACTCAAAAAGCGTTGCAAACATCCGTTGCACAGATCTTTCAAGGATTAAAGGATCGTAAACGACAGAAATTATAAAATTTCATGTCATCAATTAACATGCAGAAAAATTTCTAGATTGTAGATTTTGTCTTTTTTAACTTTCCGAAGAAGAAGTTTGTTTTCAACAAAAAATCCGATTCGCTAATTTTATGCTTTCTCGACGTTTCAAGCCATTCTGAATCGAATGAGACTAAATTTGGAAAAAGTATCTGTGTGTGTGCGTGTGTGTGAACATATTTTTTTTGCCGTAAATCGACGTTTTCTCAAAAAACGCCTGAACCGATTTCAAAAATTTAAAAGCCATTTGATATATGTCGATGAAGATTATCGTTTGTCTGTTTTGTACGACGATCGGTCGAGCCGTTTCTTTGTAATTTGGAATAAAGTGTTAAACTTTTCGTCCACATTTAAGCTCATACTAACGAATTGATTTCAAAAAATCAAAAACTGTTCTTGTAATTACCTGTTGAAAAAAAAATTAAGTCGATTTTTATGGAACTTTGTTTGACGATATATATCACGGTCAAATTTACTAAAATTTTACGGCCTTACGACAAGTAGTTTAATTTTAAAAATTCATCAAAGTTTGAGAAAATGAGTAGTTTTTTGGACGTTTGTTAAAATTAAAACTAGACGATTTACTTGGTATACCGATAGAGTACTTGATCTTAATGAACATACGAAACCATTAAAGTCCTTCAATTATAAAAATTATTGATTTTTGAAAATTTGCTTTCAGATAATACTTCGAGTTAACGTTTTCGTTCGTTTTCAATTATGTGTAATAAATCCACTCGGAATACTTTTAATCACTCATAAATTAATTTATTTTTATTGATTAAATTTACACATATCCGGAAGCTATTGTAACTTGCGTCAATGCAAAATACCAATACCAACTGGTTTAATTTTTTTTCAACTGACTATTACGATATGCTTCATATGTAATATTATTATAATTTTCTCATACTTATGTTAAAAAATATTAAAATGTACACTTTTTTATACGAATATTTTCAAGTTGTTTTTAAGCTGCTATTATTACTCCTTGATAAGCTTCCTTGATATATGTAATACGTAACAAAAATACTGACATAGTTCGGGCAAGTTATAGTAATCGCAAAAAAATCGAAAATGAAAATTTTTATATATCTTTACGTTTAAAGGTTTCTGTATATTTTGGCATACCTTAGAAAAAATGGATGTATGTGTGTGTGTGTGTGTGCGTGTGTGTGTGCGGATACAAGTTTTCGTCGACGATTTCGCGAACACCGATCAACCGATTTCAATAATTCAAAAAACATTCGATTCGTATTGATGATGGAGACGTGCTGATTAGTTTTTGGCGGGTCAAGCCGTTCCGAAGATATGGGGCAAAATGTGCCAAAATGGTAACTCAGTTTTTAAGAGAACGGAGCGTCCGATTTCTATAATTCAAAAAACATTTTACTTGTATTGACAATATGAAGAATTGATCAAATTTTCATGAAGGCAGCTCTAGCGGTATCGGAGATCTAATGAAAAAAGTAAAACAAATGCCATTTGGCGATCAAAAATGATCTCCCTATCAATAGGCATCGAATGTTTTTTAAACCATTCAAATCGGTTGATCCGCGCGCCCGAAAACGTCGACGAAAAATTGTATCTATACATACATACATACACACACAAACATCAATTTTTTTGAGGTATGCGAAAAATGCAAAAATTTTCAATTTCGATGAACGATTATAATAACTTACCCTACGGGAAGTTAATAAGTTCGAATTGGTACCAGAATTATTAGAACGGACAAACCTTGTGTGTACATGCATATATGTTTTGTAGTATTTTCCAACATAGAATAAAATTCATTCAATTATAAACCACATTAACAAAAATTACATTATGAAATTAAAACTTGAATACTTGGCGCATCACGCAATTATTCCATATATTAAATATATTTTTAAGTGATGAACTAATTATTAATTTATACGAATTTAACAACTTCTTAACATAAGAAGCTAAGATTTGATTTAAGATTATGAAGCATATAAAAAACTTGTGCTATGTTACTTGTACTCATAATATAATTTTTTATTGTTTTCTCTATTATTTGATTTAGATTGCGAGAATGGCCTCAATTCTGCTGAATGTCTCCGAAATGAAATATCAAAGCTACGGCTAGATTTGCGTCCAGTTACTGCTCATCTGCCAGCCAACACAAAGCAATATTTACCTTTTGGATCCTTAGAGTCTGATTGGAATAGACTACTGCAACTGGAATCTTTACTTCCAGAAGATCATCACTTGAGGCAACAACTCACAAGATCTTTCCTGCTTCTTGTCCAGGCAGTGAGAGAAGCTTTAGAATATCAACTTAGTAAAACTACAACGATCAGAAGTCAGAGTGATGACGCCGTCACTACTAAGTATCAACCAACCACTGATGCACCAGAGTTTCAATCAGAAAATGAAATATCTGAAGATGAATATGAAGTTATAGTAGATTCTAAGACTACTCCGAAAATAATAAATGATAATTTTGAAGAAGATGTGGATGTTGCAAACGGGAAAGAAGATTTCGAAGCAAAGGCACAGGATGAAGAAAATTTTAATAAGAGTAATGAAGCAATAGAACTACATGATAAATCAGATGAGGGTGATAAGGATACCATGGATAAAATTATAGTAACAGAAGAAAAAAAATATGCAGGTCAAAGTGGAGAGAAAGAAGTGTCTGTAAAAGCACTTGATTCGAACGTTGATTCAAAAGAAAAAACAATAATCGAAGAAGAAATTTCTAATGGTAACAACGAAAAAGCAGAAGTTGGTGAGGAATCTGGAAAAGGCAACAAAGATTCAGTAAAAACAATTATCGTTGCAAGTGAAGAAGATAGTTCTAGCGAAAGCGGAGAGAAAAAGCTTTCAGTTAGAAAACTTGATACCATTATTAATTCTTCTGAAGAAAACTCGGAATCTGTAGGTGATTTTAATTTGGCGAAAGCGGAAGGTTTAGTAGGAGAAGATATGCGTGAAAAAGACAAGGATCACGAGTCTGATGAAAATTCTTCTCAAAATTTTGATCACGAAGAAAAGAAAGATGGTCCTGAACAACACACCGATCCTGAAAACTCTGTTGAATCTGTCAATGATGATGTGCATCAAACAACAATTCTTACAACTTCAGAAGATTTATCGGAAATGAACGCAGGTATAAATTTTCCAGTTATTAATCAAGACGAGATAATAGAAAATTTGCCAAAAGATCAAGACGAATTAGATGAAACTCCAATTGAAACTACAGAGACTGATTTAGAGACGGATAAGGAAAAGGAAAGTTTAAGTAATTTGGAACATGGTGAAATAATGACTACTGAATCTGCGCATACTACAACTGAAAAATCAAAAGAAATGATTATAGAAAATACAAAGAATCTACAAAATGAGGATATTGAAACTATTACGGACAGTGCTATTGACGAAAATGAAACAACAATCGACGAAGAGCTGCATGATATTGTATATCCTGGTGTAGATTCAACAACTGAATATGAACCGCCAGTTATTTTTACAGATACTACTATTGGAATATCGAACACTGAACAACTTGAATCTCGAGATGAACTACAGACTGAAGAACATATTCCACACACTTTAGAAAACGTAGATGTATTTGGGCCTGAAATTCAATATACAACTGATGAAAATGGACATACTGATTCTGCACCTATTGTACCTAATAAAGTGGCAAGACACACAACACGCAATTATTTGGTAGGATATGAACATAACACTGAGCCTTTCAACGGAAATTCAGAATATTACACTGAAACACCAATAATTGTAATGCAATCGGTTTTTGATGATGATCATCACAGTAATGTAGATTCTACAGAAACCATATATGATATGGATAGTTTGAAATATTTTACAGAATTACCTCAACATCAGCTTCAATATGCTTCTCCGAAAACAAAAATGTTAGATGATGCAAAATATGAAATATCCTTGGAAAATCAAAATAGTGATCAAGACGACGCGGAATACGTAAATCCATATACTGAAAAACACCAATTCATGACCACATTATTCAATAACCATGGTTATATTAATTTAGGTCACACAGCAGCACATTTAGATCTCACCACATTGGGACCAGAAGTCGAAATTGACCCTGAAATTGAACATGTACATGCAGATATAAAACCAAACACGTTCAAGCCCGAAATATCAGATGTGTACAAGAGTAATGAAAGAGAAACATATAATAAAGATACTTCAGAATATATAAATTCATATACGGAAGATTACATCCATATAACAACAATGGCAAATGATCGTCAACATGATGAACTGGACTCGGCGGATAGTCTATATGGTCCTACAACTTTGCATTCAGAAATTACGGAGCAGCCAGTCACCCAGCATATACATAAATGGAATCATGATAAACTAGACCCGGCAGATAGTCTTTATGGTCCTACAACTTTGCATTCAGAAATTACAGAGCAACCAGTTATCCAGCATTTACATAAATGGAATCTTCTTAAACCAAAACAAAAATTGTCTAAATTGCTGCATGAAGAACTTGAACCAATCAGATTAAATTATAAATCAAAAGATAAATTCAATAAATATAAAAAATCTCAACAAACGCCAACTACTACAACTGTCCATTACGATGAATTTGAAAATCAAGAATTGTCGTCTGATGAACTTCCTCATTATGATATTGAAGATCAGGAAGTAGTTACTTACCAGCCTACTACTGAAGAATATACTGACAACGATTATGCTCCAGAAAATCAAACTGGAGAAAAACAAAAACAAGAAAAGTCTGCTGAGGATAATAATTATGAAGCAAATGACGAAGCATTAGAAGAAGACAGGTACCCAACATCGAAAATCTCAAGCAAAGATTTGCTTCATAACAATGAATTATCAAAGAAGATAGCACTTCCTGGTTTACCTATAACCAGCAAGCCTAAAATCACTATGGATACAATCGATGCTCTCAATCGCATTATATTTGGTAAAGCTTATGACCCAACAAACGGAAATAAATATAAACTTCCTGAACTTAGTGGCGTTAAACCAGCTCCAATTTTACTAAAACCATTGGAACCTCACAGGTAATAAATGATATTTCTTAGGACTCGTGTATATTGAATTTGCAGTAATTGATCGTTTATAAAAAGGCAAATATTGATAGTGACATAGAACTTTTTTCAATAGTAATTTATTAATTTCTATCTTTATCATTTCTTTTCATTAACAAATTTTTCTTGTAATTGATAATTTGAATAGTTCAATTGATTTTAATCATTATCAGCATTATCACTATATATCACGATTATTATTTTAATCTATATGATTTACTAGGAAAAGCATTTGATATATATTTGGAACGCGAAGGGAAAAAGCTAATATTTGATGAAAAATCATCTGATATTTTATAGTAATTTTAATACTACATACATTTTACTCACTATTTTTTTTAAATATCCAATTTTTTACATTTCGAGTTTTCAAAGATCTTGTAAGATTCACGTTGAGCACTTAAAGATCATGCTTTAGTAAAAATTACAAATATTTGAGTGAATCCATTTGAAGAATATGAAAATAAATATTGGAGTTTTAACATATCTACTTTTCATAATATTAAAACAGTATTTTAATATATTCTACTTAATATGTTACACTGTTCCATATTTTATTGATTTTTGTTAAAGATCAACAAGGTATGTCATGACGTTTGACATAAATTGCAATTTTAGATTTTTCTAGGTAACCAGAATAGATCATTCCAAATATATCTGAAAGCCATTAAACCGTTTTGAAAAATTTATTTTTTATATTGTTTTTATATCATCTCCAATTACTTTTCATACGTCTTATTTGTTTTTAATTTGTTTACTAATTTTACTTTATTTTTACATTATATAAATGAAATAAAAACTCCATAGTTAACTCTTGGTGACTTTGTTCGTGAAACGTGGAACAACTTTAGAGAATGAGCAGATTTTTTTTTGCTGATATTTAACGACTTATATAAATATTTTGTTCATTTCAGTTAGGCAATATAATTCAGAAAAAACCTCATCATAACCTCCATCCTATCTCATATTGCTCTAGTTTGTAGGATAGTCAACTCTGGTTTACAACTCCTAATATGTATGTTAAATGTCCTAACTCCATGGTTTATAAGCAAGACCTTACACGACGATTTTCATATTGAATTTATAAACATGGTTAGAAAAATCAACAGTGTCAACCATTTTTATAAACTAGAACATTATTCAAACTCTATAGTCACTCAGCTTCTTGGGACTCCAATTTCAAAAAGATTGAGAAAGAAGCTTCCAATGATGATATTCACTACCTTTAGCACTACCATATCCTTGCACATATGAACAGTATTGGTGATTTCACATTTTTCACAATAATTTATATGTGTGTGTGTGAGTGAATGATTTAAGCCAAATAGCTCATAGAATTATACTGTATTCTGATTGCTATTGAAAAAAATAATAAAAAAGTCCTAACTCTTGACACTTTCGATACAACTTTTTTCCAGGTACATACCAAAACCAAAATTCGACTTAAAGCTTCTTCACCCAGCTGCACCTCTTCTGCTTCCTCCTCCGCCTCCGCTGCCTGCTCATGGACCTCTTCATTTGTCCCGAAGCAGCAGATATGCACCACCTGCACCAACCTCTGCCCGAGCCAAGGAAGACAACTTATATAGGTGGTTCTTCTCAAAATTCAGATCTGAAGATGCTCGCAAAGTAGCTGATAAAGTGAAAAATGGCGAAGATTTACCTGTTTTTCGAGTATAAAGGATCCCGAGTCCCTTATAAGTAAGTTGGTCGATCACTATAATTGATAATTAAATAAATAAATTGGTGATAAAACGTAAAATTTGCGTGTGAAATATCGCGTATTTGATAAGTTACTAAGATAAAATATATAGATATATTAAATATAGTACCAAATGCGATGTATTGTGGAATTGGGACTAAAGTGTACTTCTGAAAAAAAAAACTATTTGTATTACTGAGAGTCCAAAAATACTCATTTGAGCTTAAAAGCTTATATTATATATTGGGATGCCGAATAGGATATTTTACTCAAAGATGCATCTGATATAGCTCAAAAAAAGATACGTGCGCTATTATCCATCTTAATAACTACTCTCATTTACATGTATAACAAAACAACATTACCTTCATTTATTTGTTCTATTATTACTATCTATAGTTATTTTTCATTTCAGGATCGGAAATAAACAAAGCAGTAATCAAGATGATAAAAAATAAATTTGCTATTTATTACCATATTACTTATTTATCATACCTTATTTATCATTAATTCCATAACACATCGATAATGTAAGTATGGTTATGTGCATCATTCCAATAAGATTATTTATAATTTAGATTATTTAAATATGTATTGATGTAAATAATAAATTCTATTTTGAATTTTAAATATTGTTATTTACTTTGCAAATAACTTGAAGCGATATGGTTGATGTGTATGTTGTTTTATTAGCGCCTGCCAGCAATCAAATATTGATAATAATAATTTATCACTGCACACATCAGTGAAATAATAATAGTAAAAGCTACAAATAGCTATAATATTTTTTATTGTTTTTTTAAACAGCAATCAGGACTTTGAACAGCTAATTTGACTTAAAGTCGGTTTTGCAGATGGCATCCCAAACAGTTGCCTCATCTTTGTATGATGAATTTTATTATATTTATTATAAATTGTTTAATAAGGACAAATATTTTATTGATGCAGCAATGCTGGATGAGGACTATTTTCACTCAGAAACATATTGCTATTTATATTTCTAAGTGAAAACAGATGTCAGTACTGCTTGACATCAGGCTCCTCGAACCCATCAGGCGTGATCGAACCCATGACCTCTGATTCAGGTCCAGTTGCTTTAGTCACTTACCGACGAGTAAACCCTATAAATTTTATTCAACATGTTTTGGCAAGTTTTTAATATGAATCTTGTAATAATAAATCGACACACCAATCGCCCAAAGATTAGATTAACCATTCCAGTTATTTTGAATAAAATAAGTAATTGGAGCCTCTTATTGATAAAAACCATAAAAAATGATTATTAATGTTAATCATTATTTTAGTAATAATACTTCCTAGTGCCTCTTAGTTGGAATTTGTATCTACTATTTACTATACTTTAGGATCGCTATCGCCAAATCTAAGAAATAGTCTAAGCTGGAATTTACTTTTTATTTAATAATCAAACGTAATCTACATGTTTTTTGAATATTTTTATACTTGCATACAGAACTGCTTCATCCTTATTAGTGACAATAAATGATCTGATCTTTGGATGGACTTGGAAATAAACTTTAAGGATTTCGAGGGCTATCGCCGTTTGATTTTTGCAGATTGAAAATGATTCTTTAATACGTTATTCGCCATGTCAGTCATATGTATCTGAAGCCAAGAAGTTGCACAATAACCTCATGTCGATATACGCGGATTGGTAGACCACGTTTTACATTAAAAAGGTTTTATAGGGCCAGTCATATTTGTGTGACATAAATAATTGTGTTTTTCAGGAATTTTGTCATTTTTTTGATATATTAAATTTTCTTGAAACGTTTTCAACTAAAGTTACCTTGGCCTCTGTGAAAATTTTATGATAATATCGTGGGACATTATAAACATGTACCTAATAATGGATACCTAATAATGGATAAACAAGACCTCAACTTTTGAAGATGCTCTAAACGAAGACGTAATATCAAGTTTCATAAAATCAAGACACAAATTTTATGATAATATCGTGGGACATTATAAACATGTACCTAATAATGGATACCTAATAATTAATGGATAAACAAGACCTCAACTTTTGAAGATGCTCTAAACGAAGACGTAATATCAAGTTTCATAAAATCAAGACACAAAATTTGTATTTTATATTTGGTTGTCAAATATTACATGTTCTATAAGCGGTACTATCTTCTAGCTCATTACCAAGAACGTCGTTATTACTAGTTGAGATATAGTTGATGTAATACTAAATGCTATTGGAAGACAATTCCACAATTTTTTAAAATTTTATTTCTATTTCTATCGAATAGAAGGCATTCAGTAATTATTATGACTAAAGTGTAGAATAATATTTTAAAATAGTACCCGGTGGACCAGTGGTACTAGTATTAGTATATTTTAGTTTGTAAAATATATATAGAAAATAATTATAAATCTAAATTGTAAATAAACTATGCTAAATCTAATGGGTTTAATCTTCTTAATCTCCTGATAGTATTTGTTTAGAGCTGGTTTTTTGCCAGTTGTTCATTAGGATGGTTTTCCAATCTTGCTTTGTATTTGGATGCAAATCTTCTGATTTCTTCTGCTATTGTCTAGAAATATATTGCAGTTTGGAACGTATTTGGGTGCCACACTTATTTTCTTAAGAATTTTCATTTGTGATCTCTATAGGATGTTTATGTTGGTTTGCTTGCACTACCCCAGAGAGAAAGGCCGTAAGAACATATTAATTTCTTTATATACCGAATTACTTTATATACCGGAATTTGTTGTAAGTGGGAGCCAACAGCTAGTATAGTTTTCTGAAATTATCTACAAGCTGAAATCGTTTTCTTTTAATGATGTAATATCCCACGACAGCCTTTGAAATTGGGATATTGCAGCACTGGCCAAGGCCATTTTTGCTTAGAAACACATTGCTAATAATATATTTCCAAAAAGCAAGCCGATCAGGCTTTTCGTGACCGACGTCAAACTTAGAAGGTGTGATTGAAATATTCTAGCTCTAACCACTAACATAGCTGCAGCCATTAATCCACGGGGTTGACCATTCGAGTCTTTAGGCTCAAGGAGCCCATGGATCCTAATTTGTATTACGAAAAGTTTTGATAAAACAGATAGGATGAATTCAACCAAAATTTGCCAGCTTCCCAGGCTACAATACATACCTTTGTCTTAACGAATGGACATTTTACAGGTGAGCATTGCTTCTAACCACATCAAATGTTTGCCTCCTGAAAGATGTCTCTACGGTTAAGTATTGTTATTGTAATTTAAGTATTTAGGTTAGTGATAATTAACATACTAGTTTTTACACTTATAGCGTGCTAAGAATTATTATTGTGCGTAAATAGGTTAAACATACAATCTACTTGTCTTACTGATTAATTTTCACCTCACGATATAGAAGTAGGTAGGCTTATCCAATAGTCACTGATAATTGTTGACTAATTTACATTTTTTTAATGAAATAGTTAGATACAAATTGTGTTTATTTATTATCATTATAATACAGAAGGATCTTCTTATCTTAACCCTTTACACTCGCACTTTTCAATGCTATAACGTATCTATTTATACGATTTAAATATCCAAATATCCAATATATTGTGTAGTTTATTAATTTTTATCAAGGCAAGCGTTGTGTCAAGAATTATTATTCAATTTGATAGTTATGTTACAAATTCTGTTACCATGACCTATCAAAGAATTGGCAAAATCACAATTTGTCAAAAAAAACTTGTTTGGTCCCATTAATAAATATAGTTGATTTATTCAATGAACTGCCCAGATAGCTCTGTTTCTGGTTTTGATTATCCTTAACTCAATTTAAATCAAGTTTTTTTTAGTATCATGAAAAGTAAATATTCCCAAAAACAAGTTAAATTTGAATGTTTAAGATATTGAATAATTAATAAATAAATTGAAAGAAACTGTTATTAAGAGTTATAATAAAAATATTATGATACTTTAATGAAAATGATGGTGGAAAATTTATTAAGATCATAAGACTAAAACATTCAAATATTAAAATATTAAATAATTATAAGAACAATTCAGATTTTTATCTGAACTTTTCTTTCTTATGAAGTATTATTAGCTGCTCATGAATGTTATAACTGTCGAGACAATAATTTAATTTATCCTAAAATAAAATGTTTTTATTTCAAATTTTTGTTTTGATCAAGCATATCTTGTATATAAGAAATACTTTTTTTTTAAAACGTGACTGATTTTTTTCTAAAAAAATTAATGGTTATCAAAGATATGCACACTGTTGATGAGAACAAAAATTATTTTGTTTTTAACTTTTTCTTCTACAACATGATTATATAAGAATTCTTATATAATTTCACTTCTACATATCACGTTATATAATAAAAGTTGCAAACAAAATAATTTTAGAATCTTTGCTTTATATATTGAAAGTAAAATATACTATTTGAAAGAATTTCAAAGAATTATTTGAATATGTTGCATATATCTTGAGAGGCAAAATATCTTCTGTGTAAAAAGTATGTATTTATTAACAAAATAATTTTAAAAAAATCAGCAATGAATTTGTGTTAAGATGTATGTTAAATATCGTCGTTGCCTTCAGATGTATTAAATTTTTGTTATTAAAGTTTTTTTTTAAATTTCTTATATTTACTAGCAGTAACAAAAATTATAACTTTTTGGTGGTCCTATAAACTTGTTGTAATGACGTCTTTTTTAGAGTATAAAGTAGCTTTTATTTTTAGAAGACAACCCAACGGTTGGTTCAACGTTTATCTATGTTTGATATTTTTACTTTTACGTATGATATTTTACAACATTCTGATACACAGACTCTAAGCTGTATATTGGCACATAGTGTTTTGTTAACAATAATTTACTAGAAATGTAAACAAAAGTCTTAATATTCAATTGGATTCTGAATCCACACTGTTTAGTACACATATTAAAATGTCCTTAAAAGTGCTGAAAAATTATTTAATTTTTGACGCAGCAATGTCGGGGTAGGCTTTTTAATATTGCAATATATATTTTCAAGCGAAATTTGATCTTACAATTGCTTAACATCAGGCGGTTATCCAACCAGGTACAACTGATTCGAAGACCATAGCTAAAACTACCAATACACCAAAAAACTATAGAGTAGAAAGTAGGTGTCAAATCACCAGATAATATAGGTATGTTATGTGGCAGGTCTTTTTTAGTAAATAATTGCAGTTGGTAGCATAAACCTTATACTAAATAAACTGAAAGTCGAGCCAAAATAAGTGCACAAACAGAAGGGTCTGTGACGTCACTTGCTGAGCGAACGTTGCCGACAATCGCGGAACTTTCCCGATTGATTAAATGTCATAAACATGTTGCATGTTTTATTTTAATAATATAATGACAATTGTGATGGCTGATAATTTTGTAAGAAATTATATTAATAATATTTTACCTGTTAGAACCGATTTATATATTATAAGGTCTATATTAGGCACGTGATATGACGTATGACATATGACATTTATTAAATCGGGCGAGTTCCGCGATTGTCGGCAACGTTCGCTCAGAGATGTGACGTCACATATCATTCTATGTTTGAGCACCATATACAACTGTAGACATATGAGGACTAGCAGTCCATGTAATGTCTATGGTTGGTAGTTGCGAAATATCAAAAGATATGTCTTTACAGTTCGATGGAGCGTTTTACACTGTAAAATCAGTCAAAATTAACAACAGTTTGATTTCATAAGTGACAACAAAAAATTACAAATATTTTTATACGACATTTGTATAATTTAGTGGTTCGTTTTTAGAAGTCGATATAGTGTAAATCGCTTAATCGAACTGCGAAGACATATCTTTTTGACAGTTTCTGACTGTCAACTCATGCGTTTATTCAACAAAAGACTAGTAATATACCAGAACTGGTAATCGGAGAATTGGCCTTTAAATTAATGTGCGGTTTCTTTACAAATCATTCCATTATTATTTGCAACTTGTTTTTATTATAAGAAATTTAATTTAGAATGCTCAAAAGCCTACTGGATTTCGAAAGCATCACACCTCTTACCTATGAACCCAAGGCTTCGGTGTCTTATTAGCAATAATTTACTCAAAATGTAAACAAAGGTTCTATTCTTCAATTGCATTCTGATCCCACACTGTTTCCAGCCCATTGCAATTTTTATAATTGGCCGATGTCAGGCTGAAAATGAAACGCAATGTTTCTTTTGTCGCTAATTTTATGCAACTATCAAGACAACTGTCTAAGGAACATGTCATTATGCACCATTCATGTTCGAACAATAGATTCTGTTGGAATAGAATATTGTGTGTACACTGTATAGTACTGTACAGTACACATTGGATATAAAATGCAATAGCTAAATAGCTTTTCTAACTTACCATTATATGGACACGTTTTACTATGTCTGGCAACATTTGTTTGGACTATGCAGAGGTGGTACACAGACCATGGTAAATAGTCAGACAGCTGGTCACCAAATTCTGAAATAATCAATTGGAAATTTTATTAAGTTTCAAAACTTTATTTTTTCAATCAGTATTATTTAACAAAAATCAGTAAATTTAAAAATATATGTGTTTCATTGTGATATGTGTGTTAATAGGTGTAAAATTAATCATAATGCGTTGGAGGCTTGAATAAATAAATGAATATAATTATCCATCTACATATATTTGCTATCATTACTAGCAAAATGGATTGCTATTCGATTTATATAATACTTGAAATATTTTTTGAACAGGGTGAGCTATTTAGAAAAGCTATTTAGTAAAATAAATATTATTAACATAACTATTTCAATATGTTGATTATTATCATCTAATGCAGTTATATTGATTGAGAATTATGATTATTTATTGAGTGTTCAATTACAGGTAATAATTTATTTAATATAAGTTTAATAATGATATATGATTAAGTTACCTAAGGTACTTATTTTTTAAACTTGAAGACCTTATAGAAGTTTTTTTATTATAAATTATGAACATACCACACACAATGTCATATCATAATTATTGAATTAATTCAGTGTCAAAAACGATCAAATTTTTTCTCAAGTAAATATTATTGTTAGAGTATTTTTACTTAACTTGGAGGTCTTATAAAATAATATTTTATTATTGTATTACATTACAAAACAATTATATGTACTGCAAATTATTTTTATATTTTCATGCCGGATGTTTTTAATCTACCTCGTTTTTAAATCAAATCAACGTATAATTAGTTACATTCAAATAATGGTTATTTAATTTATTTTAAATGTTTCACTATGAACACAATTAGTACCTTTTCTGTAAGGTTATGTACCTTTTCTGTAAACACAAGGTATGACAGTATAAAATTCTATTTTTTTCATTGTAACTTCTATTTTTTTATGAGATTTTATATTACATTGAATATAAAAAAGTGCATTCTACAAATTTACAACATAATTATCTATCTTTATTTGACGATAACGAAACAATTATTTAAACTATAATAAATTAGCATAACTATTACTTTGAATCTAAACAATATTAATTATGTGACAAAAATATCACAAACAGTTATTTTTAAGGCCACTTAAGGACAATACAACATTAACAAAAACATAAATGTGGCGGAAAAATTATGACAAATTGAAATATTTATAGTTTATAATATTTTATAATATATTTTTATTAATATTCTATAATATTTTAGTTCTTTTATAAAACTAGGTAATTTAGTTGGAAAACTAAAACATATTTTTGCCACAGAACATTTTATAATGTGCATAATATTTTTCAATTCTTATGTATAATAATGTTTACATAATGTTTCCCAGCTATCTCACTAATATTTGTGGTGTCGTAAACAAACATAGCTATTACAGCTCATTTTTGTAGTGCAGTCAATACATGATGGTTTTGTCAGGAATTTGATCAAGTAAGGCTTAGAAAATTAATATCTTATTGATGGTTCAATTAAGTATTTGTAAGTTTCAATCAAATATTATCAAGTGATAATGAATTGGAACATGATTGATGATTGAAGAGAATGGAATAAAATTTGTTATTATTAATTACAGCTTCTATGAATAAATCAAGGAATAATCATAAAAAATGAACGAATTACCTACAAAAATTTTAGATTATGCAAATTTTTGAAATGTTTGTATTTCTTCTGATTATTGTAGATTATTGAGAAAACAGGCCTGTACGAAAATACGTAATGCAAACTGCATGCTGATTAAACTGATTGTAGGAAATTGTATTCATAACTTTTAATTTAATTTTCATTGATTAAACAAAACTGAATGAATATACTTTTGTTCACATTTTATCATAAATCGGATCATCATTTTTTTTAATATTTATTGCTAATCGATGAACATTGGTCTATTTTTATTGATGTATACGTATACGTAATAATTATCTTAATTGGCCTTTTATACGCCAATAAAGCATTAACTGTAAATAATAAATAATATTTAAGTATTTTACTAGTGAAGAACGATAAAACTCAAACTCGATTTAAAAAAATTTATTTTGCCGATAACGATAAAAGTGATGTAATTAATAAAATTGTATTAAGTGCATCACTTAGTATTTTAATAAAATTTTGTGCCACTCTTATTTATTAACTTATCGTAGTGTAAGTTATAAAATTCGCAAAAAAATCTAAAATGAAATTTTTGCATATCATTACGTTTTGGGGTCTTCTGAACATTTTGGCATACCTCAAAAAAAATGTATTTATTTGTGTGTGTGTGTGCATGTGTGTCTGCGTAGTATGTTTGTTCGGATACAAATTTTCGTCCACGATTTTGAGAGCAAGGATCAACCGATACAAAAAAACATTCGATTCGCATTAACGGACAGACTTGCTGATTAGGTTTTGGTAAAGGCAAGTCTAGCTGTTTCGAAAATACGAGGTAAAATGTGCCGAAAATGGCAAATTAGTCATTGATCTAACGGAGCATCCGATTTGAATGATTCAAAAAAACATTTTATTTATATTGCCGAAAAGAAGAGCTGATGGCAGGACACATTGAAATTATTTCGACGGTTTCTAGGTGTATTTTTTTATAATTTGAACGGCAATCAGAACTTATGGTTCCTATAAGTCAGTGGATGGTATAAAAAGTAAATCGAAATGTGGTATTAATAATCACATTAACGTTTAAGTACAGTATAATACAAATAATTTTTATCTAAGTGGAAGAAGTTTTTGACAACCAATGGTACAAATTCTGAGTATAATATTTTCTTACAATTAGTAAACACATATCAGTGCACTAACACGTACATATTTAAACACAACTTTAAGTAACAAAAACGATATGGAGTTAGCATCGAGTCTGAAAACTTATACAGTGTGAACAGGAAATTATTTATTTAGTAAAATATAACATGTTATATTTACTCCAATTTTTTAGAGCATTTATAATTTTTTTTGGCAAACACGATATTTTGCCATAATACTGGCAGAACTGGAATTAACTTACAGCTGTATTAATAATGTGGAAATTTTGCAAAAATTATGTGCTTTTATAGTAATAAATGATGGAGTAATAATGTTTATTAATGCTGCAGAATAGAATTATTCATATTTCAAGAAAATGGTGCATTATTGCTAAAACTATGATAAATGTTAATAAAAGCATCTGCATGTATTTATAGATATTTTTAACTTCCCGTAGGGCAAGTTATAGTAATCGCAAAAAAAATCGAAAATGAAAATTTGTATATATCTTTACGTTTCAAAACCTTCTAAACATTTTGATATACCTTAGAAAAAATGGATGTATGTGTGTGTGTGTGTTACAAATTTTCGTCGACGATTTCGGGAACACGGATGAAACGATTTGAATAATTTAAAAAACATTTTATTATTATTGTCAAATTTATAGTTTCTCAAAAATCTAATTTGTTTGAAGAAAATTTTTTTCAACAATGTTTATCTTTTCAAAAAAATAATAATTTTTGGCGCGGGAAGTTCCAGCAATTTGCCTTAAGGCACGATGCCATGCGCCCCACTAGTTAATATAATATGTTTTTAAGTACATAGATTCTTTTCTGTTGGTTAGTTATGTCGACGATTTTGAGAGAAATGCAGAAGTTTTCTTCATCGTATAAAGTCAATGACAACAAAGTTTTCCTATGAACTGATATGAAATGATATAGTGAAATTGAATGGACTTTCAATTTTCAGAATTACAATAAATGTTCAATGTATAAAACCTAATCCTGATTTGAATAATTCAAAAAACATACGATTCTTATTGGTGATGAGTGTTTTACAAAAGTAAATCCAGGAAGTGGACAAGAAGTGCAGAAAATAGATAATTCAGTTTTTAAATGGAACCTCTGATTTGATCGATTTAAAAAATATTTAATTTGTATTGTTAGTTAATATTATTTATCAAAACATTATTTACAAAATGGAAAATTTCTGCAGCTTAAGCCACAATACCATTATGTTGTGGCTAAGAATCAAAATACTCCTAGCAAAGTATTATGAAACCAGTAGCAAGTTACAGAATTTAAGAAAAAATGACAACTAGTAGAAACTTCTGATCCAGAATCTAGTATGTTCTCGGCTCACACATGAAAACATCGTGTATGTACACACATGAGCCGCGGTATTCTTGGAGTTGACAGGTAGTTTGTGGAACAACTTTCACTTTCATGGGAGTTCAATGGAACCATTACACTTAGCACTTGGCTCAGACAGGACCATGTGCGTACTCAGATCAAGGCATGTTGAATATTTTCAGATAAATATTCCAGATTCCGAATAAATATTTACCATACATACTAAACTTGCAACAAGAACTCAAAATCTATCTATAACGTAGGAATAATGTAGATGCAACTAGTATTTGTCTGGTTTTAAAATCAGGATTCTCTGGAAAAAAATATGGCTTTCCAAAACCGTATTCTTAGTGGAAAATACTGGTGTTCATTGTATGAATATCACGTTAAAGAAATTGAAAATGACAAATGCAGCCAAGTGCACCAAGTGAAAACAATGCTGCAAATCCATAGCTGTCCTTGTTTCACTATTATAAAAATATTTACAACGTTATATGCAAAATTATGCATGAACAACAAATAATTAATTATTTTTAAAGTTATTAGCTTCTAATCAATTATTACTCAATTTTATAAATAAAAATTATAAATAAAATTGAACAGTGAATATTTTCAGTCATAAACTTCTTTTAATCACTCGAAATTTTTTGTTAAAGTTTTTTTTAACTTCCCCTAGGGTAAGTTATAGTAATGAGCCAAAAATCGAAAATGAACTGATTAGTTTTTGACGAAGACAGGTCCAGCGGCTTCGGAGATATAAAGCTAATGTGCAAAAATGACAGTTTTTGAGAAAAGTAAGCATCTGATTTGAATGATTTGATAAACTTTTTGGTGTTGACAAAACGATTGCTTTTGAGGAAATAATTTTTTTTTTATTTCATTTTTTTTAAATAATTATTTTTAATATCGAAAAATAATTTGTATTTAATTCATATTGTTGTTAAAGTTCTAAAGACCACTTATATACTTTTAATAATAATTTTAACCTTGCAATTCAGTTTATATAATTCTTAGAAATATTAGACAATGTTTTTCATGTTAGATCCGATTGATTAGGTTTTGTTTATTTACTTTTTATAAAATAAGAGTAATGAAAGTAACAGTAACATTATTCATAATAATTCATCTGAAAACATTTAATACTTTTCGAATATTTCAGTAAGGTCCAGCAATTTGCCTTAAGGCACAATGAAATGAAATTTTTATATAAAAATTCGAAATCAGTTTTGCGGAAGAATACCATTTGAAAAGCGGTTTTCTAAAATGTCAGTTTTTCTTTAAACCCTAGTTACAACATATATTTTGCATTGACAATTTTTACTGAATATAAAATTCTTAATAAAATTAATATTTAAGTTAGCAATAAGAAAATAGCATCTCAAAATTTTACACCTTCAGGAAGAGAAATGCAGTAATTTTCTTCGAAGACAATGACAACAAAATTTACATACTAACTTTATTTGAATAGTAAATATATAAACATGTTGCATATTTTGCAGATTTCAAATAAATATTCCACGTACAATCCTGGAACAAGAAATGGATATCTATCAATTTCACTTTCTTTGCTTTGATGATTTTTACTAAATATACTAATTTAACTAAAATGAAAATTGGATTATACTAACAGGAGTTTACAAATAATTTACAAATCATATAAAAAACTTAATGAACGATAAGTCAAAGTTTTTATATTTAGTGGATATGATGTAGATGGATGTATGAAATTCAATCATTTTCACTTTTGGAGTAACATTTATGCCTGTAACAAATGCTTTTACATTGCCAATTTTTACTAAAAGATTATTTAGCTTTATCGGCAATATGAAAATAGCATCTTTCAGAAACATGGATTTTTACTTAAGGGAGAAAACTATCATAGTTTTTCTCATCGTATAAAAACTTGTTGGATGATAGCAACAAAGTTTTTATATTAACTGGATATCATGTTCAACAGTAACGAGATTTTTTAAAGTAAGAGAAAAATACTGTTCGCAGAAGTTATTTTAACAATAAGAAAATGAACTGAACTGCTAAACACAAAATAAACATACATGTATAAGTAAATATGAGAAATAATATATATGTGACATTTTTTTTTCGAGTATCTCGACGCACAGAAATATTTCTTTAAAGAGAAAAGCAAGAAACTTGTAAAATTTTCAAAAAGCTTAATAAATGAATTAACTAATAGAATTTAATTATTAATTACTAATTTTTAATAGCAAACATCGTCAAATTTTAAACTGTAATTCAATGTTGTGGATAGCATTAAAAATTTCAAGATTTCTCATAATTTTCACAAAATTCTATTTATGCAGATTGAAATGAACTTTTCTTAATATGCAAAGGCAAAGTTGAAAAAGACTCTGAATCCATAGTACTTCGCATTCTAAGTATTTCATGCATTTTATTTTTACCACTTGCCGCGAATAACTAACTTCTATTCAGCTTCATGTTACCGCAAATACTCGTATTCGAGAATAATTTACATTTACATAGACCAGAATGTATGTATTGTATATTTGCTATATTATTATCATTCCCGTCAGATAAAAAAATCAAAATGGTGAAAATTGAAGACCCATTATCATTTGAGTTGAAATTTTTAAAATTAATGTATTATTTTTTCAATCAGTGCCACGCAATAATTCAAATCTAAAATAGGAATAATTGTTCATTTATTGAAATTGCTTTTCGATTTTTATAAATTTTTTTAGTGCAATTCAAAAATACACTAAATATACAAATTTTTTGCCTTTTAGTTGAAAATTTACCATAAAATAAAAATATTGATTTGACAACATCATATAAAAGTTTTAAATTATATTTTTCACAAAATAATTGATGTTTGGAAAATGCAGCTTGTGGATCACGCGTTTTAAAGAGCTCGTTTATAATTATAAACGAGCTCTTCAGGATGCGTTGTGACATAATTATAATTCTCAGTGCTTCTGTACAAAAACCACTTAAAACGTTGCCTGAGTTCTAATAAGTTTTTTTTAACTTCTCGAAGGATGTTTGTTTTCTCCAGAAAATCCGTTTTGCTCATTTTATATTTTCTCGGCGTTTCAAGATATTCTGAATCCTTTACACCAAAATTTTAGATATAAGAAAGTGTGTTGTACGTTTACCGAAGTTCTTCTGAAAAACGGCTGCACCGATTTCAAAAATGTTAAAGCCATTGTTTATAAATAATATATATTTTTTCTTCATATTTTGTCCACGTTTATTTAAAAATACTGAACGGATTTTAAGAATTTTACTTTGTAAGATATCATTTGGGAATGGTGGTGATCAGTTTTTGTTAAATTCGGTCTTTTCTTCGTAATTAATTGTTGAAATTTTTTTTGACCATTGCGATCAAACTTTGTTTAATGCTAGAATATACATGCATGTTTTATAACCATGGTTATAACAAACATACTACAATATTATAGGTTTACGAAAAGGAGTTCAAATATGAAAATTGTTGCAATTTGAAAAGTTGCTATACTCAATTCTTATCTATTATGACAATTTGATAATATTAGTAAGTTTTTGCAATTTGCTTTAAGGCTAAATGTCTCTTGGACTTATAACTACTTTGTACTTTTAACAAAATTATTTGATTCAGCATCAATTTTACATCCAGCTTCTTGGAATATTCCAAGATTTTAATTTTGTATTCTATAAAAGCAACTCACTCATATAGCGAAGATAAAACAATTTAATTTTTAAAACTTTACTCAAAAACTGCTTTTGTTGCGCTTTTTGCTCTGTAAATAGCTGGACCTGCCTTGGTCAAAAACTAATCAGCACGTCCTCCTGTTAAAACTAATTGATTGTTTTTTGAATCTTGAACAAAAAATTGTATTTTAACATATGCACACACTCAATAGATGCATCTATTTTTTTTCAAAAATATGCCAAAGTAAAAAATATGCAAAGGCTTTCATTTTTTATTTTATTGCGATTACTATAACTGACCCTGTGGGAAGTTAATAAAGATCTTTAGGCAATTTTGTATCGTGCATAATTTGTATTGAATTAAATTTCTAATTAATTTACGAGGTGTGTTCAAAAAGTACCCGGAATTACTAATAATTAAATTTCGCGGGTCTGGAGTGTCTGATTGTCAAAATTTTTTTTATTGTGTTGGTATACATGCCCCTAAAGTATGATGAAATTTTCAGCTATATTCACTGTTTACTTTGTCTGTGGTAGTCGCTAAGGTTCGACGTGTTTTTCTGAGCTCGGCGATTTTTACAATGGAAGAATTGAAAAGTCAAAGAATTTGTATTAAATTTTGCGTAAAAAATGAAATAAAGTGTTGCAAAGTGCAAAAATTCACCAGATATGGCTCCGTGTGACTTTTTCCTATTCCCAAAGTTGAAGAGACCCATGAAAGGACGGCGGTTTTCCTCGTATAATATAAAAGAGTATGCTACTAGCAAAAGATCTTATTGTAAGTCTATTATTATAATCTATGCATTAGTAGTCGCTACAATACTTTAAATTGCTGAAGTGAAACTGAATTTTCTTTACACACATATATAAATGTATATATATATATATAATTCTTAGAACCATAAATCACTCACCGACTTCTCCAGACGGAGAAACCAAGTGTCCACACACACATGATTTTTGATTATTAATGAAAAGCAAAGGAGAAATTTAATTTGTTCACAGTGATTTGCATAATGCGTAACTCTGTTTTTTTCGTTATTGTACGTCATCGTCAATATTACAAGTAAAACCGTGGATTACTTTTCAAAGAGAAATATTTCACAGAATTTGACTATGTAGGTGCATATTTGCGTCAAGTTCCATGAAGCGCGGTAAAAAATTTTGCAACAGAAAGGTATTTGGAAACTCTTTCTACATAGTTTGATACTTAATATATGTAAAATATCTTATTCTAAAAGGATAGAATATTATATTATATTTAGTGGACTAAAAGAAATCGGTTGTGTATACAACCATCCAATTAGTGATTAACTTTTTACTTCAGAGAATTACATTATGCATAAAAGATAATGATATCCAGTGAAATGTTATCAAGTTAGGAAAAATATTGGTTGTCCTTTGTTTAATTTTTTAATAATTTAACTATGATATACTTAAATCTCAATACAATTTAATTTGCTTTGAATCATTATATTAAACATTATTTCCCTATTTTCAAACAACGGTGAAATATTTCTTCAAATGTTTAAAATTTTAAGACGAAACTCGTATATTTTTATATAAATTAATATTTTTTTATCTTATCTTTTTGTTAGAAAGAAAATTGTATATTTACATGATTATTAGATAGTTCAAAATAGATATTTACCATTTTTCAAATTATAATATATCTGAGGGAGGTATTTACAAAATAAATTTATAAAATTCAATTTTATACTCTAGACAAGTATGTGATTAAAACCTTCCTATTTTTTCTTTGCAAACCTAAATGTACGCCAATTTTCTTCGCAAACCAAAATGTACGTTAATTTTACCAACATTTTAAAAAATATGAATAATTCATTTTGGAAATATAGGTTTTTAATTTCACTGACTTTATATTTTAATTAGTTTAATTACTTTATCTTTTCTTCATTTTTTTTGTAGAACGAAAAATTCCAAAGTTTGTTTTGAAAGGCAATATAGCAGGTACATCACTAGCTTAATAATACTGGATTTTATATTCTATTTTTTTACAGTTTTTGCTATAATTTGCTTATTGATCATTTCATTATACTCAACTTATCAATGATTATAACATCGGAGTGTTGCAATTTGTCGATTATGGAGCGTCCATTAATCACGTGAGCCAGTTTTTAAGGATTTTTAGACCCCCCCTCCTCCTTGGTGATATTTGGTAATATTAAAAATTTGACCACCCTCCTCCCCTACAAAACATTACGTGTATTTTTAGTTATGTGAAAAAACTATAATTTTTTTTATTTTTTTTGAAAATGTTAGAACTTTTTTATATAGGGAGGGGTATAGCAAGATAGCCCGTGTAAAAATAAATACACGGGCTATCTTGCTATACCCCTCCCTCCCTCAAGTAATATTTTGTGATTTTTTGTCAAACCCCCCCTCCCCCTAAAAACCTCACGTGATTAATAGACGCCCCCTTACTAATTAATATTAGTAAAGATATTATTATTAACTGGTGGGGTGTATAGCATCGTGCCTTAAGGCAAATTGCTGGAACTTCCCGTACCGTAACGAAATGTTCGAGGAATATTGAATGTTTTCAAATAGATTATTAAAATGTAACATTGTCTAATATTTATAAGAATTATATAAACTGAATTGCAAAGTTGAAATTATATGTTCAAAGTATATTAGAACTTTAGTCAGAATTAAAAATAAAATCTGAATTATTTTCGATATACAAAAGAAATTTTTTTAAGAAAAAAGAAAATTGAAAAAAAAAATTGAACAAAAATTTTGAAACAAAATTTTTTTCTTCCAAAAATAATTTTTTGTTAAAACAAGCAGAAAGTTCTTTGAATCATTTACATCGGACGCTTAGTTCTCTCAAAAACTGCCATTTCTTGCACATTTGCCTTGTTTCTTCGAAATGGCTGGGCCTGCCTTTGCCAAAAACTAATAACCACTTTTCCCAATCATTACTAATTTAATGTTTTTTATATCATTCAAATCGGATACTCCGTCCTCTCAAAAACTCGATTTCTATTTTCTACACTCGTAACTGTTGGACCTGCCTTTGCCTAAAACTAATCAGCACATCTCCCTATCAATAGGAATCGAATGTTTGAACCATTCTAATCGGTTGATCCGTGCGCCCGAAAACGTGAACGAAAAAATGCGGGCACACAAAACACACACACACATCCATTTTTTCTGAGGTATGCCAAAATCTTCAGAAACTTCCAAAACGTCGAGAAATGCAAAAATTTTCAATTTCGATTTTTGGATGATTACAATAACTTACCCTACGGAAAGTTAATAATGAAAATATTCTGCAAATAAAACCGTTACCTTCGCATAAAAATCATGTAAAAAATAACAGATGTTAAATCTTTATTTATCATCAGGTAATAACCGGACATGTGATACTGTTATTTCTTCATAAGATGCGGATGCAAGATGTTGCAAATAAAAAATAGTAATCAGAATAAATTCCAATTTATAATCTACGTAATTCATACAAAAAACTAAATAAGTAAAAGCAAAATTTTCTAAGATTATGCATTCTCACAGCTCTTCTTTTAATAAAATTTAACGTACAAGAAAGCATTTTTTCTTAAATTCTTTATTCTAAGTTGTCATTAATTTTGATAATGCATTAAGTTCTTCTTTTTATTTCGAAATTCAAAACATCATAACATAGAGTTGTTGATTTAGTTTACAAGACGGACTGCAAAGATTATGAATGTTTCTATGTTGGGAAAATGCTTCCCAGAAAATGCTAAGATAATCAACATACATTTTCAATTTTAATAACCCTAAACTATAATAAACTAGGTTTTTTGAATATATTTCTTCTTTTAAATCATCTTTACATACTAATCGTACGACTATTATTTCCAAATAAAAATGCTGACCTTAAATGATTTGTAGAATATACCAATCTCAAACGTGCGAATTAAAGCTTATCTTAAACAGTGTTAATATGTTATCGCATAGTTTGAACGATATGTTTATTAAGCGTTAGATTTAATTTAGATTAATACGAATTATATGCACGCATTAAACTCTATTAAATATGCATTAGTCATAGTTGTTTGAAATATTCATAAATTTTCAAACTTTTGTTATGAATTAATAGAGCGATAAAGTTTTGATAATCTTATTTACAGCTACTTAATTAATGTTTGTTTGAAACAATATGCGTATTTTTGATGTATAATATTTTTTGCGTCGTGTTTTCTTCGAGAAAATAAAATTAGTGGTAACTAGCGCGGAATAAATGACAATAAGAAACAAATCAGGCAGGGTCGTGTGTTTTCTTTGAAAAATCTACAATGTACTCTAAAGTTATAAAAGTAGATAAAAATAGAAATTTTCTCAAATTTGTACCATGAAAACAGCATTTTTATTTCAATACATTTTGCATTTCCTAAACTCGGTTATTTATTTAACACATTTATTAAAAAAAAGAAGGAGAAACGCCTTAAAAAGCTGCTTGACTTGATAAAGATTTTTGTCTATTATTATCAGATAGATATTGTAATTTTATTACTTTTTGATTGTTTGATTTTATTTTCTGCAACATAAATAATAAATTGCTAATAAATTAAATATTGTATATTGAGTTCGATATTAACTAATTGCGATTTTCAGATTTGCTGTTTTTTTTTAACTTCCCGTAGTATAAGTTATAGTAATCGCAAAAAATCGAAAATGAAAATTTTTATATATCTTTACGTTTCAGAAGTTTCTGCAAATTTTGGCATACTTCCGAAAAAATTCATGTATGCGCGTGTGTGTTCGTGTGTGTATGTGCGGATACAAATTTTCGTCGAGGATTTTGCGAACACGTATTAACCGATTTGAATAATTTAAAAAGAATTCGATTTCTATTGATAAGGACACGTGCTGATTAGTTTTTGGCAAATGCAGGTTTATCAGTTTTGGAGATGAGGGGCAAAATGTGCCAAAAATGGTATTTCAGTTAAGACAACGGAGCGTCCGATATAAATAATTTAAGAAACATTTTACTTGTATTGATGAAATGAACAAATGTAAAATTTTTGTAAAGGCAGATCCAGCGTCTCCGGAAATCCAATAAAAAAAGTAAAAATTAATGCCATTTGGCAATTATAATAATAAGTACAAACTTCATGAACAATACCAATGTTGTATTGTGCTGAATTGTGCTGAATTGTGTTGTATTTGGAATTGTACATTGCTGACGTAGTATAAATGCAAAATACCCCTTTTTAATGGATAGTAGGCAAATTAGGTATCCATTAGCAAAGAAAACTTTTCTGATTCATTTTGTAGCTTTTGTTTGATGTTCGTTAAAAGATGGTATATCAAATAAAACTTGTCTTATTTTGATTGTTTACTTCTGCAAAGATAAATATGCATCTTAAGCTCACTAAAAGTTCTGAGCTATTTATGGTGACAAAGTCTTAAGGAGACGGCAGTGTAAAAACTAGTTTGCTAAATTTTGGTCTAGTGAAAAATAAATACATTACAAAATAATGTTATTTAGTTACATGAAAAAATGTCTTCGATTTTCTAATAAAAATCAGCAATTACTTAGTTGCTAATCTAAAAATATCCTTTATAAGATAAATTGATATATTAATTGAATACTTTGAAATAACGTCATACAACAAAGGAACTAAAATTTTGAAGCTCCATTTTTAAAAGACCTCTATCTTCTAACATCTGTTGAAAAAATGCACATATAGAGCGTGAATCATTGCTCTATTATAATACGACTCTGATAATAATAAAAATGAAGAATTTGATATAAAACTATTTAAAAGACTGCGTTCACTTGTCATTGTTTACATGCATTTTCTCAAATGAACAAAAACTTAACCGCATAATAGCAAACAAGTCGTGCAAAATGCGTGAAATTTATTGCACTGTGACGAAGTTTCTTGTAAAAAATTGTTTACATATTCTAACTCTCACGTTTTTATAGTTGAAAATTAATCTGTGCCGTTATTATATATGTACATTATTGATATAGTGATAGTATATTGCTCCATAGATTTTTTTTGCTATCATGATTATGGGTTTGTGTTGACCGGAGGATAGTTCAGATTAAATAAACAAGGTATTATATTTTTGGACATACAAGGAAAATTGGAGAGAAAAACTAGAATTTCTAATGCGCAAACGATTTTTGCACTTCCTAGTGCGTCTCAAAGTTCATCTATTGTTACTGACAATGAATGCTAAATAGATGATTGAACTTCATTTTCAGTTAGATTGCTAAGGGAAGCAGTTTTCCCATATTTAATGTAGGTTTTGGCAAAAGATTCAGACAATTACAAATTTTAGATGCGGGTATTATTTTGACTACCCCAAATAAAGGAATCTAAGCAATAAATTTCAAAATACAAAAATCCTTTATTCAAATCAATCGACAGGTTTGTATCGACGTAATTTGAACTGGAATATCACCATCAACAATCACTTTATTTTGGATGGCGATGGAATATCAGAAATTAATATGTAGATGTTAGAACCTATTTTTTGAGACCACCGCTTTATTTTACCACTGCTGTGATTTTTATTGACTTGGTTACTCCATTCAAACACGCGCATTTTTTAAATATATTAGGATTTGCAACAAAGATGAAAGAAAATGACAAATAAAGCATTAAGGACAAATAACATAAATTTTCGGTCTGAATCCATAAAATCCATGATTTTTGCAAGAATTTTAGGTTATGCCGTCGTGAAAGTCGTTACCAAGGGTCGTGATGTCGTCAAGATTGCTTGTTTGTTCTCTCTTCAGATGAGATCAGAAGATTGTTCTTCAAAATGCAATAAATTCGAATAAAAATTGTACTAATTTAACGTTATTATTGGAGAACTTCTAGCGCAATAGGCATTAGGCTTTAAGTTTTGATAGCTGTCAAAGAATGAGCATATATAAGACAAAAATATTATTCTGGAAGTAAAATGTGCTTTTGTACATTTTACCGAATGTTAATAAATATGTTCGGTGGACATTGACTTTATCTAGCCCAACAGTATTCTTGAAAAAAGTGAAATTCTTCCCAAATAAAACATTGAATGGCATCACCATTACTACCTACTTCATTTTTTCAGCATTACTATTATTCTGTACAGCAAACAGAAGTTAAGAGTCCAATAAGCTGTTGTGCTGATTTGACTTAATACTAGGATTATTATTACAATTTCTGTAACAAAAAAAGTATTTATTGATGCGGCAATACAGGATCAGGGCAATTTTCACTTGCTAAGTATATTTCCAAGTGAAAACCGTTGTCACTACTGCCTGACAATAGCTGCTCGAATCATGATTGAACTCGTCCAGTAGCTCTAGCCATTATGATACAAAATCTAACTTTATGATACAAAAGCTAAATACGGGAAAACTACTTTTTAATCCCTTCATGCCAAAGGCACAAATACAAAAGAAGTAATTTTTCCTAAAAAGTTCATTATAGTCTTTGAAAGCACAGTTGGGAAAAATCGGATCCATTTAATAGGTTTTTTGTTTTTATTCGCTTAAGTTCAGTAAGCCGGCTCGCCCGTAGGTAAGCGGTTGAGAGCGACGGGATTCGATTCAGAGATCCAGGGTTCGATACCCACTTCGAGCAGTCTGTTGTCAGGCAGCAGTGATAACGATTTTCACTTGGAAATATAGATAGCCATGTGAAAATATCCTTTACCCGGCATTACTGCACCAATTAAAAGTCAATTCTAATCAATTTTAGTCAAGTCAAATTCTAATAATAAATTCTAATAATAAGTTCTAATAATAAAAAATCATCAAATTGGATTAACTATTAAAAATACGGAGTAAGGAGAAGTTTCAGCCCAACAGCTTATAGGACGTAACCTTAAAGGTTCTGATTGTTGTTAAGATTTGGAAAAAAAAGTTGAATAAACAGATTGTTTATATCAAAGTGATTGTGTGTTCAATTGTTTATCCTAAGTAGCATCTACTATTTTGATCTCCATAATTACAATTTCAAATACAAATCTTTAAATAAAAATCATGTTAATTAAATACAATAAGCATTCTGTTCCTGTTCATTCATCAGAAGTGGGAGACGTGCACTTTTCATCGTGACACATAAGTCAATGATGACACGAAACGTTGGACATGCATCAAAGATGGCGCGTCGATAGCTGTGATCGGGCACCAGGCAGTCACTCGATCGGCAGTCTCTCTCTAGCGTACCGTGACCCGGATGCCGAGCGGCGAGCACATCCGTTACTCGGTCAATCTGAACCAGGGATGGGGAACCTGTCCAACACCTGGGTGTCAGGAATACCAGGTAATTGAATTTTAAGGAGCATAGAGATTTAATTATTTTTAGTTTTTATTTTGTACTATGCGTTTGCAGATGTTAAGGTAGATAATTCATGACTGAGTACTTTTGCTAAAAATGTTTGAATTTTTTTCAATATACAAATATTTATTATGGATAATCATTGTGAACAATTGCTTGAGGAAAATACGTATAAGTGCAAATAAACCAAATATTCATTAAGGGTGCTATTGCATTTGTAAAACGTATATTGCATGAAAAAAATACACATTTTTATATGCAATTGAATAATCTCTACATTGAGGTTATTATTGCAGGATCGAAGCTGAATTAGATCTATTTACACTTGGCCATAATAAATGATTTGTGGGAGTAGTAATGATTATGACAATATATTAAATTAGAAACTCCCAACAATAAAAAAAATATAAATTTATTAACTATAAAAATATTTCGATATCAAAAATATACATGACATGTCCGATTGTTTTTTACAAATAAATACCAGCCTGCTTGATATCGCCACACACTCCCTGCCCAGTGTTGATCTCACAGTTTAAAAAAAAAACACAGGGAAACACGTTATAAAAATGTGGTGGGAAAGCAGATTATAGCAGACCAGTGTTGTAATACTGGTTAATTACAAATTTCCATGTTTCGTCAGCAGATCCACCGTATGTGGTGATTCGACCTGCCATCAACTCCATATTCTGCATAAGGTTCTGATTAATGAAAAACATGTGGAAAATTTGCTGTACCTCGATGTCGGTGAACTTCTAAGATTCAGCCTCCATCTAATTGGTATTAGTTATATCAGAATTACTTAATGTTTAGAATGCATAATTTATGGGTACAGTTTCCATTTCTGCAAGCGTTGCATTCGTATCTGATGAGTTCCGATCAGAGAGAGATTGGCTCTTTATCCAAATTAGGATCATTGGTTTCTTTGACATAAGAGTCCGGAATTGTGGAATCCAATAAATTATGTCAAATTCTGTTTTGATTCGTCGTTGTCACCGATAATGGGAGGTAGCATTATAAGACGATTTGTTGAGTTAACAGAGAAAGAGAGGTTGAATTGCATTCCAATGAAAAGTTCAGGCTCCAAATTATTTTTTCTGTCAGCAATAAACACTGAGGTCTGGGTATACCAAATGAGTAACCTCGAAAGTCTGATCCAGATAGTAAGTGCGTTAACTATGATGGATTGGACTGGACATACCTTATAGGTCGTCACTGAAGACCAGTGATTATGGTGCTGCGTCAAAATCAATTTTTCTTAAATCTTCGAAAAATAAAACTCCTTTATCTTCATCTCCAACGTCGTGAGTCACCAATGTGGGAGTTGTAATGATTATGATAATATATAAAATTAGAAACTCCCAACATAATAAAAAAAATATTAAATTTATTAACTATAAAAATATTTCGATATCAAAAATATACATGACATGTCCGATTGTTTTTTACAAATAAAAACCAGCCTGCTTGATATCGCCACAGATTCATTAAATAGTTCTTCTCAAACATAAATATTTTGTCAACACTTTCAACATTCATTTCCATCCTATTAATATTAGTTTTTTATCCGGATTGCCTTTAAATGCATGTATCACAATTGTCATAAGAATTATTATCATTACGATTTTACGAATATTTTTAAATCTTTGTTTCTATTTCTGAAAGGGAGGAACCTTTCAATTTTTTTGTTTCAGTCTAATGCCCTTGTTAAAAACTAAAATTCACTCATACGAAATCCACTAAATTGTATATTTATGTGTTAAGTGCTATGTTATAACATGTTAGCAACTTAAACTAGGTTTAAGAGGCATTTTACCCAAAGGCAAGTTGAAACAATTATATATATATATATATATATATATATATAAAATGTAGAATTATACGTGTAAATTATTGGGAAACTAATCAACGTTTTTGTCGAGTTTTCTTCAAGTTTTTTTGTGTTCTAAATCGGTGCAGACATTTTCGAGAAAATGTTCACAAACAGTAAAATTTTGGCTCAATTACACATATACATGCATATACATGTTTTTTCCAATTGGTCTCAAACAATTTAGAATGACTTGAAGCGTCGAGAAAATATAAAATTAGCAAGTCGGATTCTCTGGCTAAAATATAATCTTCTCTTTCGAAAAGTAATCATATCATAAAAAATTACATATAGGTACAGGAAAATCCGACCAGAAAAAAGCTGGCAACATTGGCCTCTCTTTATTTTGCATTTTAAGTAAAATAATTTGTATATAGTTGTAGCGGTCATCATATTATGCATACTCGTTGCTCTATGGCTGGACTAATAATGGTTCACCGATTATTGGATACAAATATAGTAAAAAAAAATATAGTTGTTTTTAATTCATATAGCAAACGCATCGAATTCGTATTTTTAACTTCCCGTAGGGCAAGTTATAGTAATCGCAAAAAAATCGAAAATGAAAATTTTTATATATCTTTACGTTTCAGAGGTTTCTTAATATTTTGGCATACCTTAGAAAAAATGGATGTATGTGTGTGTGTGTATGTATGTACGTGTGTGTATGTATGTGCGGATACAAATTTTCGTCGACGATTTCGGGAACACGAATCAACCGATTTGAATAATTCAAAAATCATTTGACTTGTATTGACAAGATGATGAATTGATCAAATTTTCATGAGGGCAAGTCTAGCGGTTTCGGAGATCTAACGAAAAAAGTAAAAAGAATGTCATTTGGCGGTCAAAAATGATCATTAGACATATGCACATCAAATTATCAGATATTTTATAGAGATTTTAACAATAAGTATAAATTTTGTTTGCATTCCTATGGGTTCCGTACCAATGTTTATTCGTTAGACGGCGACGCGGCGCTTACGCGCTTTGACATGTTGTCTCTATGCAGTTAAAGCAGTACGATTGCTTTGAAAAAAAGTTCAGATCTTCTAAAATATGCCAAAATAAAGAAAAATTTTTTTTTCAAAAAAAAATTAAAAAAAAAAAAATTTAAATTTAAAAAAAAAAATTTTTTTTTTCAAAAAAAAGTAATTTTTTGTCCAATTTATAGTTTCTCAAAAATCTTCATTTTTCGAAGTAAATTTTTTTTAAAAATGTCAATCGTTTTTAAAAAAATAATAATTTTTGATACGGGAAGTTCCAGCAATTTGCCTTAAGGCACGATGCCTTAATTGCCTTAAGACAGAATTCCACTTACAGCTAGTTTAATCCGTAATTAGACTTTGAAACAAAAAATTAAAACATATTGAAATATTCGTAATGGTAATTCTACTGACAATATGGTGGTATATGCATTTAAAGACAATCCGGATAAAAAACTAATATGAACATGAGGAAATGAAATTTGAAAGTGTTGAAATAATATTTAAGTTAAAAGAAGAAATATTTAATGAATCAGAGTACCTATTTTTCAAAAACCAATCTGATCATAAAGCAAAATGTTTCGATCTTCTGCAAATAACGTGATAATGTTCTATTATGTTCTTTCTTTTTGTGCGTTGACCAAGTTTTGTCAAAGATGTCCGGGAATCTAGAGATGCAATTGTGTACAATTTTCTTGTGTAAATATACGTTTTAACAGATTCTCTATTTTTCATATATAAATTACTTCCACGTTTGCACTAAAACACCATGGCGCAATATGGAGATATATGTGAAACTAATTGCATTGTATTAACATCAAACAAAACTGCTATACTGTGTGTAATCGTTTTATACGCATAATAAAATAATATATTAAAATATTTTATGACAGTAATATTAAAATACTGATGGCTACAAAGTGTCACATATGAATAGGGCCAACTGAATATTTCTTCCGTAGTTTTATTATTTTTTTTAATATCTGTGTCCATTCCATTATGGAACATCACCAGATTTTTAGTAGTAAATCGAATGCTCATCCAGTGATTGGACGTCCAGGTATGATGGAATTCTTCATTATAAGTTGAAATATTTAAAATTGTAAATATTGACAAGTCGGTACTGTTTTTTTAAAATAAAGTATCAAGTGGAAGTGGTATAATGAACATATTTTAATAACTATTTTCAAGTAGTTACATAAAATTATGATCCACTGTCAATACTTGTACATTCAGTCCAAATTCTTAAGAATGTAAAATGTACATGTACTTCCCGTAGGGTAAGTTATTGTAATCGCCCAATATTCGAAATTGAATTTTTTTTTACATTTATTCACGTTTTAAAGGTTTCTGAACATTTTGGTATGTCTCAGAAAAAATGGATGTGTGTGTTTGTGTGTATGTATGCATGGATACAATTTTTTGTCCACGTTTTTGGTCACGCAGATCACCCGATTTGAATGGTTTAAAAAACATTCGATTTCCCTTGATAGGGAGATGTGCTGAATAGTTTTTGGCAAAGGCAGGTCCGGCCGTTTCGTTGATACGGAGCAAGAGTGCAGAAAATAGAAATTGAGCTTTTGAGAGAACGGAGTATTCGATTTGAATGATTCCAAAAACTTTATGCTTGTTTTGACAAAATAATTGCTATTGGAAAAATAAAGTCAATTTTTATTTCAATTTTTGTTTTGCATATCGAATATAATTTAGATTTTAATTTTAATTACGGCTAAAGTTCTAAAGCTCACTTATATACTTTACATAAATAATTTTAACTTTGTAATTCAGTTTATATAAAGCTTATAAATATTAGACAATGTCACAGCATTTATAATAATCTCTATATAAAAACATTTAATATTTCTGGAAAATTTCGTTACGGTACGGGAAGTTCCAGCAATTTGCAAGGCACGATGCCATACACAACAAGTTTATATCTTATATTATAATTTTTATTTTTGTTTGTATCTAGTATTATAAAAAAATGTAATTGAATTCTCTATAATTTGATAATCAGTAATAATTATAATAATTTTATTGTCAACTTTTAATACGAAATCACTTTGTGTATAATTTTTGAAGCAACATATAATAATAGTCAGCAAATACATATAATTATAATAATATAATTACAGATTAGTTTGTTGGAAAATATCTTACTCATGTTCCGTGCAGTTGAAAATGAAAAGTAACATACAAATTACTTATTAACTTCCCGTAGGGCAAGTTATAGTAATCGCAAAAAAATCGAAAATGAAAATTTTTGCATTTCTCGACGTTTCAAAGGTTTCTGAATATTTTGGCATACCTTAGAAAAAATGGATGTATGTGTGTGTGTGTGTGTGTGTATGTGCGTGTGTGTATGTATGTGCGGATACAAATTTTCGTCGACGATTTCGGGAACACCGATCAACCGATTTGAATAATTCAAAAAACATTCGATTCGTATTGATAAGGAGACGTGCTGATTAGTTTTTGGCAAAGTCAGGTCTAGCCGTTCCGAAGATACGGGGCAAAAAGTGCCGAAAACGGTAACTCAGTTTTTAAGAGAACGGAGCGTCCGATTTTAATAATTCAAAAAACATTACATTACATTACTTGTATTGACAAGGTGAAGAACCGATCAAATTTTCATAAAGGCAGGTCTAGCGGTTTCGGAGATCTAATGAAAAAAGTAAAAAAAAATGCCGTTTGGCGGTCAAAAATGATCATTAGACATATGCACATCAAGTTATCAGATATTTTATAGAGATTTTAACAATAAGTATAATTTTGGTTTACATTCCTATGGGTTCCGTACCAATGTTTACGCGTTAGACGTCGACGCGGTTTGATATTTCGTCTTTATGCAGTTAAAGCAGTATGATTGCTTTGAAAAAAAGTTTAGATCTTTCAAAATATGTCAAAATAGAGAAAACATTTTTTTTTTCAAAAAAAAAAATTAAAAAAAAAATTTTTTTTCAAAAAAAAAAATTAAAAAAAAATTTTTTTTCAAAAAAAAGTAATTTTTTGTCTAATTGTTTGTCAAAAATCTTATTTTTTTGAAGTAAATTTTTTTCAAAATTGTTAATTGTTTTTAAAAAAATAATAATTTTTGGTACGGGAAGTTCCAGCAATTTGCCTTAAGGCACGATGCCTTAATTGCCTTGAGACAGAATTCCACTTACAGCTAGTTATACAATATTAATTATAATGTAGAGCTTTATTTTTTCGATCATTACTTTGAAATATATTTCAGTATAATTACTTGTAAACTCTCCGAAGGAGAAGTTTGTTTTCGTGAAAAAATCTGATTTGCCAATTTTATGTTTTCTCGACGTTTTGAATCATTCTGAATCAAATGAGAATAAAATTAGAAAAAGTACGTATTTGATGCGATTTTGGACCTTTTGTCGACGTTTTCTCACGGCTGATTTCAAAAATTCAAAAGCCTTGATGGATCTCGATGATGTAAATAAATAGTTCAAAAGTGTAAAATATATGGTTTACCTTTAAGCCTACAATTTTAAATCGATTCACAATTTAAATCGAAAGTTATTGGTTGGGAATACTTTTTGTCAAAAATCATCCAGGACATTTCTTCGTATTTTATTGTTGAAGTTTCTTTTTTGAGGATTCTGATGAAACGTTGTATAACGATAGACTTAGTAGTCTGAAATAAAAATATCAAATCAGAAATTTTGGGCGTTCTAATCAGAATCTATGCCTGTATGTTCTGTGTTGTTTCGTTGTAGTTACTGATTACAGTTTTCCGATAACATTTAAATGAAATACATTTTCAGAACACGAAAAGGAAGAAATAAAATGTATTAAACAAAATTCTACTTACAACCAATAATTATTTGATACCATTTTGAGAAGTTGTTTTTTGCTGAAAGAAATTTATTACAAAATTATGAATGCATGCTATATTTTGCATCGAAGGTATATAAATCATTAGGAAATATATATATATATATATATATATATATATATATATATAGATATATATAATATACTGGTCGGCCATTACTTTTGTTACGGCCACAAAGTCCGTTTGAAAATTCTGATTGTGCAATGCAACAAACATAAATTTAGGATTACTGTCGTCAATGCAACCGTATAATTTATCACGATTACAAATTATTATTTATATACGGTTGCCAGTTTATAAAAATGACTTTAATAACCGAATTCCACAATGGTTATTTATAATGGTGTTCAGGATTGCAAAGTCAAGGATTTAGGTTAAAGAGGTTAACGACAGTGCTTGATCAGATTTTTCAGATTTACTTCAAACTGTACTTCATGTTTGATAGAAAATTTAAACATTTATATTACAAGCATATATTTTTGAAACATAATAGTTACGGTTATAGTGATATAAAAAATAAAGAGAAACAAACAAGTTTTAAATATACTAACTCCTACGCTTTTCTGCAATTCAACACGCCTCAATTGTTGTCTTAAACGGATATAGAGTATCATAAAATTATACATGTTAGGTCATTTGACACTTATTCCAGCCATAGTAATTTAACATACAGACAAGCGTATCATTTATTATACTTATTACGAGTTTACTGTTATATCACTAAGTTTGAATAAAATGGTTAGAACATTATTATTTAGTATATTGTAAGAAATATTAATTAGTCTTGGCGCTTATATTATTTGGGGAAATGAAGGTTATTGACAAATAGGAAAATAGACAGACAGTTAGAAAAACAGAAAGATAGACATGTAGACAGGCAGAAAGGCAGAAACGAATGCATGTAGGCGGTAGATCTACAGATAGGCAGGTAGACAAGTAGACAAGTAGACAGGCAAATATACAAGTAGACAAGTAGGCAGGAAGATACGTAAACATAGTAGTTGACTCTTAAACAGGTAGTAAGGTGACCATGAGTCCCAGTTTGACTGGGGCAGTCCCTCCTTTCCATCTTTTGTCCCGATTTTTTCAAAAAGCATTATTTGTCCTGGATTTTGTTCGTTTGTTCCGGGTTGTCACGGATTTTCAAAATGTATGGGTTTAACTTTGATTTTTGCAATTACTTGATAATAAAATTAAAAGAAAAATTTACGAAAATTAGGAAAAATTATGAAAACGAACTTTTCGAATGTCTGGTACAAATGTATATTTTTACTGAAAATAAGTTAATTTAAAAAAAAATTAAACAGAATTTTAGAGATTGCTTGATAGCAAAAAAGCATTTAGATCGAAAAATATGTTTATCATGATTCCTTTTTGAGAGATGGAATTGTTTTGACGATTATAATAAAACACGATTATAACAACAACCTAGTTAAAGAAAATTTTTTTTTACGAAAAACAATAGCACTATTCCTAATTGATACCATTTGAACAGTTTGATAGCTCGCATATATAGTTTGGGTCAAATTGTACCATATAGTGCAGTAAACGTAGCGTTTTAGGTCTGAATTTTTTTACTCTGCTCCGAATTGAATGAAATTTTGGAATTAGGTCCATCTTACCCTCAAGTTCTAAAGTGACCCGGGGGGATGACACCCCTTCTCAATTGTGTAATTATATTTTTTTCAAAATAACGTCGGAAATCGATGGAAGAACTAATTATAAAAACATGTCTCTTATAGTTTTTCAAAAAAACTAATACTTTTCAAGTTACTGGCCACTAAAGATTCATATATTTTTGACGTTTTTCTTTGTGATGAACAAAATAATGTCAATAAAAATCTTAATAAATCGGTATTACATAAAGTGTTCTAGAAAAAATATTAAGCAAGATTTGAAAGAGCAAAGTCGTTTTTTATTTGGTTCAAGATTTAATTATTGTATTTAAAGCCATCTAGTGTCGAGGTTTTATATTTTATGCATTTCGGTGAAATTGGTTTTTATAGTACTCAACATAAGCTTTAAAATGAGTGCTGTTACAAGTTTTTTGCGTGTGAAATGAGTGAGCTATCATGCAAATAAGAAGCATATACGAAGTTTTTTTCTTTTAAATCATATGGTTTAATGAGCGCCATTTCCACCAGAATTAAAGTATGTAAATTCACATTCCATCTAGAATTCACTTCATTATAGACATCTTCATGGATTCTAGCAGATTCACTACTTTAGTACAAACTATTTTCAGAAAACTCACGATTTTATAAAAACTTTTTTTTCCAATAGTGAGAATATAGTTTTTACTGGTGGGTAAACATGTATTCATACTCATGGGTGGTTTGATGGAAATTTTCATTGTACACAAAAATTAAATTTTGCATATAAATAAGGTGTACATATTTTTGTAAGAGACGGCAATTTTAGTTATGCTAATCCAGAACGGAGGGAAAAGGGCTTTATGCTAAATAACTAAAATATTATATTAAAATAACAAATACTATTTAAGATTACAATAAAAAACAGTTTTTTAGGTACATAAATTTTTATAATCGGAGCTTACTTTTCGTACTTTTCAAAAAACTGAGACTATTCGGGACAAATTGCTTTTAAAAAAACCCGGATCACAAGGTGGAAATCCGGAAATGTCCCGACCAAACCGAGACGTAATATATAACAAATCATTATAAATATAATATTAATCATATAAATATTATATTAATACTAAAGTTTATAAATTTAATTTGTTTTTATAAATTAATTTTTATAAGTTTATATATATATATATATATATATATATATACTTATTTTCATGAGTTTATAATTAAATTCTTGGCGGTCTAAATAAGATGTTAGAAGCGCAACGAATGTAGCTATGGGCATTAATTTTTAAAAATAACAATATTAATTTCAATTTTTTTCATTGCAGTAATGCACTTAATGATTGGATTGATATATCATATTTGTAGTGAAATATGATTGATCTATTGAAAATATCGTAAGAGAGTAACTTAGTTTCTTCTAGGAAAATAGTATAAGTGGATAAAAGTACCGGCAGATACATGCAGTAGCGTTACTTTACCCGAACAAAAACCGTTCGAATCGTGAGCAGCAAAAAACGTATTAGAATAACAGCAATCGCAGCAAAAACAATGTCAAACGTTATTTTCAATTTGTATTACTATTACGGCACCTCGTAACGAATATATTAGCGTATCTATAAAATTATAAAAAAAAACAACAAAAACAAGCTATTATTTCATGTTTAGCGTGTCTATTGATAATTTGCAAATATGAATTGAAATAGTATATGGAAGGAAATATGTGTAATTAAAGGTGAATGTCAGTAAGGTTTTGAATAAGTTCAAATGTATCACCTAATACTTGCATGGGCCCAGCGGTGGCGAAATCGAAGCCCAAACTAATTCCGGGTTCGCTGGTTCGATTCCAGCCACGACCAAGCCCGACATCAGGCAGCATTGATGTCAAATTTCTGCTTGAGGTTATAAACCTTTAATATAGCTTTAGGTGAAAATCGCCTCTTGTGGGTATAGTACATATAACAAATGACAACAAATACTTTGAGTATAGTTGGTTAAGTCACAACTAAATTGGATAACTACTAAGTTGCCATTCAAAAAACAATTACAGAATGTCCTAGTATGACAGATTTTAATTAAAAGTACAACAAAAAACCTCATATAAATTACTTAAATACATTTTCTTGATTATTTTTTTTTAAATGTATTTTTTTAAAAGGAATCGGAACCTTACGTCCTATGAGCTGTTGGGCTGAAACGATTAATTATTTGAAGAACTTTTTTTTAATTCAAATATTATTATAATATATAATTAGAATACTTGAACTTATCGTAAAGTTGTAAGGACCAGTTTGCAATTTTTTTAAAAAAAATTTATATTCTATCTATACTACATTTATTCTTTTCTACTAAAAATGAGCAAATACAACATACAATAATAAATTTAAAAGATGAATAATGGGATAATATAAATTAGTCTATAAAATTCTTAACTATAAGTATTAGATGAACATTAAATCAGGCATTTTGGAAGTTGTTTTCTAAGTTTTGAATAAAATACATATTAGTGAAATAATTCAAAATAAATCATTAACTGTGACTTAAATGATTATAATATATCAATATGAAAATTTAAAACACTTAGATTGTGAAACAAATTTCACCGATTCGTTAAAAATAGATTCTTTGTTCAATATAAAGAAACTGTTTTACTGATCTATACCAAAATTAATATATATGAAATTCTTTGATAGAAATATTTGTTCAAATATAAGAACAAAACTGACCTCATTTAACATTTAAAAAAAAAAACATGAAGTTTAATAACAGCCAGTATTCCGAATGAAAATATTTTTTTTTAAATTTCAAACTTAATTGATAGTTTCGAATTTAACAAAATTAAAGTCAAATTTTAAGTGTTCAAGATTTTCTGGTAAAGTACTAATATCTAAATTATCTGGTAAAGTACTAATATGTAACTAAAATTCAATTGATTGTTATAATTTAAACTGATTTTTATATTAAAAGCATTTTTATATTAAAAAGTTATAATCAGATTGGTTTCCAATGATATACTTTTATTTATTATTATTGTATTTTCCTATTTATATTTGTTTAATAAATTCAAATACTAAAAAATAATTACATCGATAATTTTTATTGCAGAAGTGGTATTTCAAGAATATTTTGTTATCTACTAGATAAATTACGTGGTATATTACTTTTAATTTCTACTGACCATAAAAAATTCCGAATATAAATGCAATCATTGGCTGATGTTGATTAAATTTCTTAGAATCTATATTCTTATTCTCATATAAAAAATTAATTATTTTTGTAATACTGATAATAATTCAAGCTGGTGATTCGATATATGTAGTAAGGCTTCAGATTTTAATAATAATCATATTTTCGTACGGATTAAAAACTAATTAATTTTGTTCATCACTTTATTAAAATTTAATAATATATTTGCTATAAATTAATATATCAAATTATTATAATAGCTCGGATTCTCAAAGTAATAAAATTATATATTTTTTTAAGATTTATTCTATTTGATACTTAAATGTAATTTAGAGGCACATCGTACAATGTGGAATTTTCATTTTCATTTTTATTTCAGTTTAAATTTAGTTATACCTAGTTTTTATTTTATAACTATGTTACATTAGTTACTTATTGTTTTTAGTTTTTGTTAGTATGTTTCATTCTTTAATTATTTTAAGGTATCGTACTAAAGATGGTGTCTAATCAGAATTTGAAACGTTTCTTGCATTAATTAAAGTAACCTCTGAACGTTTATCTTTTTTTTTCAATAGTTGAAAGACACTTGGGAAACTTAGTATTCTATATAACTATTTTTCTTTGATGGTTATTCAAAAATATCTAATTTGCTTTGAGCAATTAGTTGAAAATCGTGAGTTCCTTGAACCAAATTGGCTGCAGCTTTTAAATTATTCATATCCCCATTTTCAAATTTGAGCTCGATTACTTAATCTTAACATATGCAAATGATATTCCTTGGGTCATATTTTAAATGACAATACATCATCTAAAATACCGAAGGCCAAGTATTGTAATCCAACTTAAAGACTAAACTAATAATACAATAGTATAGTTTCGAAATGATTATATGATGTACCAAAGGCAATTATATAAATAATAATTATTAACAAAAATTTAATTATACAAATTTTATTTGAAAATAGGTCTTCATTATTCTAATATGTATATTTACACATGTATTTAACTAATCATCTACTATATATAATATATAGTGAAACCGAATTATATACTTCAATATTTTTTACAGAAAATTTCTCAATGAGTTTTTTGCATGTAATTTATGTGATTAAGTTATAAAAAGCAATTTTGGTTTTGTATCCAGAATTGAAAACTTGAAAAAGGTGAAATCATCACATGATTGACTTTCA
>NW_020539725.1:10623891-10659227 GCF_003426905.1 Ctenocephalides felis | reverse complement strand
TTAAAAGCCATTCGATGTAACTAGTTGAGGAACCACCTTGATTAGTTTTACAAGACGATCGGCCGAATTCTTTGAAATAAGCAATGCAAAATTTTTCGTCGACATTTTCTATAAACAAAGAAATCAATCGAGGTATTTCTTTAGAGATAAACTCTTCAAAGCTTAGTATATAGTCTAAAAGGATAATATTTATTCTGATTTACATATCTATATATGTGAATACATCAAAAAGTAAATTTTTTTGCCAAAATTCCTGGACTGATTTTGTTACTTCAAAAACTGTTCGAAAGATATCAGTTAGGCTAATTAGTCGAATGAACATCCTAAAATATTATTGACCTATAAAAAGTCGTAGAGCAAAATGCCACTTACAAATAATTTATATGAAGAGACAGATGTTGAGTCAATGTAAACTATTATCAAATGATATATGGAACATACGGGTACCTACTTATTTGATTTAGTTCAAGGTGATTCTGTTTTATGATTTATCAAAAAATAACGCCGATAGCTGTTTTTTGCAAAATCATTTCATAAATATTTTGTTTATAATCATATGTAGCATATTACAGAGTATTATGCCACTATTTCATACCAGACAACCTGCTGGTAGTAGTTGACGATGAAATGATTAAATATCATTTTCTATAATTTAAACTACTAATTTGTTTAGCGTTTTGTCTAATAAGATCAATTTTATATTGAGCTGCGCAATATGCAATAAATATTTACAGGAAAACGCATATTAAGTATATTTAAAAAGTAATGTCGTTCTCTATTATTAAAGGTTTAGATCTGTGATACATATCAATTTGAAAATAGTAATTTTTGTGGAAAACACTGATATACACTTCCCGTAGGGTAATTTATAGTGATCGCAAAAATATCAATAATGAAAATTTTTATATATCTTTACGTTTCAAAGGTTTTTGAACATTTTGGCATAACTTACAAAAAATGGATGTATGTGCGTGTGTGTGCGGATACAAATACATCGACTATTTCGGGAACACGGACCAACCGATTTCAATAACTCAAAAAACATTCGATTTGTATTGATAAGGAGATGTGCTGATTAGTTTTTGGCGAAGACAGGTCTAGCCGTTCCGACGATACGGGGCAATAAGTGGCAAAAACAGTAACTCCGTTTTTAAGAGAACGGAGCGTCCGATTTGAATAATTCACAAAACATTTTACTTGTACTGACAAGATGAAGAACTGATTAAATTTTTGGGACTCTCAATAATAATAAGTTAAAAAAATGTTATTTGGCGGTCAAAATGTTAAAAGGACATATGTACATCAAATTATCAGATATTTTATAGAGATTTCAATAATGCATACATATTTTGTGTAATTTTTTTTGGGCTCCGTACCAATATTTTTAATTATGTATTTTAATTTATATACGGGAAGTTTTAGCAATTTTCCTGTAAGGCACGATGCCCACTAATTTTGCCCATCTTTTTGTCAATTTTTAAGAAAATGAGTAAGCCATTTAAAATGTAAATTGTATATCTAAAATATTTGCTAGTAATTTTTAATATTATTTTTTACAAATGCACATTTACTTCTAGTAACATCAAAAGAACATGGAACATATTTTGATTACACCCAGATATATTAAATTGAAGAATTTATTTATTTAAAATATTTTTATTATAATTTGTACATATTATATTTAATGACATGATTAAAATGTGTATTAAAGTATAGTGTAAATTTTAAAATTTGAGAGCGAAGTACGAAATACTAAGTGTTAGGTACTTTTAACTTCTTTGAAAGCTTCTAAAAATCTTAAAACTAATAATTTAAGAGTCTTAAAACTATTTATTTTTCTATTTTCAGATTTTGGGAATGATATTTTCTTGCTCCTTATTTATGATGATTGAATAGAAGAAAGAGTAAAATGATCTTCACGAGGTGTTCAAAAAATTCTTCCGTCCCAGTTCAATGTACGAAATTAGGTATAAGTAATTTTAATTTTTTTATATTGAGTATTATATAGATATATTAAAATTGTCATTATTCAATTAAATTTTATTTGATTGATGTTTGCAAAGACTGATTTTATCAAAAATTGAATCGCAATTCTGTGCAATTTTGCAATAATATGAAGTATTTTGCAATTCTATTTATAAAGTATTTTATTGTAAACGGTAAGTTTATAAGTTTTTGTATTATGTTTATTATATATTATTTTATTTATGCTAATTATTTAATAAGATTAATTTAATTAGACTCAATAACTAGTTACCACTATAAATTTTAATGTTTATCTATTTTCGCATCTTTTAAAATTTTAATAATGCATTGATCACCATTGATAATGAATTATTCACTTTTAACTTTTATAAAAATTCGACTAAAATAAAATCTAAAACCCTCAAATACTCTTTTTAAGAATAATAATATACTTTCACGTTTTTATTTCAGTAAATCTATATGTAAATTAATGAAGCAGTATGAGCAGTATCTGTATAAGTAACTATACTTATAAAATGATTATTCTTTCAGGCGTAGATGAAGTTGGTATTTAATTCCTTACCTTTGTGAATAATTAACCCAATGATTGACTTCATCAATAGTTTTTTCTTCATTGAAGCTTGTTGCATCATTGCAGAATAGTGTTAGGGGCGAAATCTCCGATAAAATAGGAAAGTTATGGCAAGGCTATGTAACGGTGCTATCTTCGTATGAATTGGTTGTAAAAACTTTTAAAAAGCTATGTATTTTCTGTATAATCAGGCGTTTCACACATAAAACCTGACCTTGTTTGACAACAGATACTTCCGGAATCTCTTCGGCAGTCTTGTGTCTGCTTCTTTCAATATTGATTTTCAATCTCAATGATCTAAGTTCATATCGTGCTATAAATGCCTAAAATTTTCCAACTGTTCAAAATCTAATTCAGTGAAACAATTAAATTATTTAAAATAAATTAACTAAAATATATACTCACCATTGAGCATTCTCTTAATATTACTGTATAATTTCAGGAATAATTTTTTGCTCTTGTTTATAGCAGTTTTGTTTCCATCGATTTGACAATGGTCACTAATGCTTTCATGGACGAAATATCAAGTCGCATCTTTTCTTTATTTCTTTGTGAAATTCTAATTAGTGAGTATCTAAAGTAATTTTAGTATGTACGTTTTGCGTTTTCCTCTGAATGTTGTATTTAAATGCGCAAATTCTGTGCAAAGTCCTCTGAAAAAAAAAGGATTAGTGATCAGTCCGCAATATTTTGTTGAACATCTAAATCTGGAATGGCGTAGGAGGAACTTCACAAATGGCCTAATTATTGAATGATAAATATTCATCCCTATAAATCATAATAAATTAAAATCAACGATGTAGTGATCTAGTAAACAGTGGAAACGAATTATCGAAGAAAGAAGGAAACTTTTGGATTTGTTTCGACTACTGCAATGTAATAATGTTTGCCTACCAAGATATAATCAGCAAACAATTGTAAGTACCATATCTTTTGTACCGATTTTTATAAAATCTGATCATAAGTGATAAAATTCAGAAGTATTTTTCAAAATTTATATTGAAAACATACTTTACACTTTTCTTTATTGTTTTATTTTGACTTTATACTTGAATAATCAATTAAAAAATATGAACCAATCTTATTCAGTTCTTCAACGTGGTAATGCTTGTCAAAGGCAACAGAGTTTATTTTTTCGTGTAACAATTGTTTAAACAAATAATTTAGTTTTGTTCAATAATTTAGTTAGTTTTTGAACATTCTTATTTTATGTAACGTTACAAGTAACATAACATACATGTAATACATACATGTAACGTTATGTCCTAAATGGGACTGCAAGTAAGACTGTAGAAATAATAAAATGGCTTTTAAAATAATAAAACGATTTATGACTATTGTTAAAGATTTTGAAAACTAACAGGTATTAATGTTACATACGTTTCTTTTTCAACTTTGCCCTGGTAGTTTTGAACATGGATTTAATAATCAGGTTAGATGATTAATTGTTGTATTTTTATTATTATTGACTGCAATTGGACCTTGTTGTAACATTCTTATTAATGTGGTTTTCAGAAATTAACCCAAAGATTGGCCCCTATATCTAATTTATGGATTTATTTGGATAACTTCAATACATGCAGCAATGCCGAAGAAGACTTGCAAACATATTTCATTCAATTTTTCCTAATGGAAATCGATGTGACTACTGCTTCAGGCGGATATTGAACTCGTAACTTCTGATTGAAACCTCTCTCTCTAACCATTGAGCCACGGGCAGGCAAAATTATTAGATTTCATGAACATTTTTATTAATGGCTGTTTGAAGGTAACACAATGGTTGACTAATTTTAGTTTTGATATAGTTTAAATTAGAAGTTTTTCCAATAACCTTGTAATTTTAATCTGTTGTTTTATAGTATGTACAAATGGACTAGATTAGAAATTGAAATACTGTACAATATCTATTTTTATATAATATTTAATTTTTCATAGTAGATGCTCAACAAAGCAAAACTACGAAAAAAAATCGTAGCACCCTCGTTTCGTGTTCTGGAACAAAATTTTTACTGTTTTTGCACAATTTGGAAAAAATAAAATTACGCGCGTTTTAAAATTTTAGTATCGAATCCATTTGAGTTTTAATTTGAGAAATAGTCAGTTATACTATTGAATACATTTGAATAGGAGACTAACCTGGCATGAACATATATTTAAGAAGCGCCAACACCTCGAACTAACACATAGGCAATTTAATTGGTAAATGGGCTGGAAATCACAAGTCTCGTTAGAAAATAAACTTCTAATATACAAGACAATTATTGAACCAATATGGTTCTATGGTCTACAACTTTAGGGTGCGGCCAGTAAGTCAAACATAACTATTCTACAGAGGTTACAGAACAAAATTTTGAAAGAAATTGTGAACGCTCCAAAATATGTTCCAAGAAAAAAATAACCATTTCTGCTCCAGATACAAAACTCGGCTAAGTCGATATCCAAACGAACTAACATGTGACCTGCTCAAGCCTTTACCACGAAAGCGACTTAAGGAAAAAACCTGCAAAGATTTACTACATCAAACCACTAATATCTAGGATGGTGCTATCGCAGGATAGCGATCCTTCACACGCTGTCAAATCAAATTTACCTGTTTCAGTAGTTGAATGTACTGTATGTATAGTTATAAAACAAAACAAAAATTATTTGAAAAAAAAATCTGCTCCAATAGTATTCCTTATCTCATATCGATCTCTAAAATGCACCAAGTATTCTGTATTTATACAATCGATCTTCAATCGTTGCAATTTAATTTTATTTATTATTATTGTTCTGATATAGATTTCAGTCCAGAAATTGGTCAGTGGCTCACGTGTGCAGCTGTTGTTTTGTTCTGGCATAAGTGTGTCATATTCTAAATAAAAAGAGCCTGCTCTGCAAAAATGCGTTCGCGTTAAATGCTGCCGATTGCAAAACCGCGGCCGTTCTTGTTTTTCTGCGACCGATATCATAATTCATTTCTATCATAACTTGGATTATTATTCAATTACATTTTTTAGTCAGTGCTATCGCTAATTTAGATTCGGGAGTGTTTTTCAATCAGTTCAGTTTTGATTATGTAGTGGCTTTGATTAGTAAAGGAAATATTGTCAGTCAATTCAAAATATAATTATTTATAGTACACAAGAAATATTGTTGAGGAATATGAATGCTTTTGTAAAGTTTATTTTATTACTAGTCTATGCGAAAGGAGTTTTTTGCATAGGTAAGTCATTTTTTGTAAAGTTTGTAATAGATAATTTTAACTGTGTACTTCTTGTGAAAATTAGTATAAACTTTTATTTAAAATATATTTATTAAAAAAAATATACACTACTTAAAATATATATTAAACTATTTTTTAGTTCATTATTATATTTTCTTATATAAATAAATATTTTATTTATTTTCAATAATATGGATTTGTTTTGGATCGAGTAGGTACTTAATACAGTTTTTAAAAATATTCACTAATTATTATAAAACACTTTGAAAATTTGAAAAAACTAAAACGGCGAAAAATTTGTAAATACGTCATAGACTATACACCTTGAAAATTTGAAAAAACTAAAACTTTTTTTTCTGCACTGGAATCTCTTGTAGAATTTTTGTGTAATATTTTGAGAAAAAGCTCTTTATTAAAAATTTTATCTACAAAAATTGTGTGATACTCAAAAAGTATTCAGGCAACTTAAGGGAAAAATAGACTATAATTTTTAATTTGGTAAATCATTCCATTGTTGTTAGAAATCGGTAAAAATTTATTGTTTTGATCATAACTGATAAATTTTAATACATATTTATCAAACAAGTGCCTTTCTATTAAACAGATTTAGCATTCATAATTTTGATTAATTGAAAGAACAGATTTTTTAAAAAAAAAAAATGCATTATTTGCTATTGAGATCATCTACTGTATATGAGTGATAATAAAACGGTTCCACAAAAAAAATGTCTGGATGGTGCAACATATATTTTTTAAAATATTTTTTATTAAGACAAAATTGGCGATCAAACGGCAGAAAAATGTTTTTTTTTTAAATAAATACAAAATCTAAGATCTAGAATTTTTTTGAAATTATATAATTTCTGTCGTTTCCTGGTCCTTCAATCCTTAAATTATCTGTGCAAAGGATTTTTGCAACGCTTTTTGAGTATTTTTTTGCACATTTGAACAGTAATTTGCAAACATACTTAATCGGCATTGCCCCTAGATAATTTGCAAACATATTAGCAGTTACTTCAAATTTTCAAATTACTGTTGAAAGCTGCAGAAAGATACTCAAAAAGCGTTGCAAACATCCGTTGCACAGATCTTTCAAGGATTAAAGGATCGTAAACGACAGAAATTATAAAATTTCATGTCATCAATTAACATGCAGAAAAATTTCTAGATTGTAGATTTTGTCTTTTTTAACTTTCCGAAGAAGAAGTTTGTTTTCAACAAAAAATCCGATTCGCTAATTTTATGCTTTCTCGACGTTTCAAGCCATTCTGAATCGAATGAGACTAAATTTGGAAAAAGTATCTGTGTGTGTGCGTGTGTGTGAACATATTTTTTTTGCCGTAAATCGACGTTTTCTCAAAAAACGCCTGAACCGATTTCAAAAATTTAAAAGCCATTTGATATATGTCGATGAAGATTATCGTTTGTCTGTTTTGTACGACGATCGGTCGAGCCGTTTCTTTGTAATTTGGAATAAAGTGTTAAACTTTTCGTCCACATTTAAGCTCATACTAACGAATTGATTTCAAAAAATCAAAAACTGTTCTTGTAATTACCTGTTGAAAAAAAAATTAAGTCGATTTTTATGGAACTTTGTTTGACGATATATATCACGGTCAAATTTACTAAAATTTTACGGCCTTACGACAAGTAGTTTAATTTTAAAAATTCATCAAAGTTTGAGAAAATGAGTAGTTTTTTGGACGTTTGTTAAAATTAAAACTAGACGATTTACTTGGTATACCGATAGAGTACTTGATCTTAATGAACATACGAAACCATTAAAGTCCTTCAATTATAAAAATTATTGATTTTTGAAAATTTGCTTTCAGATAATACTTCGAGTTAACGTTTTCGTTCGTTTTCAATTATGTGTAATAAATCCACTCGGAATACTTTTAATCACTCATAAATTAATTTATTTTTATTGATTAAATTTACACATATCCGGAAGCTATTGTAACTTGCGTCAATGCAAAATACCAATACCAACTGGTTTAATTTTTTTCAACTGACTATTACGATATGCTTCATATGTAATATTATTATAATTTTCTCATACTTATGTTAAAAAATATTAAAATGTACACTTTTTTATACGAATATTTTCAAGTTGTTTTTAAGCTGCTATTATTACTCCTTGATAAGCTTCCTTGATATATGTAATACGTAACAAAAATACTGACATAGTTCGGGCAAGTTATAGTAATCGCAAAAAAATCGAAAATGAAAATTTTTATATATCTTTACGTTTAAAGGTTTCTGTATATTTTGGCATACCTTAGAAAAAATGGATGTATGTGTGTGTGTGTGTGTGCGTGTGTGTGTGCGGATACAAGTTTTCGTCGACGATTTCGCGAACACCGATCAACCGATTTCAATAATTCAAAAAACATTCGATTCGTATTGATGATGGAGACGTGCTGATTAGTTTTTGGCGGGTCAAGCCGTTCCGAAGATATGGGGCAAAATGTGCCAAAATGGTAACTCAGTTTTTAAGAGAACGGAGCGTCCGATTTCTATAATTCAAAAAACATTTTACTTGTATTGACAATATGAAGAATTGATCAAATTTTCATGAAGGCAGCTCTAGCGGTATCGGAGATCTAATGAAAAAAGTAAAACAAATGCCATTTGGCGATCAAAAATGATCTCCCTATCAATAGGCATCGAATGTTTTTTAAACCATTCAAATCGGTTGATCCGCGCGCCCGAAAACGTCGACGAAAAATTGTATCTATACATACATACATACACACACAAACATCAATTTTTTTGAGGTATGCGAAAAATGCAAAAATTTTCAATTTCGATGAACGATTATAATAACTTACCCTACGGGAAGTTAATAAGTTCGAATTGGTACCAGAATTATTAGAACGGACAAACCTTGTGTGTACATGCATATATGTTTTGTAGTATTTTCCAACATAGAATAAAATTCATTCAATTATAAACCACATTAACAAAAATTACATTATGAAATTAAAACTTGAATACTTGGCGCATCACGCAATTATTCCATATATTAAATATATTTTTAAGTGATGAACTAATTATTAATTTATACGAATTTAACAACTTCTTAACATAAGAAGCTAAGATTTGATTTAAGATTATGAAGCATATAAAAAACTTGTGCTATGTTACTTGTACTCATAATATAATTTTTTATTGTTTTCTCTATTATTTGATTTAGATTGCGAGAATGGCCTCAATTCTGCTGAATGTCTCCGAAATGAAATATCAAAGCTACGGCTAGATTTGCGTCCAGTTACTGCTCATCTGCCAGCCAACACAAAGCAATATTTACCTTTTGGATCCTTAGAGTCTGATTGGAATAGACTACTGCAACTGGAATCTTTACTTCCAGAAGATCATCACTTGAGGCAACAACTCACAAGATCTTTCCTGCTTCTTGTCCAGGCAGTGAGAGAAGCTTTAGAATATCAACTTAGTAAAACTACAACGATCAGAAGTCAGAGTGATGACGCCGTCACTACTAAGTATCAACCAACCACTGATGCACCAGAGTTTCAATCAGAAAATGAAATATCTGAAGATGAATATGAAGTTATAGTAGATTCTAAGACTACTCCGAAAATAATAAATGATAATTTTGAAGAAGATGTGGATGTTGCAAACGGGAAAGAAGATTTCGAAGCAAAGGCACAGGATGAAGAAAATTTTAATAAGAGTAATGAAGCAATAGAACTACATGATAAATCAGATGAGGGTGATAAGGATACCATGGATAAAATTATAGTAACAGAAGAAAAAAAATATGCAGGTCAAAGTGGAGAGAAAGAAGTGTCTGTAAAAGCACTTGATTCGAACGTTGATTCAAAAGAAAAAACAATAATCGAAGAAGAAATTTCTAATGGTAACAACGAAAAAGCAGAAGTTGGTGAGGAATCTGGAAAAGGCAACAAAGATTCAGTAAAAACAATTATCGTTGCAAGTGAAGAAGATAGTTCTAGCGAAAGCGGAGAGAAAAAGCTTTCAGTTAGAAAACTTGATACCATTATTAATTCTTCTGAAGAAAACTCGGAATCTGTAGGTGATTTTAATTTGGCGAAAGCGGAAGGTTTAGTAGGAGAAGATATGCGTGAAAAAGACAAGGATCACGAGTCTGATGAAAATTCTTCTCAAAATTTTGATCACGAAGAAAAGAAAGATGGTCCTGAACAACACACCGATCCTGAAAACTCTGTTGAATCTGTCAATGATGATGTGCATCAAACAACAATTCTTACAACTTCAGAAGATTTATCGGAAATGAACGCAGGTATAAATTTTCCAGTTATTAATCAAGACGAGATAATAGAAAATTTGCCAAAAGATCAAGACGAATTAGATGAAACTCCAATTGAAACTACAGAGACTGATTTAGAGACGGATAAGGAAAAGGAAAGTTTAAGTAATTTGGAACATGGTGAAATAATGACTACTGAATCTGCGCATACTACAACTGAAAAATCAAAAGAAATGATTATAGAAAATACAAAGAATCTACAAAATGAGGATATTGAAACTATTACGGACAGTGCTATTGACGAAAATGAAACAACAATCGACGAAGAGCTGCATGATATTGTATATCCTGGTGTAGATTCAACAACTGAATATGAACCGCCAGTTATTTTTACAGATACTACTATTGGAATATCGAACACTGAACAACTTGAATCTCGAGATGAACTACAGACTGAAGAACATATTCCACACACTTTAGAAAACGTAGATGTATTTGGGCCTGAAATTCAATATACAACTGATGAAAATGGACATACTGATTTGCACCTATTGTACCTAATAAAGTGGCAAGACACACAACACGCAATTATTTGGTAGGATATGAACATAACACTGAGCCTTTCAACGGAAATTCAGAATATTACACTGAAACACCAATAATTGTAATGCAATCGGTTTTTGATGATGATCATCACAGTAATGTAGATTCTACAGAAACCATATATGATATGGATAGTTTGAAATATTTTACAGAATTACCTCAACATCAGCTTCAATATGCTTCTCCGAAAACAAAAATGTTAGATGATGCAAAATATGAAATATCCTTGGAAAATCAAAATAGTGATCAAGACGACGCGGAATACGTAAATCCATATACTGAAAAACACCAATTCATGACCACATTATTCAATAACCATGGTTATATTAATTTAGGTCACACAGCAGCACATTTAGATCTCACCACATTGGGACCAGAAGTCGAAATTGACCCTGAAATTGAACATGTACATGCAGATATAAAACCAAACACGTTCAAGCCCGAAATATCAGATGTGTACAAGAGTAATGAAAGAGAAACATATAATAAAGATACTTCAGAATATATAAATTCATATACGGAAGATTACATCCATATAACAACAATGGCAAATGATCGTCAACATGATGAACTGGACTCGGCGGATAGTCTATATGGTCCTACAACTTTGCATTCAGAAATTACGGAGCAGCCAGTCACCCAGCATATACATAAATGGAATCATGATAAACTAGACCCGGCAGATAGTCTTTATGGTCCTACAACTTTGCATTCAGAAATTACAGAGCAACCAGTTATCCAGCATTTACATAAATGGAATCTTCTTAAACCAAAACAAAAATTGTCTAAATTGCTGCATGAAGAACTTGAACCAATCAGATTAAATTATAAATCAAAAGATAAATTCAATAAATATAAAAAATCTCAACAAACGCCAACTACTACAACTGTCCATTACGATGAATTTGAAAATCAAGAATTGTCGTCTGATGAACTTCCTCATTATGATATTGAAGATCAGGAAGTAGTTACTTACCAGCCTACTACTGAAGAATATACTGACAACGATTATGCTCCAGAAAATCAAACTGGAGAAAAACAAAAACAAGAAAAGTCTGCTGAGGATAATAATTATGAAGCAAATGACGAAGCATTAGAAGAAGACAGGTACCCAACATCGAAAATCTCAAGCAAAGATTTGCTTCATAACAATGAATTATCAAAGAAGATAGCACTTCCTGGTTTGCCTTTAACTAGCAAGCCCAAAATCACTATGGATACAATCGATGCTCTCAATCGAATTATATTTGGCAAAGCTTATGACCCAACAAACGGAAATAAATATAAACTTCCTGAACTTAGTGGCGTTAAACCAGCTCCAATTTTACTAAAACCATTGGAACCTCACAGGTAATAAATAATATTTCTTATGACTCGTACGTGTTTATTGAATTTGCAGTAATTTATTGTTAATACAATGGAAAATATTGATGGGCATATAATAGTGACACAGAACTTTTTTCAATAGTAATTCATTACTGCTCTATTTTTTATATTTCTTGTAATTAATAATTAAATTGATTTTATTATTATTATTGGTGTCATAACTATATATCACTATATATCAATCATTTGATATATATTTTGAATGCGAAGGAAAAAAGCTAATATTTTGTGATGAATTTATCTGATATTTTATAGTAATTTTTAAACAATGCATACATTTTATTCAGGAATTTTTTAAACTTCGTATATTTATTTCATTTAGAGTTTTCAGAGGTCTTATAAGATTCACGTTGAGCACTTTTTAGATACGGCTTAAATAAAAATTAGAAATATTCGAATAAAACAATTCGAAGAATATAAAAATAAATATTAAATTTTTAACAAATTCACCTTTTCATATTAATAAAGCAGTATTTTAATATATTTTATTTATGTTACACATTTTATTAATTTTTGTTAACGATTAACAAGGTATAGGATGGACGTAATTGTTTTTTTGTCATTTTTCTACATTTTTATTCTAATCATAGCACAGCTTTTCATAAAATATTTCCTGGCGTTCGACATAAATTGCAATTTTATATTTTTTGAATGAAACATATATGAGGAGTTGGTAACCAGAGTAGATTATCCCAAATATATCTGAACGTCATTAAACCGTTTCGAAAAATATATTTTTTATATTGTTTTTATATTATCTTCAATTAGGTTTCATACTTCTTACTATTTGTTTTTAATTTGTTTACTAATTTTACTTGATTTTTACATTATATAAATGAAATAGAAACTCCATAGTTAACTCTTGGTGACTTTGTTCGTGAAACGTGGAACAACTTTAGAGAATGAGCAGATTTTTTTTGCTGATATTTAACGACTTATATAAATATTTTGTTTATTTCAATTAGCAAACATAATTCAGAAAAAAAAACTTATCATAACCTCCACCCTATCTTAGATTGCTCCGGTTTGTAGGATGGTCAACTCTGGTTACCAACTCCTATTATGTATTTTAAATGCCCTAACTCCATGGTTCGTAAGTAAGACCTCACACGACGATCTTCATATTGAATTTATAAACAAAGTTACAAAAATCAACATTGTCAACCATTTTTATAAACTAGAACATTATTCAAACTCTATAGTCACTCAGCTTCTTGGGACTCCAATTTCAAAAAAACTGAAGAAGAAGCTACTAATATTCATGGCCTTTTTTACAATAATTTATATGTGTGTGTGAGTGAATGATTTAAGTCAAATAGCTCATAGAATTATACTGTACATATTCTGATTGCTATTGAAAAAAATAAAAAATAAAAATGTCCTAACTCTTGACAATTTTGGTACAACTTTTTCCAGGTACATACCGAAACCAAAATTCGACTTGAAGCTTCTTCACCCAGCTGCACCTCTTCTGCTTCCTCCTCCGCCTCCGCTGCCTGCTCATGGACCTCTTCATTTGTCCCGAAGCAGCAGATATGCACCACCTGCACCAACCTCTGCCCGAGCCAAGGAAGACAACTTATATAGGTGGTTCTTCTCAAAGTTCAGATCTGAAGATGCGCGGAAAGTAGCTGATAAAGTGAAAAATGGTGAAGATTTACCTGTCTTCGAGTATAAAGGATCCCGAGTCCCTTACAAGTAAGTTGGTCGATCAATGTAATTGATAATCAAATAGAATTGATAGTAAAGCTTAAAATTTGCGAGAGAAAAATCATGCATATAATAAGTTATTATAATATTTGATAAATAAATATATATGATAATAATATCAAACGCGATGTATTGTGGAATCTGAATTCAAGAGTACTTCTGAAAAAAAAACATTTGATCAAAAAGAAAGTGATCACAAATGAAATTACTTTCATTTATTTATTGTTCTATTATTACTATCATAGTATAGTTATTTTTTATTTCAGGATCGGAAATAAACAAAGCAGTAATCAAGATGATAAGAAATAAATTTGCTATTTATTACCATATTACTTATTTATCATACCTTATTTATCATTAATTCCATAACACATATCGATAAGGTAAGTATGATTATGTGCATCATTCCAAAAAGATTATTTATAATTTAGATTATTTAAATATGTATTGATGTAAATAATAAATTCTATTTCGAATTTGAAATATTGTTATTTACTTTGCAAATAACTGCAAGCGATATGGTCGATGTGTATGTTGTTTTATTAGCGCCTGACAGCAATCAAATACTGATAATTATTGGTTTAATATTTAAATAGTGAAATTCCAAACATCGAAAAAATAATAATATAAATTGGTTGTAATTTTATTTATTGTTTTTTGAACAGCAATCAGGACATAAGAGTCCTATAAGTTGTGGGGCTAATTTGACTTGAAACTACGTCGGTTTTGCAATTGGCGTCCCATACAGTTGCCTCATCTTTGTGTGATGAATTTTATTATTAAAAACTGTTTAATAGAGATAGATATTTTACTTGGAAACATTTTGAAATCTATATTTCCAAGTGAAAGCAGATGTCACTACTGTTTGACATGGCTCCTCGCAGCGGGATCGAACCCAGGATCACTGATTCAGGTGCAGTCGCTCTAGCGACTTACCCACAAGTGATCCCCATAAATTTTATAAAACATGTTTTAGCAAGTTTTTTTTATGAATCTTGTGATAATGAATCATCACGCCAATAGCCAAAGAATTAGAATAATCATTCCATTGATTTTGAAAAAAAAATTGGACTTCCTTATTAATATTGCTATTGTCATTGCTTTCAATAATTTTAGTAATAATACTTTCTAGTGCCTCTAAGGCGGAATTGTCTAAGCTGGAATTTACTTTTTGACTAAAGTGTGTTCAATAATTAAACGTTATTTACATGTTTTTGTAATATTTTTATACTTATATACAAACTTGCTTCATCTTTAATATTAATAATGATAATCATCAATATAAGGTATCAGAATACAATATGAAGAGTGCCAATATATGATCTGATCTTTGAATGGACCTGGAAATAAACTCTAAAGAAGTTCGAATTCTTTAAATTAAAAGTGATTCTTTAACACGTTAATCTTCATGTTTTATGTATCTGACGCCAAGAAGTTGCACATGAGCCATATCGACATCAGCGAATTTTAGGAAAAGGAAAGTTTTATAGGATCATGTCAGTCATATACGGGTGATAGAAATAATTGTGTTTTCCAGGAATTTTGTCAATTTTTTTTATACATTAAATTTCTATGAGACGTTTTCTATTGAAGTTACTATAGCAAGATATTGCAGCACTGCCCAATGCTATTAGAAACATATTGCTAATAATATATTTCCAAACAAAAACCGATGTAACTACAAACCAATCATACTTTCTGTGGTGGATATCAAACCTAGAAGATTTGATGAATTCTTCTAGCCCTACCCACTAATCCACGAGGTTGACCCTTCAAGTCCTTAGGATCAAGGAGGATCCTAATTTGTATTCCGAGGACTTTTGATACAAGAGATGAGATGAATTCAATCAAAATTTGCCAGCTTCTCAGGCTACAATACATACCTGTTGTCTTAACGAATGGATATTTTCCAGGTGAGCATTGCTTCTAACCTCATCAAATGTTTGCTTCCTGAAAGATGTCTCTACGGTTAAGTAGAGACAAATTTAAGTATTTAGGTTAGTGATAATTAACATACTAGTTTTTACACTTATAGCGTGCTAAGAATTATTATTGTGCGTAAATAGGTTAAACATACAATCTACTTGTCTTACTGATATATTTTCACCGCACGATATAGAAGTAGGTAGGCTTATCCAATAGTCACTGATAATTGTTGACTAATTTACATTTTTTAATGAAATAGTTAGATACAAATTGTGTTTATTTATTATTATTATAATACAGAAGGATCTTCTTATCTTAACCCTTTACACTCGCACTTTTCAATGCTATAACGTATCTATTTATACGATTTAAATATCCAAATATCCAATATATTGTGTAGTTTATTAATTTTTATCAAGGCAAGCGTTGTGTCAAGAATTATTATGCAATTTGATAGTTATGTTACAAATTCTGTTACCATGACCTATCAAAGAATTGGCAAAATCACAATTTGTCAAAAAAAACTTGTTTGGTCCCATTAATAAATATAGTTGATTTATTCAATGAACTGCCCAGATAGCTCTGTTTCTGGTTTTGATTATCCTTAACTCAATTTAAATCAAGTTTTTTTTTAGTATCATGAAAAGTAAATATTCCCAAAAACAAGTTAAATTTGAATGTTTAAGATATTGAATAATTAATAAATAAATTGAAAGAAACTGTTATTAAGAGTTATAATAAAAATATTATGATACCTTAATGAAAATGATGGTGGAAAATTTATTAAGATCATAAGACTAAAACATTCAAATATTAAAATATTAAATAATTATAAGAACAATTCAGATTTTTATCTGAACTTTTCTTTCTTATGAAGTATTATTAGCTGCTCATGAATGTTATAACTGTCGAGACAATAATTTAATTTATCCTAAAATAAAATGTTTTTATTTCAAATTTTTGTTTTGATCAAGCATATCTTTTATATATTATTTAAATAATATAAGAAATACTTTTTTTTTAAAACGTGACTGTTTTTTTTCTGAAAAAATTAATGGTTATCAAAGATATGCACACTGTTGATGAGAACAAAAATTATTTTGTTTTTAACTTTTTCTTCTACAACATGATTATATAAGAATTCTTATATAATTTTACTTCTACATATCACGTTATATAATAAAAGTTGAAAACAAAATAATTTTAGAATCTTTGCTTTATATATTGAAAGTAAAATATACTATTTGAAAGAATTTCAAAGAATTACGATATTTGAATATGTTGCATCTTGAGAGGCAAAATATCTTCTGTGTAAAAAGTATGTATTTATTAACAAAATAATTTTAAAAAAATCAGCAATGAATTTGTGTTAAGATGTATGTTAAATATCGTCGTTGCCTTCAGATGTATTAAATTTTTGTTATTAAAGTTTTTTTTTAAATTTCTTATATTTACTAGCAGTAACAAAAATTAGAACTTTTTGGTGGTCCTATAAACTTGTTGTAATGACGTCTTTTTCAGAGTATAAAGTAGCTTTTATTTTTAGAAGGCAACCCAACGGTTGGCCCAACGTTTATCTATGTTTGATATTTTTACTTTTACGTATGATATTTCACAACATTCTGATACAAAGACTCTAAGCTGTATATTGGCACATAGTGTTTTATTAACAATAATTTACTAGAAATGTAAACAAAAGTCTTAATATTCAATTGGATTCTGAATCCACACTGTTTAGAACACATATTAGAAAGTCCTTAAAAGTGCTGATAAATTATTTAATTTTTGACGCAGCAATGTCGGGGTAGGCTTTTTAATATTGTAATATATATTTTCAAGTAAAATTTGATCTTACAATTGCTTAACATCAGGCTGACCAGGCGGTTATCCAACCTGGTGCAACTGATTCGAAGACCATAGCTACAACTACCAATACACCAAAAAGCTATAGAGTAGAAAGTAGGTGTCAATTCACCAGATAGTATAGTTATGTTATGTAGCCGGTGTTTTTTAGTGAATAATTGCAGTTGGTAGCATAAACCTTATACTAAATAAACTGCCAGTCGAGCCCAAAATAAGTGCACAAACATAGAAGGGTCTGTGACGTCACTTGCTGAGCGAACGTTGCCGACAATCGCGGAACTTTCCCGATTGATTAAATGTCATATGTTACATGTTTTATTTTAATAATATAATGGCAATTGTGATGGCTGATAATTTTGTAAGAAATGATATTAATAATATTTTACCTGTTAGAATCGATTTATATATTATAAGGTCTATATTAGGCACGTGATATATGACATATGACATATGACATTTATTAAATCGGGCGAGTTCCGCGATTGTCGGCAACGTTCGCTTAGAGATGTGACGTCACATATCATTCTATGTTTGAGCACCATATACAACTGTAGACATATGAGGACTAGCAGTCCATGTAATGTCTATGGTTGGTTGTCGCGAAATATCAAAAAGATATGTCTTTACAGTTCGATGGAGCGTTTTACACTGTAAAATCAGTCAAAATTAACAACAGTTTGATTTCATAAGTGACAACAAAAAATTGCAAATATTTTTATATGACATTTGTACAATTTAAATCGCTTGATCGAACTGCAAAGACATAACTTTTTGACAGTTCCTGACTGTCAACTCATGTGTTTAATCAAAAAGAGACTAGTAATATACCAGAACTGGTAATCGGAGAATTGGCCTTTTAAATTAATTTGCGGTTTCTTTACAAATCATTCCATTATTATTTGCGACTTGTTTTTATTATAATAAATTTAATTTAGAATGCTCAAAAGCCTACTGGATTTCGAAAGCATCGCACCTCTTACCTATGAACCCAAGGCTTCGGTGTCTTATTAGCAATAATTTACTCAAAATGTAAACAAAGGTTCTATTCTTCAATTGCATTCTGATCCCACACTGTTTCCAGCCCATTGCAATTTTTATAATTGGCCGATGTCAGGATGAAAATGAAACGCAATGTTTCTTTTGTCGCTAATTTTATGCAACTATCAAGACAACTGTCTAAGGAACATGTCATTATGCACCATTCATGTTCGAACAATAGATTCTGTTGGAATAGAATATTGTGTGTACACTGTATAGTACTGTACAGTACACATTGGGTATAAAATGCAATAGCTAAATAGCTTTTCTAACTTACCATTATATGGACATGTTTTACTATGTCTGGCAACATTTGTTTGGACTATGCAGAGGTCGTACGCAGGCCATGGTGAATAGTCAGACAGCTCGTCACCAAATTCTGAAATAGTCAATTGGAAATTTTATTAAGTTTTAAAACTTTATTTTTTTAATCAGTATTATTTAACAAAAAATCAGTAAATTCAAAAATGTATTTTATAGTGATATGTGTGTTGTTAAGTGTAGAATCATAATGCATTGGAGGCTTGAATAAATAAATGAATATAATTATGAATATATCTACAAAAACAAATGTATTTACTATCATTACTAGCAAAATGGATTGCTATTCGATTCACATATTACTTGAAATATTTTTTGAACAGTGTGAGCTATTTAGTAAAGCTATTTAGCAAAATAGATATTATTTACATAAATTTAACAAAAAAATGCTTTAACTATTTCAATATGTTGATTATTATCATCTAATGCAGTTATATTGATTGAGAATTATGATTTATTAAGTGTACAATTACAGGTAATAATTTATTTAATATAAGTTTAATAATGATATATGATTAAGTTACCTAAGATAGTTATTTTTTTAAACTTAAAGGCTTATAAAAGTTTTTTTTATTAAAAATTATGAATATATCACACACAGTCTCAGATCATAATGATTGAATTAATTCATAGTCAAAAACGATCAAATTTTTTCTTAATTTAATATTATTGTTAGAGTATTTTCACTTAACTTGAAGGCCTTATAAAATAATATTTTATTATTGTATTATATAACAGAACAATTATATGTACTGCAAATTATTTTCATATATTCATGTCGGATATTTTTAATCTATCTCGTTTTTAAATCAAATCAATGTATAATTATTTACATTAAAATAGTGGTTATTTAATTTATTTTAAATGTTTTACTATGAACACAATTAGTAGGTAATGTACCTTTTCTGTAAACACAAAGTATGGCAGTATAAAATTCTATTTTTTTATGGTAACTTCTAATTTTTTATAAGATTTTTTATTACATTGAATATAAAAATGTTCATTCTACAAATTTACAACATAATTATCTATTTTTATTTGACAATAACAAAACAATTATTTAAACTATAATAAATTAGCATAACTATTACTTTGGATCTAAACAATATTAATTATGTGACAAAAATACACAAACAGTTAATTTTAAGGCCACTTAAAAACAATACAACATTAACAAAAACATAAATGTTGTGGAAATATAATGACAAATTGAAATGTTTATTTTTAACTAAAATTCTTTTATAAAACTAGGTAATTTAGTTCGAAAACTAAAACATATTTTTGCCATAGAACAATTTATAATGTGCATAATACTTTTTAATTCTTATATATAATAATGTTCACATAATGTTTCCCAGCCACCTCACTAATATTTGTGGTGTCGTAAACAAACATAGTTATTATAGCTCATTTTTCTAGTGGACGTCTTGCAGTCAATACATGATGGTTTTGTCAGGAATTTGATCAAGTAAGGCATAGAAAATTAATATTTTATTGATGGTTGGATTAAATATAGTTTTAATCAAATATTACAAAGTGATAGTGAATTGATAGAGGATTGATGATTGAAGAGAATGGAATAAAATTTGTTATTATTAATTACAGCTTCTATGAATAAAACAATGACTAATTATAAAAAAATAAACGAATTACCTACAAAAATTTTAGACTATGCAAATTTTCGAAATGTGTGTATTTCTTCTGATTATTGTAGATTGCTGAGAAAACGGACATGCACGTAAATACTTAGTACGTAGTGATTAAAATGATTATAGGAAATTTATTCATAACATTTAATTTCAATTTTATTCAATTGTAGAGGAATAAATTAGATATTAATGTATTATACTGATAACAGAAGCTATAATTAGACATTAAACCAAACTGAATGATTATACTTTTGTTCATATTTTATCATAAATCGGATCATCAATTTTTTTTTAATATTTATTGCTCATCGATGAACATAGGTCTATTTTTATTGATGTACGTAATAATTATTCTTAAGTATTAACTGTAAATAATAGACTACTTTCAGTATTTTACTAGTGAAGAACGATAAAACTCAAACTCGATTTAAAATTTTTATTTTACCATATTTATTTCGATCATAATCATTGATTTTACTAGCTTAACGATAAAAGTGATGTAATTAATAAAATTTTATTAAGTACATCACTTAGTATTTTAATAAAATTTTATGCCACTCTTATTTATTAACTTATCGTAGGGTAAGTTATAGAATTCGCAAAAAAACTAAAATGATTTTTTTTGTGCATCTTTACATTTTAAGGCCTTCTTAACATTTTAGTATACCTCAGAAAAATGTATATATTTGTGTGTGTATGTGTGTCTGTGTAGTATGTATGAATGTATGTATGTATGTTCGGATCAACCGATTTGAATGATACAAAAAAACATTCGATTCGTATTGACAGGCAGACTTGCTGATTAGTTTTTGGCAAAGGCAAGTCCAGCCGTTCTGAAGATACGGGGTAAAATGTGCCAAAAATGGTAAATTAGTCATTGATCTAACGGAGCATCCGATTTGAATGATTCAAAAAACATTTTATTTATATTGACGAAAAGAAGAGCTGATTAAATTTTTGGGAAGACAGGACATATTGAAATTATTTTGACTGTTTTTAGGTGTATTTTTTTTATTATTTGAAGGGCAATCAGAACTTATGGTTCCTATAAGTCAGTGGATGGTATAACAACTAAATCGAAATGCGGTATTAATAATCACATCAACGTTTAAGTACAGTATAATACAAATAATTTTTATCTAAAAGTTGAAAAAGTTTTTGACAACCCGTGGTATATATTCTGAGTATAATATTTTCTTACAATTAGTAAACACATATCAGTGCACTAACACGTACATATTTAAACACAACTTTAAGTAACAAAAACGATATGGAGTTAGCATCGAGTCTGAAAACTTATACAGTGTGAACAGGAAATTATTTATTTAGTAAAATATAACATGTTATATTTACTCCAATTTTTTAGAGCATTTATAATTTTTTTTGGCAAACACGATATTTTGCCATAATACTGGCAGAACTGGAATTAACTTACAGCTGTATTAATAATGTGGAAATTTTGCAAAAATTATGTGCTTTTATAGTAATAAATGATGGAGTAATAATGTTTATTAATGCTGCAGAATAGAATTATTCATATTTCAAGAAAATGGTGCATTATTGCTAAAACTATGATAAATGTTAATAAAAGCATCTGCATGTATTTATAGATATTTTTAACTTCCCGTAGGGCAAGTTATAGTAATCGCAAAAAAAATCGAAAATGAAAATTTGTATATATCTTTACGTTTCAAAACCTTCTAAACATTTTGATATACCTTAGAAAAAATGGATGTATGTGTGTGTGTGTGTTACAAATTTTCGTCGACGATTTCGGGAACACGGATGAAACGATTTGAATAATTTAAAAAACATTTTATTATTATTGTCAAATTTATAGTTTCTCAAAAATCTAATTTGTTTGAAGAAAATTTTTTTCAACAATGTTTATCTTTTCAAAAAAATAATAATTTTTGGCGCGGGAAGTTCCAGCAATTTGCCTTAAGGCACGATGCCATGCGCCCCACTAGTTAATATAATATGTTTTTAAGTACATAGATTCTTTTCTGTTGGTTAGTTATGTCGACGATTTTGAGAGAAATGCAGAAGTTTTCTTCATCGTATAAAGTCAATGACAACAAAGTTTTCCTATGAACTGATATGAAATGATATAGTGAAATTGAATGGACTTTCAATTTTCAGAATTACAATAAATGTTCAATGTATAAAACCTAATCCTGATTTGAATAATTCAAAAAACTTGAAAAAATTTGAATAATACAAAAGTAAATCCAGGAAGTGGACAAGAAGTGCAGAAAATAGATAATTCAGTTTTTAAATGGAACCTCTGATTTGATCGATTTAAAAAATATTTAATTTGTATTGTTAGTTAATATTATTTATCAAAACATTATTTACAAAATGGAAAATTTCTGCAGCTTAAGCCACAATACCATTATGTTGTGGCTAAGAATCAAAATACTCCTAGCAAAGTATTATGAAACCAGAAGCAAGTTACAGAATTTAAGAAAAAATGACAACTAGTAGAAACTTCTGATCCAGAATCTAGTATGTTGTCGGCTCACACATGAAAACATCGTGTATGTACACATGAGCCGCGGTATTCTTGGAGTTGACAGGTAGTTTGTGGAACAACTTTCACTTTCATGGGAGTTCAATGGAACCATTACACTTAGCACTTGGCTCAGACAGGACCATGTGCGTACTCAGATCAAGGCATGTTGAATATTTTCAGATAAATATTCCGGATTCCGAATAAATATTTACCATACATACTAAACTTGCAACAAGAACTCAAAATCTATCTATAACGTAGGAATAATGTAGATGCAACTAGTATTTGTCTGGTTTTAAAATCAGGATTCTCTGGAAAAAAATATGGCTTTCCAAAACCGTATTCTTAGTGGAAAATACTGGTGTTCATTGTATGAATATCACGTTAAAGAAATTGAAAATGACAAATGCAGCCAAGTGCACCAAATGAAAACAATGCTGCAAATCCATAGCTGTCCTTGTTTCACTATTATAAAAATATTTACAACGTTATATGCAAAATTATGCATGAACAACAAATAATTAATTATTTTTAAAGTTATTAGCTTCTAATCAATTATTACTCAATTTTATAAATAAAAATTATAAATAAAATTGAACAGTGAATATTTTCAGTCATAAACTTCTTTTAATCACTCGAAATTTTTTGTTAAAGTTTTTTTTAACTTCCTCTAGGGTAAGGTATAGTAATGTAAAATCGAAAATGAACTGATTAGTTTTTGACGAAGACAGGTCCAGCGGCTTCGGAGATATAAAGCTAATGTGCAAAAATGACAGTTTTTGAGAAAAGTAAGCATCTGATTTGAATGATTTGATAAACTTTTTGGTGTTGACAAAACGATTGCTTTTGAGGAAATAATTTTTTTTTTATTTCAATTTTTTTTAAATAATTATTTTTAATATCGAAAAATAATTTGTATTTAATTCATATTGTTGTTAAAGTTCTAAAGACCACTTATATACTTTTAATAATAATTTTAACCTTGCAATTCAGTTATATAATTCTTAGAAATATTAGACAATGTTTTTCATGTTAGATCCGATTGATTAGGTTTTGTTTATTTACTTTTTATAAAATAAGAGTAATGAAAGTAACAGTAACATTATTTATAATAATTCATCTGAGAACATTTAATACTTTTCGAATATTTCAGTAAGGTCCAGCAATTTGCCTTAAGGCACAATGAAATGAAATTTTTATATAAAAATTCGAAATCAGTTTTGCGGAAGAATACCATTTGAAAAGCGGTTTTCTAAAATGTCAGTTTTTCTTTAAACCCTAGCTACAACATATATTTTGCATTGACAATTTTTACTGAATATAAAATTCTTAATAAAATTAATATTTAAGTTAGCAATAAGAAAATAGCATCTCAAAATTTTACACCTTCAGGAAGAGAAATGCAGTAATTTTCTTCGAAGACAATGACAACAAAATTTACATACTAATATAAACATGTTGCATATTTTGCAGATTTCAAATAAATATTCCACGTACAATCCTGGAACAAGAAATGGATATCTCTATCAATTTCACTTTCTTTGCATTGATGATTTTACTAAATATACTAATCTAACTAAAATGAAAATTGGATATACTAACAAGAGTTTACAAATAATTTACAAATCATATAAAAAACTTAATGAACGATAAGTCAAAGTTTTTATATTTACTGGATATGATGTAGATGGATGTATGAAATTCAATCATTTTCACTTTTGGAGTAACATTTATACCTGTAACAAATGCTTTTACTTTGCTAATTTTTACTAAAAAAAATATTTAGCATTGGCAATAAGGAAATAGCATCTTTCAGAAACATGGATTTTTACTTAAAGGAGAAAACTATCATAGTTTTTCTCATCGTATAAAAAAGTTGGATGATAGCAACAAAGTTTTTATATTAACTGGATATCATGTTCAACAGTAACGAGATTTTTTTATACCTGTAACAAATGCTTTTACTTTGCTAATTTTTACTAAAAAAAATATTTAGCATTGGCAATAAGGAAATAGCATCTTTCAGAAACATGGATTTTTACTTAAAGGAGAAAACTATCATAGTTTTTCTCATCGTATAAAAACTTGTTGGATGATAGCAACAAAGTTTTTATATTAACTGGATATCATGTTCAACAGTAACGAGATTTTTTAAAGTAAAGAGAAAAATACTGTTCGCAGAAGTTATTTTAACAATAAGAAAATGAACTGAACTGCTAAACACAAAATAAACATACAAGTATAAGTAAATATGACAAATAATATATATGTGACATTTTTTTTTCGAGTATCTCGACGCACAGAAATATTTCTTTAAAGAGAAAAGCAAGAAACTTGTAAAATTTTTAAAAAGCTTAATAAATGAATTAACTAATAGCATTTAATTATTAATTACTAATTTTCGGTTAATAGCAAACATCGTTAAATTTTAAACTGTAATTTAATGTTGTGGATAGCATTAAAAATTTCAAGATTTCTCATAATTTTCACAAAATTCTATTTATGCAGATTGAAATGAACTTTTCTTAATATGCAAAGGCAAAGTTGAAAAAGACTCCATAATCCTGTCCAGTCTACATCGAGGACCACCACATCTGAATCCATAGTACTTCGCATTCTAAGTATTTCATGCATTTTATTTTTACCACTTGCCGCGAATAACTAACTTCTATTCAGCTTCATGTTACCGCAAATACTCGTATTCGAGAATAATTTACATTTACATAGACCAGAATGTATGTCCCTAGTAGAAACGAATCGTGGCGCAATATTGTACTTTTTATGGGCTCTATATTGTTTACCAATATTGCTATAATATTATTCTGTTAACATTTTCCCATATAAATCCAATATTAAAACCAATATAGGCCCCATATAAAACCAATATTGATAAACAATATTAAAATCCCATTCAAAAGTAATATAAGCCCAATATTGAAAACCAATATAAGATTAATACTAGTCGGGTGGGTGGCATCGTGCCTTAAGGCAAATTGCTTGAACTTCCCGTACCGTAACGAAATGTTCGAGGAATATTGAATGTTTTCAAATAGATTATTATAAATATTGTAACATTGTCTAATATTTATAAGAATTATATCAACTGAATTGCAGAGTTGAAATTATTTGTTTAAAGTATATTAAAACTATAGTCAGAATTAAAAATAAAATCTGAATTATTTTCGATATACAAAAAAAAATTTAAAAAAAAAAAAAATGGAACAAAAATTTTTTTTTCCAAAATCAATTATTTTGTTAAGACAAGCAGAAAGTTCTTTGAATCAATTGAATCGGAGGCTTAGTTCTCTCAAAAACTGCCATTTTTTGTACATTTAGCTCTGTATCTCCGAAATGGCTGGGCCTGCCTTTGCGAAAAACTAATAACCCCTTCTCCCAATCATTACTAATTGAATGTTTTTTAGATCATTCAAATCGGATGCTCCGTTCACTCAAAAACTCGATTTCTATTTTCTGCACTCTTTGCTCCGTATCTCCGAAACGGCTGGACCTGCCTTCGCCAAAAACTAATCAGCTCTTTTCCCTATGAATAGGAATCGAATGTTTTTTAAACCATTCAAATCGGTTGATCCGTACGCCCGAAAACGTGGACGAAAATTTGTATCCATACATACATACACACCACACACACACACACACAACACACACACACACACATCCATTTTTTCTGAAGTATGCCAAAACGTTCAGAAACCTTCAAAACGTCGAGAAATGTAAAAATTTTCAATTCCGATTTTCGGCCCATTACAATAACTTACCCTACGGGAAGTTAATAAATAAACAATATTTACCCTACATAAAAAACCAATATAATCTCAATATAAATAAACAATATTTACCCCAAATTCAAAATTATTATTTAACCCACATTTAAAAATATTATTTAGTTTATATAGAAAAACAGTATTTAACTCATTGATAATAAAAGTTTATTTATTCTAAATGAATACATACATTTTTAAATAGTTTATGTATTGAATCTTAATAATTTTATTAACAATTTACACATTATGATAATGAGATATAGAACAATCAAAATATTTTCAGTCATTATAATAATTTGGAGGATCTTAATGGTAAATCATAATCTCATCTTTGTTAATCCTATCGCCTTAATTGTCTATTTATAAGTATTTTAATTAGTGGTGGAAATTCTTATATTATTTGGATATTTCACACATATTTTACCATTTTCTTGCATTCGATCACGATTACACCTGAAATAAGATAAAATTTATTAATATTTTATAGCAATATTTCTGGAATTCAATTACTTAGCTTTTAATAAAAAAACATTTCTGGCATTGTAGTTTATTGAAAACTACTATTTTCTAGAACTCGATCACAGTTAAATCTGAAATAATTTAAAATACAGTTAATATAAAATTTTAACATTAATTTAAAACAGTACAATTATAATTTTAAATTAAAACAAAAAACTGTTGATGGAAATACGAATATCAAATATTCAAAAGCGATAATAAATTATTGAAAAGTCTGCATTTAATAAGTTTGTTAATATTTTTATTACCTTTTATCAAATCCATTTTTGCTATGTGATAGTTTTTATATTACAGCTGATTTTACATCCATTTCAATTTAGTCAATCTAGAATATATAAAACACATCATTGTTTACTAAATATGTATGTTGTTTATATAATATAAGTAATGAATATACTTACGTACCTTAAAATAAAACTCAAAATTATGTTAATTAACCGCTTGATTTTATTTATAAACTGTTCACAAAATATGTTTTTAGCCAATTATCATTTGATATTATAGATCATTTTATTTTTCACTAAATATTCACATTTTTCCAGACTTACTATATATTATGAATATATTTTAATATTATAATAAATTCTAAATTCAACAAGAATTGCTAAATGCACTGCGTAACGAATTTCATACTATTGAAAAATGCGAGGCTCCGTGCTCCGTGCGTTCGATGGTGATGCAGACTTAAAGCATTGTTAATCAAAGGGCGGTTCTAACATATTTTTATGTATTTTTATGTTTTTGTATCATTTTATGTTACAAAGTATACGCTCATTAATTTGTGGTTATTAGTTTATTCAGTGTAGTAGTCAGTAAAGTATATCCATAACTCCCTTTTCATTCATTTCAATATAAGAGAGTTAGTAAATTGCATAATCAGTGAAACGTTACTTAGAAAATATTCAAAACAAAATTAATAAAATTGCTATTAATTATCATTATATCAAATATGTTTACATTTAGAAAATTTTTAATGTTTATATTTATTATTAATTTTTTTTTGCTGAATTATATTAAATAAATTTTATCTTCACAAAACATAATAATATTTCACTTATTTTATCCTACGTTATGGGCTTATGGATTCTTTCCTTCTTCAAGAACTAACCAACAAGCATTTTTTATAATCACACTATTTACTATGTACACAGTAATAAATTTAAAGAAGACTTCTTTTGCCTTTAAATAAATTTTTTAATTAAACTTTTACTCTTAAATAACATTAATGTAAATAATAAACTAGTATAGTAATATAAATAATAATTGCTATTAAAAATGCAAGAATATATAATTAAAACAAAAGTGCAATGATATAATATTAGTTCATAAAATACGTATAAAATAAGTTCGGCCATAACTGACATATAGTTAGGTAGTCGTCTACATTCTAGACTCTAGAAACACCGAGGACGAAGGACAACGATTCGTACGAAGGACCGTACACGAAGCGAGATAGCCTTATACAAATATCGGTTATATGAAAGAAAGAAGAGACATTCTCAAAAACCAGATGTTCATACATAAACCATATACATGTACATAGTGCAATTTCAGAATATTTTTAAAACGTCTCTATTTATAAATATAATTCGATATATTAACAGATTTAACAGATGATAACAGATTTGAATAATATTAATACATACCAAACTAGAAAAAAACAAATTTAAGCAAGTCATGTGACTAACTACAAAATTTCATTACTTAACATTTATTTTATTCGAAGTTTTGATTTTTTTTTATCAAACATTTTGTTTAATTTTTCTTTCTCAGTGCGGTACGTACTAGGGTTTATACAAAAACCGACATTTCAGAAAACCGGTTTTCGAATTTTAATTTCACTAAAAAACCGGTTTTAACCGGTTTTCGAATTTTAATAGAAAATAAAGTTTTGCTCGAACATTCTGTAATTTATCCGCAAATTTATAAATTAGACTATAGTGTAATTTAGAGCAGTATTTGACTGAATTTATTTATTGTTCAATTTTATAGATAGTAAACAAATTTATTTTAATTTTAATTAGTAGAACTAAAAAATAATAGTTTATCTTGATTAAATAACTTTGAAAATAATTATTCGTTATTCATGCATTATTTTCACATATAAGAATGAAATTATTTTTATGATAGTCAAAGGAAAGTTTTCGAATAAATAAAAATAATACATTTTTAAATAAAAAAAAAATCATTAAATAAAAAAAAATTAGATACATGTTGATACTTGTTAATATTAATTTTAGTTTTAAAAACAATTAAGCTAAACTCGGGTATTGTCTGTTCCGAGCAATTATAATTAATTAATTCTAAACATTCTAATTGTTTTTCTGTTTAACAAAATATGATTTAAAAAAACTTAGAACGTCTATCGAAGTGCTACTTAGACTTGTCCTTTGTTTACTCACAAAATTTGCAGAAATAGAAAATACTCTCATACTTGCGACCAAATTATGCTTAATTGTTTTTAAAGCCTGATATAATAATTCTAAGTTTTTGTTCCTTAATTTGTGGCTTCTAGGGTTTAAAACTCTTTTTTTAAGTTTGAGTAGAGGAAGGAATATGATTTCAAGAATCAAAACTCTTTCATCTATCTTTTATATTTGGCTATATTTGTAATTTTCCATTTACAGTGAAAACCGACTTTTTTCACTAAAAAACCGGTTTTCGAATTCTATAATTTTCGCCAAAAAACCGGTTTTTAAAACCGGTTTTTGAAAACCGACAAACCCTAGTACGTACTGACATTATTTAAGTTTGTTAATTATTCTGGTACTTTTGTACTACTATAATCTTGTATAATTTTATTTTTGTTTTGTTTACTGAATGATGACATACTTACAATGTCGTTAAATAATATAGTTAATAAATAAATACAATATAGTTAAATTATTTATTGCTTTTTTAACTTCCCCTAGGGTATTTATAGTAATGAGACGAAAATCGAAAATGAAGATTTTTGCATATCTTCACGTTTAATAATGGATTTAATTATTTTAGCTTTAATTAATTAATTCTGATCAAAAATATGTTTTTTAAGAGTCGCCATTGATGTTTTTGGTGCTAATTGATGATTTAAAATTGATTATTTTCTTGACCAATGTAAATGTTACTTATTTCCCAAGTTCGATAATAAAGAAAAAATTAATGTGAATATAATATTTACAATTTATATTGAATTCATATAAAATTTATATCAAACTGTTAATTACGATCGAGCGGATCAATGATTAGCTATGTATTAGCTAAGATATTATCAATGAGTTAAATTCTGTTTTTTATATGAATTAAATAATATTTTTAAATGTGGGTTAAATAATTATTTTGAATTTGAAGTAAATATTGTTTATTTATATTAATCATATATTGATTTTCAATATTGAGCTTATATTAGTTTTGAATGGGATTTTAATATTGTTTATCAATATATTATATGGAGCCCAAATTGGTTTTAACATTGACACTTACACAAAGGCATTAATGTAAAAAAATGTATCAAACTATTAATTACGATCGAGCATATGACCTTTTAAAAGCTTTAATCGTGTTTTCAGTGCTAATCAATTATTTAAAATTAATTTTTTTCGTAACCCTTATAAAGACCACATATTTCCCAAGTTCGATAATACTAAAGAAACGAATCGTGGTTGCCCAGAAAAAAAATGCATAACCCCCACATTTAAAATTTATATTGAATTTAAAAGAAATATGTATCAAACTATTAATTGCGATCGAGCATATGACTTTTTAAAAGCTTTAATCATGATTTTGGTGCTAATTAATTATTTAAAGTTAATTTTTTTCGTAACCCTTATAAAGACCACATATTTTCCAAGTTCGATAATACTGAAGAAACGAATCGTGGTTGCCCAGAAAAAAAATGCATAACCCCCACATTTAAAATTTATATTGAATTTAAAAGAAATATGTATCAAACTATTAATTGCGATCGAGCATATGACTTTTTAAAAGCTTTAATCATGATTTTGGTGCTAATTAATTATTTAAAGTTAATTTTTTTCGTGACCCTTATAAATACCATGTATTTCCCAAGTTCGATAATACTAAAGAAACGAATCGTGGTTGCCCAGAAAAAAAATGCATAACCCCCACATTTAAAATTTATATTGAGTTTAAAAGAAATATGTATCAAACTATTAATTGCGATCGAGCATATGTCTTTTTAAAAGCTTTAATCATGATTTTGGTGCTAATTAATTATTTAAAGTTAATTTTTTTCGTGACCCTTATAAATACCATGTATTTCCCAAGTTCGATAATACTGGAGAAACAAATCTTGGACGCCCAGAAAAAAAATGCATAAAACCCACATTTAAAATTTATATTGAATTTATAAGAAAAATGTATCAAACTATTAATTGCGATCGAACATATGACTTTTTAAAAGCCTTAATCATGATTTTGGGGCTAATTAATTATTTAAAGTTAATTTTTTTCGTGACCCTTATAAATACCATGTATTTCCCAAGTTCGATAATACTGAAAAAACGAATCTTGGTCGCCCAGAAAAAAAATGCATGAAACCCACATTTAAAAATCATGTATAATTCGTGTAAATATAAAATTAGAGGCGTAAATCAGATGGTAAACATGTTTATTATTTGTAATAAACCATATAAAACACTTTTCCGATGAATTTTCCAAATTTTCCATAATTTTGAAAACAAATATTGCCCGGTCCATCTAAAGACAAGATTCGAATATTGCGCCACGATATTTTACCCCTCTAGCCACGATACATTTCTACTAGGGGTATTGTATATTTGCTATATTATTATCATTCCCGTCAGATAAAAAAATCAAAATGGTGAAAATTGAAGTCCCATCATCATTTGAGTTGAAATTTTCAAAGTTAATGTATTATTAATTAAATCGGCGCAATAATTTAAATCTAAACTAGGAATAATTGTTCATTTATCAAAATTGCTTTTCGATTTTTATCCCTTTTTCTAGTGAAATTCAAAGATACACAAAATATCGCCTTTTTTGAAAATTGACCATAAAGTAAAAATATTAATTTGACATCATCATATAAAAGTTTTAGAATATAGTTTTCATAAAATAATTGATGTTTGGCAAATGTAGCTTGTGGATCACGCGTCCTGAAGAGCTCGTTTATAATTATAAACGAGCTTTTCAGGATGCGTTGTGACATAATTGTATTTCTCATTGCTTCTGTACAAAAAAAAAAACAAAAAGCGTTGCCTAAGTTCTAATAAAACTTTTCAACTTCTCGAAGGAAGTTTTTTTTTCAGAAAATCCGTTTTGCTAATATTTTGTTTTCTCGGCGTTTCAAGATTTTCTGAATTGTTCACATGGAAATTTTAGTAATAACAAAGTATGTTGTACCAAAATTTGACCGACGTCTTCTGAAAAACGGCTGCACCGATTTCAAAAATGTTAAAGCCATTGTTTATAAATAATATATATTTTTTCTTCATATTTTGTTCACGTTTATTTAAAAATACTGAACGGATTTTAAGAATTTTACTTTGTAAGATATCATTTGGGAATGGTGGTGATCAGTTTTTGTTAAATTCGGTCTTTTCTTCGTAATTAATTGTTGAAATTTTTTTTGACCATTGCGATCAAACTTTGTTTAATGCTAGAATATACATGCATGTTTTATAACCATGGTTATAACAAACATACTACAATATTATAGGTTTACGAAAAGGAGTTCAAATATGAAAATTGTTGCAATTTGAAAAGTTGCTATACTCAATTCTTATCTATTATGACAATTTGATAATATTAGTAAGTTTTTGCAATTTGCTTTAAGGCTAAATGTCTCTTGGACTTATAACTACTTTGTACTTTTAACAAAATTATTTGATTCAACATCAATTTTACATCCAGCTTCTTGGAATATTCCAAGATTTTAATTTTGTATTTTATAAAAGCAACTCACTCATATAGCGAAGATAAAACAATTTAATTTTTAAAACTTTACTCAAAAACTGCTTTTGTTGCACTTTTTGCTCTGTAAATAGCTGCCTTGGTCAAAAACTAATCAGCACGTCCTCCTGTTAATACTAATTGATTGTTTTTTGAATCGTGGACAAAAAATTGTATTTTAACATACGCACACACTCATTAGATGCATCTATTTTTTGTCAAAAATATGCCGAAGTAAAAAATATGCATAGGCTTTCATTTTTTATTTTATTGCGATTACTATAACTGACCCTGTGGGAAGTTAATAAAGATCTTTAGGCAATTTTGTATCGTGCATATTTTATATTTAATTGAACTTCTAATTAATTTTATATAAAAGAGTATGCTAGCAAAAGATCTTATTGTTAGTCTCTTATTATAATCTATACATTAGTAGTCGCTACAATACTTTAAATTGCTGAAGTGAAACTGAATTTTCTTTACACACATACACACACACACACACACATATATATATATATATATATATATATATATATATATAATATAATTCTTAGAATCATAAATCACTCACCGACTTCTCCAGACGGAGAAACCAAGTGTCCACACACACATGATTTTTGATTATTAATGAAAAGCAAAGGAGAAATTTAATTTGTTCACAGTGATTTGCATAATGCGTAACTCTGTTTTTTCGTTATTGTACGTCATCGTCAATATTACAAGTAAAACCGTGGATTACTTTTCAAAGAGAAATATTTCACAGAATTTGACTATGTAGGTGCATATTTGCGTCAAATTCTATGAAGCGCGGTAAAAATTTTTGCAACAGAAAGGTATTTGGAAACTCTTTCTACATAGTTTGATACCTAATATATGTAAAATATCTTATTCTAAAAGGATAAAATATTATATTATATTTAGTGGACTAAAAGAAATCGGTTGTGTATACAACCATCCAATTCGTGATTAACTTTTTACTTCAGAGAATTACATTGTGCATAAAAGATAATGATATCCAGTGAAATGTTATCAAGTTAGGAAAAATATTGGTTGTCCTTTTTTTAATTTTTTAATAATTTAACTATGATATACTTAAATCTGAATACAATTTAATTTGCTTTGAATCATTATATTAAACATTATTTCCCTATTTTCAAACAACGGTGAAATATTTCTTCAAATGTTGAAAATTTTAAGACGAAACTCGTATATTTTTATATAAATTAATATTTTTTTATCTTATCTTTTTGTTAGAAAGAAAATTGTATATTTACATGACTATTAGATAGTTCAAAATAGATATTTAACATTTTTCAAATTATAATATATCTGAGGGAGGTATACCTTTTTATTTTATAAATGTATTTTGTAAATATATTTACAAAATACATTTATAAAATTCAATTTTATACTCTAGACAATTTTAAGTATGTGATTAAAACCTTCCTATTTTTTCTTCGCAAACCTAAATGTACGCTAATTTTCTTCGCAAACCAAAATGTACGTTAATTTTACCAAAATTTTAAAAAATATGAATAATTCATTTTGGAAATATAGGTTTTTAATTTTACTGACTTTATATTTTAATTAGTTTAATTACTTTATCTTTTCTTCATTTTTTTTGTAGAACGAAAAATTCCAAAGTTTGTTTTGAAAGGCAATATAGCAGGTACATCACTAGCTTAATAATACTGGATTTTATATTCTATTTTTTTACAGTTTTTGCTATAATTTGCTTATTGATCATTTCATTATACTCAACTTATCAATGATTATAACATCGGAGTGTTGCAATTTGTCGATTATGGAGCGTCCATTAATCACGTGAGCGAGTTTTTAAGGATTTTTAGACTCCCCCCTCCTCCTTGGTGATATTTGGTAATATTAAAAATTTGACCCCCCTCCTCCCCCACAAACCATTACGTGTATTTTTAGTTATGTGAAAAAACTGTAATTTTTTTTATTTTTTTTGAAAATGTTAGAACTTTTTTATATAGGGAGGGGTATAGCAAGATAGCCCCTGTAAAAATAAATACACGGGCTATCTTGCTATACCCTCCCTCCCCACGTAATATTTTGTGATTTTTGTCA
>NW_020539725.1:10591571-10622891 GCF_003426905.1 Ctenocephalides felis | reverse complement strand
GCACATATAGAGCGTGAATCATTGCTCTATTATAATACGACTCTGATAATAATAAAAATGAAGAATTTGATATAAAACTATTTAAAAGACTGCGTTCACTTGTCATTGTTTACATGCATTTTCTCAAATGAACAAAAACTTAACCGCATAATAGCAAACAAGTCGTGCAAAATGCGTGAAATTTATTGCACTGTGACGAAGTTTCTTGTAAAAAATTGTTTACATATTCTAACTCTCACGTTTTTATAGTTGAAAATTAATCTGTGCCGTTATTATATATGTACATTATTGATATAGTGATAGTATATTGCTCCATAGATTTTTTTTGCTATCATGATTATGGGTTTGTGTTGACCGGAGGATAGTTCAGATTAAATAAACAAGGTATTATATTTTTGGACTACAAGGAAAATTGGAGAGAAAAACTAGAATTCTAATGCGCAAACGATTTTTGCACTCCTAGTGCGTCTCAAAGTTCATCTATTGTTACTGACAATGAATGCTAAATAGATGATTGAACTTCATTTTCAGTTAGATTGCTAAGGGAAGCAGTTTTCCCATATTTAATGTAGGTTTTGGCAAAAGATTCAGACAATTACAAATTTTAGATGCGGGTATTATTTTGACTACCCCAAATAAAGGAATCTAAGCAATAAATTTTAAAATACAAAAATCCTTTATTCAAATCAATCGACAGGTTTGTATCGACGTAATTTGAACTGGAATATCACTATCAACAATCACTTTATTTTGGATGGCGATGGAATATCAGAAATTAATATGTAGATGTTAGAACCTATTTTTTGAGACCACCGCTTTATTTTACCACTGCTGTGATTTTTATTGACTTGGTTACTCCATTCAAACACGCGCATTTTTTAAATATATTAGGATTTGCAACAAAGATGAAAGAAAATGACAATAAAGCATTAAGGACAAATAACATAAATTTTCGGTCTGAATCCATAAAATCCATGATTTTTGCAAGAATTTTAGGTTATGCCGTCGTGAAAGTCGTTACCAAGGGTCGTGATGTCGTCAAGATTGCTTGTTTGTTCTCTCTTCAGATGAGATCAGAAGATTGTTCTTCAAAATGCAATAAATTCAAATAAAATTGTACTAATTTACGTTATTATTGGAGAACTTCTAGCGCAATAGGCATTAGGCTTTAAGTTTTGATAGCTGTCAAAGAATGAGCATAATAAGACAAAAATATTATTCTGGAAGTAAAATGTGCTTTGTACATTTTACCGAATGTTAATAAATATGTTCGGTGGACATTGACTTTATCTAGCCCAACAGTATTCTGAAAAAAAGTGAAATTCTTCCCAAATAAAACAATGAATGGCATCACCATTACTACCTACTTCATTTTTTCAGCATTACTATTATTCTGTTACAGCAAACAGAAGTAAGAGAATCCAATAAGCTGCTGTGCTGATTTGACTTAATACTAGGATTATTATTACAATTTCTGTAACAAAAAAAGAATTTATTGACGCGGCAATACAGGATCAGGGCAATTTTCACTTGCTAAGATATTTCCAAGTGAAAACCGTTGTCACTACTGCCTGACAATAGCTGCTCGAATCATGATTGAACTCGTCCAGTAGCTCTAGCCATTATGATACAAAATCTAACTTTATGATACAAAAGCTAAATACGGGAAAACTACTTTTTAATCCCTTCATGCCAAAGGCACAAATACAAAAGAAGTAATTTTTTCTAAAAAGTTCATATAGTCTTTGAAAGCACAGTTGGGAAAAATCGGATCCATTTAATAGGTTTTTTGTTTTTATTCGCTTAAGTTCAGTAAGCCGGCTCGCCCGTAGGTAAGCGGTTGAGAGCGACGGGATTCGATTCAGAGATCCAGGGTTCGATACCCACTTCGAGCAGTCTGTGTCAGGCAGTAGGCAGCAGTGATAACGATTTTCACTTGGAAATATAGATAGCCATGTGAAAAATATCCTTTACCCGGCATTACTGCACCAATTAAAAGTCAATTCTAATCAATTTTAGTCAAGTCAAATTTCTAATAATAAATTCTAATAATAAATTCTAATAATAAAAAATCATCAAATTGGATTAACTATTAAAAATACGGAGTAAGGAGAAGTTTCAGCCCAACAGCTTATAGGACGTAACCTTAAAGGTTCTGATTGTTGTTAAGATTTGGAAAAAAAAGTTGAATAAACAGATTGTTTATATCAAAGTGATTGTGTGTTCAATTGTTTATCCTAAGTAGCATCTACTATTTTGATCTCCATAATTACAATTTCAAATACAAATCTTTAAATAAAAATCATGTTAATTAAATACAATAATAATTCTGTTCCTGTTCATTCATCAGAAGTGGGAGACGTGCACTTTTCATCGTGACACATAAGTCAATGATGACACGAAACGTTGGACATGCATCAAAGATGGCGCGTCGATAGCTGAGATCGGGCACCAGGCAGTCACTCGATCGGCAGTCTCTCTCTCTAGCGTACCGTGACCCGGATGCCGAGCGGCGAGCACATCCGTTACTCGGTCAATCTGAACCAGGGATGGGGAACCTGTTCATCACCTTGGTGTCAAGAATACCAGGTAATTGAATTTTATGGAGTAAAGAGATTTAATTATTTTTGGTTCCTATTTTATATTAAGCGTTTGCAATCATGTGCAGATGTTAAGGTAGATAATTCATGACTAAGTACTTTAGATAAAAATGCTTGAAAATTTTTTATTATATAAATATTCCTTAAGCATCATATTGTGAACAATTGCTTGAGGCAAATATGTATAAGTGCATATCACATTGATGGTGTTAATGCATTTGTAAAGCGTTAATTGCGTAAAAAATACACATGAATACATATGCATTTAAATAATCTCAATATTAAAGCTGCTATTGCAGGATCAAAGTTGCATTAGATCTCTTTGTATTTGGTCATAATGAATTATGCATTTTTGTCAAATCGATTAAATGAAAAATAATTCGATACTCGATGTATTAAATGTTTCCCATTTTATCTTAAATCAAATCAAGTTTTCAACATGCATCATATTTATATCAGTTTTATATCCGGCTTATCTTTAAATGCTTGTATCCATATTTTCATCAGGAATGAATTTGGATTGAGTTTCTATTTATAAAACAATGGAATCTTTTAAATTTTTGTTCCAACGTCTAATGCACTGGATTAAATGCAAACTTCATTTCTTTGACTAGGAATTCAAATAGCATTCATTAAATATTAGTTCATTAAATTGCATATTTAAACTATTATGTTATAATACGTTAGCAAGTAGCATAAACCATATATCAAGTTTTAATATCATTCTATAAATGAACCAAGGCGTAAATGGCATTTTTCTCCAAGTACAGTTACAAAAATTTTAGTTGATGAGAAAAGATAGAAGAGTGGATCATCATAAGATATTTGAAAGTACCAAAAAACTAGGAAACATGTCTTTTAAATCCAAGATATGTTTTCAGTATTATTACATTGGTATATTTTTTACAAAAGAACTTGTATATTACTATTTAAAATATCTTGCACGTTTCAGTCTCCATTTTAATCAAAATGCACTCTAGTATTACCATAATTATCAATAACTTCAAAGATTTTGCCAAATCTCAATGTCTCTTTCACTTAACATGGTAGCAGTGGGGACAACGTGATTTAAAATAAAACAAAAAGTTCCTAATAAAATTAAAGATAGCCATAATAAAATTGGGAAATATTTTGATGAAATCAAAAAAGTTCAAAAGGTCCCGATAAAGGTGATAATGGTACAGGTACCGGTAAAAAGACAAATCAGTAGGTATTCATTAGCTAAAAAAATATCGATGATCACACTTTACGTTAAAATTTGGAGACCGCTCTGATAATTATGAAAAAAATTACATACTACATGCATATCGGTCGTTTTATAAAGCAGATATATTGAAAAACAATTTATTCCAAAATGTATAAAAATCATAAAATTAAAGAACATATAGAGGGATGAAGTGAACGATATGCTTCTGCAAATGTTAGATTTGTTTTTACTGATTTCAACTTTAGATGCTTAAATAATGAAAAATAACTAATCAATGCGATTTTTTATCATGCTTCATCAAATTGATTCTGAATTTTTCATATCGGTGCACTTATTTTTGATAAAATGGCAACAAAGAGTCAAATTATGCTCACATACACATATACATGAATACACACATATTTCCACAAATTCAGACCAAAACGTGAATTTTTTTTCGGAAGGCTAAAAAAGCGAAAAATAATATAAAAGTTCACAATTTTGAAGCAAAATGTTTCGATCTTCTGCAAATAACGTGATAATGTTCTATTATGTTCTTTCTTTTTGTGCGTTGACCAAGTTTTGTCAAAGATGTCCGGGAATCTAGAGATGCAATTATGTACAATTTTCTTGTGTAAATATACGTTTTAACAGATTCTCTATTTTTCAAATATAAATTACTTCCACGTTTGCATTAAAACACCATGGCGCAATATGGAGATATATACGTATGTGAAACTAATTGCATTGTATTAACATCAAACAAAACTGCTATACTGTGTGTAATCGTTTTATACGCATAATAAAATAATATATTAAAATATTTTATGACAGTAATATTAAAATACTGATGGCTACAAAGTGTCACATATGAATAGGGCCAGCTGAAAATTTCTTCAGTGGCTTTATTAATTTTTTTTAATATCTGTGTTCATGATTCACCAGATTTTTGGTAGTAAATCGAATGCCAATCCAGTGATTGGACGCGTATGATGGAATTCTTCATAAGAACTTGAAATATTTAAAATTGTAAATATTGAAAAGTCGTTTTTTTAATGAAGTATCAAGTGAAAGTGTTATAATGAAAATAGATTAATAACTAATAATGGTCAATACTTGTCAGTACAAATTCTGAAAAATCTAAAATTAAATAATTCTATGACATGCATGTCATTTTTTATTTATTATCTAATATTATGATTTTTATTTTTGTGTTGTGTTTTTGTATCACTATAATAATAGAGAATTCACTCTATAATTTGAATCATCTTTTAAAGCAAAATAATTTTAATTCAATAATCAGTAATTTTTATAATAATTTTATTGTCAACTTTTAATACGAAATCATTTTGTGTATAATTTTTGAAGCAACATGTGATATAGTCAACAAATACATATAATTATAATAATATAATTACAGATTAGTTTGTTGGAAAATATCTTACTCATGTTCCGTGTAGTTGAAAATGAAAAGTAACATACAAATTACTTATTTTACAATAATAAATATAATGTAGAGCTTTAATTTTCCGATCATCACCTTGAAATATATTTTAGTATAAATACTTGTAAACTTCACGAAGGAGAAGTTTGTTTTTGTGAAAAAATCTGATTCGTTAATTTTATGTTTTCTCGACGTTTCAAGTCATTCTGAATCGAATGAAAATAAATTTGGAAATAGTATGTATGTGGATTTTGGACTTTTTATCGACGTCGAAGTTCAAAAGCCTCGATGGATCTCTATAATGTAAATAAATAGTTCAAAAATGTAAAATATAAGGTCCAAATCATGATTTTAAAAGTTTAAAAACTATTCTACTAATAATATGTTTGTTGGGAATCGCGTTGATTAGTTTTTGTCAAAGATCGGTCCCGACATTTCTTCGTAATTAAATGTTGAAGTTTCTTTCTTGAGGATTTTGATGAAACTTTGTATAACGATTGACTTCGTAGTCTGAAATAAAAGAAATATCAAATCAGAAATTTGGCGCGTGCTTGAGCGATTCTAATCAGAATCTGTACGTTCTGTATTGTTTTGTTAGTGGCTACTGATTACAGTTTACGTCTACAATTAAATATACTTTTTCAGAATACAAAAAGGAAGAAATGAAATGTGTTAAACAAAATGCTACCTGCAATCAATAATTATTTTATACCATTTCGAGAAGTTGTTTTTTGCTGAAAGATATTTATTACAAAATTATGAATTTATGCTATATTTTGCATCCAAGGTATGTAAATCATTAGGGTATATATATATATATATATATATATATAATATACTGGTCGGCCATTACTTTTGTTACGGCCACAAAGTCCGTTTGAAAATTCTGATTGTGCAATGCAACAAACATAAATTTAGGATTACTGTCGTCAATGCAACCGTATAATTTATCACGATTACAAATTATTATTTATATATGGTTGCCAGTTTATAAAAATGACTTTAATAACCGAATTCCATAATGGTTATTTATAATGGTGTTCAGGATTGCAAAGTCAAGGATTTGGGTTAAAGAGGTTAACGGCAGTGCTTGATCAGATTTTTCAGATTTACTTCAAACTGTACTTCATGTTTGATAGAAAATTTAAACATTTATTTTACAAGCATATATTTTTGAAACATAATAGTTACGGTTATAGTGATATAAAAAATAAAGCGAAACAAACAAGTTTTAAATATACTAACTCCTACGCTTTTCTGCAATTCAACACGCCTCAATTGTTGTCTTAAACGGATATAGAGTATCATAAAATTATACATGTTAGGTCATTTGACACTTATACCATAGTAGATTAACATACAGACAAGCGTATCATTTATTATACTTATTACGAGTTTACTGTTGTTAACGCGTCATTGCCAACCCTGGTATAATAATTATATTTTATTATCTCCATGCAGGATAGCGACAATAAACCCTCATTCATCCCTTTCATTGTTACGCGTCCTGTCGCAAAATCAGTAATCCATTTTTCCTAGAATTTTTATCACCTGTCCCTGACTACATCATACAATCATCCTTATATTTCCAAGAAATTCGCACTACCTGTATCCAGTTTAAATTCCTCGTATCATGCAATTTATCAACCAATACCTGTTCGGTTGATAAATGTAATAACCACTGATTGGTTCCAAAATTGTAATGGGGTGTCCTTAACTCCACAAAATGGGCCAATCAGAAAAATATATAAAATTATAAAATCTACATAATTTAGTATCAACCTAAATCTCATATAGCTAACAATCAGTCGTAAATTAACACTCAAATACAAAACATCTAATTCAAACCTCAACTATCTAATCATCTATAAGTCTTAATATTACAAATACACAATAATTAAACTTTTATTCAACATCTTTTATTCATATTATCTTTTCAAACGGTCTGATATAGCCAACAACTAAATATATCTGGTCCTTCGGCAAAGTGCAAGTGTTCAATAGAGTTCGGCAGCATCCAGATAGATCACGAACTTCTTAAACACTTTGAACCTATCTCAACAAATACTTTTTTGGCCATTCAAACCGAATGGTCATTTTACTAAACATTTTTTGGTCCCATTCGAACCGGATCAACCAGTGAAAGTGAAAGAAACAATCTAAACCTAAAACTTAGTGCACAGTGTATTATTTAAATCTTCATCGTCTAGCGTGATATACTGCATCGCATATTAAGTTAAAAACCTTTATCTAAAATCTAAAATCTAAAACTTAGTGCACAGTGTATTATTTAAATCTTCATCTTCTAGCGTGATACACGGCATCGCATATTAAGTTAAAAACCTTTATCTAAAATCTAAAATCTAAAACTCATAGTGCACAGTGTAATTAGTTAAATCATCTTTTAACATAATGCATTGCATCGCATGAATATTAATCTAAAATCTAAAATCTAAAAACTTATAGTGCACAGTGTAATTAGTTAAATCATCTTTTAACATGATGCATTGCATCGCATGAATATTAATCTAAAATCTAAAATCTAAAAACTTATAGTGCACAGTGTAATTAGTTAAATCATCTTTTAACATAATGCATTGCATCGCATGAATATTAATCTAAAATCTAAAATCTAAAAACTTATAGTGCACAGTGTAATTAGTTAAATCATCTTTTAACATGATGCATTGCATCGCATGAATATTAATCTAAAATCTAAAATCTAAAAACTTATAGTGCACAGTGTAATTAGTTAAATCATCTTTTAACATAATGCATTGCATCGCATGAATATTAATCTAAAATCTAAAATCTAAAAACTTATAGTGCACAGTGTAATTAGTTAAATAATCTTTTAACACAATGCATCGCATCGCATGAATATTAATCTAAAATCTAAAATCTAAAACTTATAGTGCACAGTGTAATTAGTTAAATCATCTTTTAACATAATACATTGCATCGCATGAATATTAATCTAAAATCAAATTTAAACAACGATTATATCAACAACAATTCAAACAATTAAATCAAACTAACATCAACATTAACAATAAATCTCAGTGTAAGTGCATTGTGTATTATCGTGAAACAACAAGAAGCAGCATAATTATAGCACAATAAAGCTGCAGCACATTATCAAGGAAACAACAGCTGAATCCAAATCAGCTCATGAGGAACGATTGCGGACACATGACGCGACAACACAAAGGTCAGTCTAATTTAAGCACTCCTTTTTCTTAATCCTTCCTATTCATTATCTTTACCTATCGTTATTTGAATTTTGCGTAGTAGATCTGTGTTAATATGGATTCTTTAGAAAATTTAAATATCAAAAAAGAGTTTATGAAATTTCGTTTGACGCAAATCCATAGCTTTTGTAAAAAAATAAGAGAAAATGAGAGTAGCAAGTTAGATATATCAGAGCTTAAACAAATATTAGAAATACTAAAACCTTCTTTAGATACTTTTCAAGAAATATTAATTCAAATTGCAAATCATTTTGATGACGAAGAGTACATTGACTTTTTGATAGATACAGAATTTTACGATTTCAATGATACTTATACTAAATGCTGTGTAATTTTAATAACAATTATTAAAACATTTAAAACAGATTCTAGCTCAAATAGTAGCCTTGGTGACAAATCATATCAAACAAACAATAATAAATTTGCTGTAATTAATTTACCTCATTTCGACGGTACAGATATTAACTGGTTACAGTTCTATAATTCATTCTATACAATTCATATTGACCCAAATATTAGCAATTCTCAAAAATATTCTTACCTAAAATCTTGCTTGAAAGGCGAAGCAGGTAACATAATCGATTCCTTACCTGCTACCGCGGACAACTATATAAATGTTTGGGAATTGCTAAAATCGCGGTACGAAAGTAAAACTATTATAGTAAACAATCATATAAAAACATCAAACAACTATATTTCGATTCCATCTGAATCAAGAATTTTCAATGAATCTAATAATAATAAATCTAAAAACGTTGCGCATCTTGAAACTATAAACGTCATTAAATCACATACGGAAAAAAGGGGAACTACCTTGGTACTATTATTAGATTCTAATAATCAAATAACAAAACAATTAACAAATGAGAATATCACTCAATATCCAAAAAGCAATGTTAATAAAAACGTCTTCTGTAATCATAACTTATCAACTAAAGCTAATACGACAGAAGAACTAGTTTTAAATAAACAAATTCTAACAATGAACTTAAATCAAGCTAATTATAACGCTGAACATCTTGAACCTAACAACAACATTAAATCAAATACGGTAATAAGAGACACTACCTCAGCACCATTATTAAAATTCAATAATCAAATAAAACAAGTAACAAATAAGAATCTTACTCAAAATCCAAAAAACGATGCTATTAAAAACATCTTCTGTGACGTTGACTTATCAACTAAAGTCAATGCAACAGAAAAACTTATTTTAAATAAACAAAATCTAACTACTAAACATAATCAAGCAAAGTACAACGTAAATTATTCTAATGCTAACTATCAAAATCTTTTAAACAATCAGAATACTTGGCTTAATATCGGCGATAAAACAATTACAACTTTAGCCAAGACAGGGTTTGAATTTAATTCTAAAAATATCACTATAAATCAAACAATTAATAAAAAATCAATCTTAGCTGCAACAGTGCAAATATTCAATCTTATGATATTAAGAGATCGCCATAGCTTTGTCCATAAAAAGTATAAAGCATATACATATTGGTTCGTGTGTTTTGTCACCAAAGCTATCGACATCGAAGTAATATACGATTTGATCGCGGAATCTTTTATATTAGCTTTAAAACAATTTACCGCAAACTCTAGCAAATCTCGCGAATTATTAACACAGATTGAAACAATATTGAATTTTAGACTATTATCTTTACAAGGTTCCAATCCAAATAATTACAATCCTTCAAACCCCTATCATTTCCTAATTGACAAACCACCAACATCAATCCTAAATCCATGCGTGCTTGAAATCTCTGACAACTATCAACAGCTATCAACTTCATCAGAGAACAAGGCAACATCATCAGAAGCGGTTGTGCAAGAAAACGCACAAAAATGCATCAAAACTTATTGTAAGCTAAATTCGGTAGTATGGTACTATTCCTCGATTAAATTCTAAAACCACTACGACCGCGATTAGGCATTATCACAAATCTGCACCCTAAGGACGGCATCATCATTCGAGTGGTAAAAGCAAAATTAAACAAAGACATTGTAAAATCTAATAACTAACTTTTGTGTGATTACATTGTGAAACAGTGAAAATGATCAATATTAAACATAAAAAACAATTTGTGTATTACCGAATAATCAAAAACTATCTGAAACATTAAATAATTATAGTGTGGTGAAGTGTCAATTATCAATAATCATGCGAAACATTTAGGCATTTTAACGACTCTAGTGAAGTGTCAGTACAATCATTTTGAACATTTGGACAATTTTAAAGACTTTAGTAAAGTGTCCGTGAATAATCTAACATTATATCCATTATCATTATCATTAATCAATCTATTATCAATATTATCATCACATGTCATGTGATATCTATAAACTTTCAAAACATTAACATTGTTATAAGCATAAAACTATGATTAAGCAACGTTAAAAAATATTCATAATTAATTCCTCATAATTTTTTAAGTCCGGGGGCATGTTAACGCGTCATTGCCAACCCTGGTATAATAATTATATTTTATTATCTCCATGCAGGATAGCGACAATAAACCCTCATTCATCCCTTTCATTGTTACGCGTCCTGTCGCAAAATCAGTAATCCATTTTTCCTAGAATTTTTATCACCTGTCCCTGACTACATCATACAATCATCCTTATATTTCCAAGAAATTCGCACTACCTGTATCCAGTTTAAATTCCTCGTATCATGCAATTTATCAACCAATACCTGTTCGGTTGATAAATGTAATAACCACTGATTGGTTCCAAAATTGTAATGGGGTGTCCTTAACTCCACAAAATGGGCCAATCAGAAAAATATATAAAATTATAAAATCTACATAATTTAGTATCAACCTAAATCTCATATAGCTAACAATCAGTCGTAAATTAACACTCAAATACAAAACATCTAATTCAAACCTCAACTATCTAATCATCTATAAGTCTTAATATTACAAATACACAATAATTAAACTTTTATTCAACATCTTTTATTCATATTATCTTTTCAAACGGTCTGATATAGCCAACAACTAAATATATCTGGTCCTTCGGCAAAGTGCAAGTGTTCAATAGAGTTCGGCAGCATCCAGATAGATCACGAACTTCTTAAACACTTTGAACCTATCTCAACAAATACTTTTTTGGCCATTCAAACCGAATGGTCATTTTACTAAACAACTGTTATATCACTAAGTTTGAATAAAATGGTTAGAACATTATTTAGTATATAGTAAGAAATATTAATTAGGCCCGGAATTTCTAATATTGGGGAAAATGAAGGTTATTGTAACCTCTAAGTAGGTACACTCTTATAACAAATCACAATTATAGCTGCGTTTTGATATAAATGTAAAAATATTGATACGCAGATGGCATATAGACAGGTGGCAGAGTAGATAAATGGACAGATAGGCTAAAAACAAAAAGATAGACAGTTAAAAAATATAAAAATAGACAGGTAGACATTTAGATATTTAGACAGGTAGAAAGGCAGAAAAGTAGGCAGATCTACATGAAGGCAGGTAGACAACATGTAGGCAGACATATAGACAGGTGGCAAGTGAAGGTAGATAAGTGGACAGGGAGACAAGTAGACAAGTAGACTAATGAGAAAATAGACAGATAGACAGTTAGAAAAATAGAAAGATGGACATTTAGACAGGTAGGAAGGCAGAAAAGTAGGCAGACCTACAAGAACATGTAGGCAAACATAGACAGGTGGCAAGGTAGATAAGTGGACAGATAGACAGGTAGACAAATAGACTAATAAGAAAATAGACAGATAGACAGTTAGAAAAATAGAAAGATAGACATTTAGACAGGTAGGAAGGCAGAAAAGTAGGCAGACCTACAAGAACATGTAGGCAAACATAGACAGGTGGCAAGGTAGATAAGTGGACAGATAGACAGGTAGACAAGTAGACTAATAAGAAAATAGACAGATAGACAGTTAGAAAAATAGAAAGATAGACATTTAGACAGGTAGGAAGGCAGAAAAGTAAGCAGACCTACAGGAACATGTAGGCAAACATAGACAGGTGGCAAGGTAGATAAGTGGACAGATAGACAGGTAGACAAGTAGACTAATAAGAAAATAGACAGATAGACAGTTAGAAAAATAGAAAAATAGACATTTAGACAGGTAGAAAGGCAGAAAAGTAGGCAGACCTACAAGAACATGTAGGCAAACATAGACAGGTGGCAAGGTAGATAAGTGGACAGATAGACAGGTAGACAAGTAGACTAATAAGAAAATAGACAGATAGACAGTTATAAAAATAGAAAGATAGACATTTAGACAGGTAGGAAGGCAGAAAAGTAGGCAGACCTACAAGAACATGTAGGCAAGCATAGACAGGTGGCAAGGTAGATAAGTGGACAGATAGACAGGTAGACAAGTAGACTAATAAGAAAATAGACAGATAGACAGTTAGAAAAATAGAAAGATAGACATTTAGACAGGTAGGAAGGCAGAAAAGTAGGCAGACCTACAAGAACATGTAGGCAAGCATAGACAGGTGGCAAGGTAGATAAGTGGACAGATAGACAGGTAGACAAGTAGACTAATAAGAAAATAGACAGATAGACAGTTAGAAAAATAGAAAGATAGACATTTAGACAGGTAGGAAGGCAGAAAAGTAGGCAGACCTACAGGAACATGTAGGCAAACATAGACAGGTGGCAAGGTAGATAAGTGGACAGATAGACAGGTAGACAAGTAGACTAATAAGAAAATAGACAGATAGACAGTTAGAAAAATAGAAAGATAGACATTTAGACAGGTAGAAAGGCAGAAAAGTAGGCAGACCTACAAGAACATGTAGGCAAACATAGACAGGTGGCAAGGTAGATAAGTGGACAGATAGACAGGCAGACAAGTAGACTAATAAGAAAATAGACAGATAGACAGTTAGAAAAATAGAAAGATAGACATTTAGACAGGTAGGAAGGCAGAAAAGTAGGCAGACCTACAAGAACATGTAGGCAAACATAGACAGGTGGCAAGGTAGATAAGTGGACAGATAGACAGGTAGACTAATAAGAAAATAGACAGATAGACAGTTAGAAAAATAGAAAGATAGACATTTAGACAGGTAGGAAGGCAGAAAAGTAGGCAGACCTACAAGAACATGTAGGCAAGCATAGACAGGTGGCAAGGTAGATAAGTGGACAGATAGACAGGTAGACAAGTAGACTAATAAGAAAATAGACAGATAGACAGTTAGAAAAATAGAAAGATAGACATTTAGACAGGTAGGAAGGCAGAAAAGTAGGCAGACCTACAGGAACATGTAGGCAAACATAGACAGGTGGCAAGGTAGATAAGTGGACAGATAGACAGGTAGACAAGTAGACTAATAAGAAAATAGACAGATAGACAGTTAGAAAAATAGAAAGATAGACATTTAGACAGGTAGGAAGGCAGAAAAGTAGGCAGACCTACAAGAACATGTAGGCAAACATAGACAGGTGGCAAGGTAGATAAGTGGACAGATAGACAGGTAAACAAGTAGACAAATAGGAAGATAGGCAGGCAGTTAAAAAATAGAAAGATAGATAGACAGGCAGGTAGTAAGGTAGAGAAGTAGACATGTAGGCAGGTCGACTGGTAGGCATATCTTCAGGTAGGCAGGTAAACGTGTGAACAAATAATTGATGATAATAATTGACTCTTAAACAGGTAGTAAGGTGACCATACGACAAATGTTTGACTAGGACAGTCAAACATTTTTACCTTGTGTCCTGTTTTTTTCCAATAAGCATTATTTGTCCCGGATTTTGATTGTTTCTCCCGGATTGTCCCAATTTTTTAAATATATGGGTTTATGCTGAATTTTCACAATTACTTGATAATAATGTTACAACAAAAAATTCACGAAAATTAGCAAATATTAAGAAAACTTTTTGAATGCCTGGTAGAAGTGCAAATTTTTACTAACAATAAATTTAGACAAAGCTTAGAAGCAAAAAAATATTTAACACGAAAAATATAAGATACAATATAACATATAATCGAATAAGAAAGTTTTAAGTCAGTGATTTAATTCTGATTAAAAAAATTGATTTATTTAAAAAACAAATCTTCATTGTATCCCCAAATATAGTATTTGCTATTTTAAATCCTATTAAAGAAATTATCACCCTCAACACTTTCCGATTCTGACTTTATTTGCTGGTAAAGTTAAATAGTTTTGCCTGGTTTTCTCAACGTAATAACAGCATGGTTTTATTTATGATCCTTTCAGTTACAACTGCATATTTTGAATGAAGATCTTCAAAAATAAAACTGATAAAAAATCATCTAACTGGTTATAAGTAGCATTTTGCCTTAGGGCCATTTGCATGTGTAAACAATTACAAGTAATAATAATATTTGAAATTTAGAATAAGAATTCAGATTTAGCAACTTTTAAAAATGTGACGATAGAATTTTTAAATTTTTATGCGTCGCATTATTATATATTTTAATGAATTTTTTTAATTCAACAACTTGTCTCATGATTATAATATGTAAATATTTTCTTTATGGTAAAAAATATGGTTCCTTTTTGAGATATGGATTTTTTTGACGATAATGGTAAAACTTTTCAACAAACTAGTTACAAAAAAAAAAACTATTTTGACCAAAAATAATAGCACTATTTAGGTACTACTGATATAATTAGAACAGTTTTGAAAGCTCGCATATATAGTTTGGGTCAAAAATTCTCTGTTTTAATATTAGAATCTAAAAGTAGTGAGAACAGAGTTGCAGAGAGTTATTCAATTTTTTTTCTGTGTTCTTACTGGTGGGTGAACATGTATTAATACTCATGGGTGGTTTGATGGAAATTTTCATCGTACAAAGAAATTAAATTTTGTATATATCTATGGTGAACATATTTTTGTAAGAGACGGCAATTTTTAGTAATGCTAATACGAAGCGAAGGGAGAAGGGCCTTATGCAAATTAACTAAAATATTATATTAAAATAACAAATACTATTTAAGATTACAATAAAAAACAGTTTTTTTAGGTGCATAATTTTTTTTATTAGAACTTACTTTTCGTACTTTTTAAAAAGCCAGGACAATCCGGGACGAATTTCTTTTAGAAAAACCCGGAACACTAGGTGAAATCCGGAAATGTCCTGGCCAAACCGAGACGTAATGTATAACAAGTCATTATAAATATAATATTAATCATATAAATATTATATTGATATTAAAGTTTGCAAATTTAAACGATAATGATATGGAATTTTGATTTCTATACTTATTTTCATGAGTTTATAATTAAATACTTAGAGGTCAAAAAAGTTAGAATCGTAGCAAATGTAGCGATGGGCATTAATTTTCAAAAATAAAAATATTTATTTTAATTTTTTTTATTGTAGTAATGCACTGTATAATTGGATTGATATATCATATCTGTATTAAAAGTGAGTGTTCTATTGAAAATATCGTAAGAGAGTAACTGAATAACATGTAGGAATAAGTTTCTTCTAGGAATAAGTGGATAAAAGTACCGGCAGATGCATGCAGTAGCGTTACTTTACCCGAACAAAAACCGTTCGAATCGTGAGCAGCAAAAAACGTATTAGAATAACAGCAATCGCAACAAAAACAATGTCAAACGTTATTTTCAATTTGTATTACTATTACGGCACCTTGTAACGAATATATTAGCGTATCGATAAAATTATAAAAAAAAACAACAAAAACAAGCTTTTATTTCATGTTTAGCGTGCCTATTGATTAAATGCAAATATGAATTGAAATAGTATGTGGAAGGAAATATGTGTAATTAAAGGTGAATGGCAGTAAGGTTTTGTACAAGTTCAAATATATCACCAAATAATTATATGAGCCAAGTGGTGGCAAAATCGAAGCCCAAACTAATCCCGGGTTCGCTGGTTCGATTCCAGCCACGACCAAGCCCGACATCAGGCAGCATTGATGTCAAGTTTCTGCTTGAGGTTATAGACCTTTAATATAGCTTTAAGTGAAAATCGCCTCTTAAGGGTATAATACATATAACAAATGACAACAAATACTTTGAGTATAGTTAGTTAAGTCACAACTAAATTGGATAACTACTAAGTTGCCATTCAAAAAACAATTACAGAATGTCCTAGTATGACAGATTTTAATTAAAAGTACAACAAAAAACTCATATAAATTACTTAAATACATTTTCTTGATTATTTTTTTTTTAATGTATTTTTTTAAAAGCAATCGGAACCTTACGTCCTATGAGCTGTTGGGCTGAAACGATTAATTATTTGAAGAACTTTTTTTAATTCAAATATTATTATAATATATAATTAGAATACTTGAACTTATCGTAAAAATGTAAGGACCAGTTTGCAATTTTTTTTTAAATTTGTTATATTCTATCTATACTACATTTATTCTTTTCTACTAAAAATGAGCAAATACAGCATACAATAATAAATTTAAAAGATGAACAATGGGATAATATAAATTAGTCTATAAAACTAAGTTTTGAATAAAATATATATTAGTGAAATAATTCAAAATAAATCATTAACTGTGACTTAAATGATTATAATATATCAATATAAAAATTTAAAACACTTAGATTGCGAAACAAATTTCACCGATTCGTTGAAAATAGATTCTTTGTTCAATATAAAGAAACTGTTTTACTGATCTATACCAAAATAATGTCTCTATACTTGAAATTTTCTGATAGAAATATTTGTTTAAATATTAAAACCAAACTAAACTCATTTAACATTGAAAAAACATGAACTTTAATACAGTCAATATTGCAGATTATGTTTTTTTGAAACATAATTGAAAGTTTCGTATTTAATAAAATAAAGTTAAATTTCAAGTGTTCAAGATTTTCTGGTAAAGTACAGATATTAAAACTAATATCCAATTGTTTTTTACAATTGAATCTGATTTTTGTATTAAACAGCATTTTTATATTAAAAAGTTTTAAACAAATTGGTTTCCAATGATATATTTTCATTTATTATTTTTGAATTTCAATATTTATATTTGTTTAATAAATTCAAATACTAAAAAATAATTACATCGATAATTTTTATTGCAGAAGTGGTATTTCAAGAATATTTTGTTATCTACTAGATAAATTACGTGGTATATTACTATTAATTTCTACTGACCATAAAAAATTCCGAATATAAATGCAATCACTTGCTGATGTTGATTAAATTTCTTAGAATCTATATTCTTATTCTCATATAAAAAATTAATTATTTTTGTAATACTGATAATAATTCAAGCTGGTGATTCGATATATGTACTAAGGCTTCAGATTTTAATAATAATCATATTTTTGTACGGATTAAAATTTAATTAATTTTGTTTATCACTCTATTAAAATTTATTTTAATTTGCTATAAATTAATATATCAAATTATCATAATAGTTTTTCGGATTCTCAAAGTAATAAAATTATATATTTTTTTAGAGATTTATTCAATTTGGTAATTAAATGTAATTTAGAAGCACATTGTACAATGTGGAAATATCATTTTCATTTTTATTTCAGTTTAAATTTAGTTATACCTAGTTTTTCTTTTATAACTATGTTAGCTAAGTTACTTATTGTTTTTAGTTTTTGTTAGTTTGTTTCATTCTTTAATTATTTGAAGGTGTCGTACTGAAGATGGTGTCTAATCAGAATTTGAAACGTTTCTTACATTAAATAAAGTAACCTCTGAATAATTATCTTTTTTTTCAATAGTTGAAAGACACTTGGAAAACTTAGTATTATACATAACTATTTTTCTTTGATGGTTATTCAAAAATATTTAATTGGTTTTAAGCAATTAGTTGGAAGTCGTGAGTTCCTTGAACCAATTGGCTGCAGCTTTTAAATTATTCATATCCCCATTTTCAAATTTGAGCTCGATTACTTAATCTTAACATATGCAAATGACATTCCTTGGGTCATATTTTAAATGACAATACATCATCTAAAATACCGAAGGCCAAGTATTGTAATCCAACTTAAAGACTAAATAATAATACAGTAGTATAGTTACGAAATGATTATTTGATGTACCGCAGCCAATTATATAAATAATAATAATTAACAAAAATTGAATTATACAAATTTTATATGGAAACAGGTCTGCATTATTCTAATATGGATATGTAAACATCTATTTATCTAATCATCTATTATATACAATGTATGTGAAAAGCGAATTATTTTTTACAGAGAATTTTTCAATGAGTTTTTCACATTAATTTATGTGATTAAGTTACATAAAATCGAATATTTGATTCGATTATATTTTAATATTATTCGATTAGATTTGTATTTAAAATTCAAACTTTCAAGACTAAAAGAATTAGTAAAATGGTGATTTTGAACGGTGTTCTGGTGTTCCTCAGCAAAAAACTTTACACTATTTTTTTTAAAAATTCTAATATATTTTCATATATATTTGAAATATTAACATTACCGCGTTCTCTTTATTTATACATATAGTGAACTCTAAATGCTTATTTTTGAAGTAAACAGTTGAAAATTTTATCTAAATAGCTAAATCTCAATTTCTATCTATCATTGTGCCTTAAGGCAAATTGCTTAAACTTCCCGTACGGTTATTTTAAATTTTTATAAACTTAAAAATTATTCGAAAATTTTCAAAGCGATCACGCTGCGAAGCTGTTTTGTAGACAAAATATCAAAGCGCATAAGCGCCGCGTCGCAGTCTAAAGAAACGGTTAAACATTATAAATCTTGTTACGGAACCCATGTAAATGCAAACAAAATGTGTACTTATTATAATAATCTATAAAATATCTGATAATTTCATGTGTATATGCGTAATGATTATTTTTGACCACCAAATGTCATACTTTTTTATGCATCTCCAAAACCGCTAGACCTTCCTTTCTAAAAAATTAGTGTATTTTTCATTCAATCTATAGTAATTAATTTTATTTGAATCATTCAACTTGGACGCTATGTTCTCTCAAAGACTAAATGCCACTTTGACATTTTTTGTCCCGTATCTTCGAAACGGCTGAACCTGCATTAGCCAAAAACTAATCAGCACGTCTCCTTGTCAATAGGAATCAAATGCTTTACGAATCAATCAAATCGGTTGATCCGTGCGCCCGAAATCGTGGATGAAAAACGGTTCAAGCTAATATCTAAATTTTCAGAATAAAAATTGTTCGCAATTTTCAAAAATATACAAAGTTTTATACTTTAAATATGAATTTTAAATTTATAATTCAGTTTGAAAATGTATATATTGCAAGTGCGTTATACTAATCGTAAGAAATATATCTTCAGATGAATATATTCGGCACCTCTACCTAATGTTTAGATTATCAAGTGTTTTGAGCGATAAGATCGTCATGCATATTTTATGAACGATAAAATACATATTGATTATAATTATCTATTTGAAAATGTTTAAAACAATTGTTATTAATATTTGATCAATATTTATTGATTACTGATTTTTTGAAACTTGGGACAAGCATTTTTTCGATTATTTCTATACACCGTGAGAGTAATGAAATTTGATTCATACAATTTTTGAATTAATTTATCAGTTTTAGAACAATGAACTATCCAATTAAAACATTGAACTTTGGTTTTGGTAGGTTTAGGGTTAAATCAGAATCTGTTTTTTTTTTATATTTTTGAACAGCAATCAGAACCTTACGTCCTATGAGCTGTTGGGCTGAAACTTCTCCTTATTTCGTATTTATGTTAGATGGTAACCCAATGGTTAACCCATCCATATTTTATGATTTTATTATTAGAATTAATCTAATAGGGCTGACATTTTATTGGTGCAGCAATGCCGGGCAAGGGCTATTTTCACTTGGAAACATATTGCTATCTATATTTTCAAGTGAAAATCGTTGTCACTGCTGCCTGACATCGAGCTGCTCGGAGTGGGTGTCAAACCCAGGACCTCTGAAACAGATCCCGTCGCTCTTAATCGCTTACCTACGGGCGAGCCCAAATCAAAATCTCAAAAGTTAAATAAAAATAAAGTGTAAACATTACCCTGATCTAGTTTAAACGCTCTATTTACCGACAATTGAAACGTCTTCAATTAAAATTCGTTGTTTAAATTATGCCAAATAAGATCCGTGTATCAAATTTCAACCAACAACACATTATTATCTAATAAATCGAAGGTCAAGCAAAACATTTAACCGCACGTAGGTATACCTCCGAATACAAGACCAACTTAATAATACACCATTATTACGGCCATAACTCTTCCGAAATGGTCAATTACTCATCACAACAAAATAAAAAGTACGAACCTATCGCAGAAATTCGATGCAGTAACCTCGGCCCCTGTTCGGAACCGGATATTCGATCCAGGATCCATCTTCTTGGGGCCCCCTCTCAAAAATTTCAGCTCCAAGTATTTACCCAGAGTGCAGTTCCATTTCCTCGCAATATGGACAGAGCATTCTATCGCATTTCAGTCAGAACAAGATCGCCTTTACGCGAGCGCGGACGTTAAAACTTCGTTGCGAACAAATACAATACGAAAACTAATTTATAAACTTTATAAAATATAACACAGTTTTAAATTTTCAATTTGACCTTTTCTTTTTCGTTTTGACGTTTCACTGTTATGAAAATTAGTGTTGCCCGATAGGACCAAAAGGGTGGTTTAGTGTTTGACAATCAGTGCTGAAAACTGTTAAATTCAAATATGAATAATAATGACATATTTGAAAACATAATTGAAATAATTATTTTTCGATGTTATAAATGAAAGTTATTATGGTTGACAATTGTTAAGTGATTTTATCAGTGATATTTTATTTAGTATAGTTTTGGATTTGCTGTGACAAATATTAATAAAACATATTAGTGTTTGTGGATTTATGCATGTGTTAGTTCTACAAATAGAAGGTAAAATATTTAAACTAATATCGTTTTTTTACGAAATGTATGTTTATATAAAAATGGCGTTTATGAACTTTTTATTTGCGCTTGTGAAAGTTTATGAAGTAACTATTGCTATATATTTTACTCGAGTATATAGAGTATGAAGACAAATGGGAAATTTGGCTCATAATATTTTATTAACTTAAACATTAAAATAATTTTGTAATGTCTATACTATATATATATATATATATATATATATATATATATATATATATTATTTATATGGTTTATAAATCGTTTAACCTATAAGCAAAAGTTATAAATGAACATTTACCATTAATGAAAGTACTATCTTAGTCATAATATTTTTTAAGACCATAGGTTCCTAAACTTTTTTGTACCGTGGACTTTGCGATGGACCCTATTTATTCGACACAGTTTCTTTTAACTTCCCGTAGGGTAGTTATAGTAATGGGCCGAAAATCGAAAATGAAAATTTTTGCATATCTTCACGTTTTGAAGGTTTCTGAACATTTTGGCATTCCTCAGAAAAAATGGATCTGTGTGTGTATATGTGTGTGTGTGTGTTTTGTATGTCCGCATTTTTTCGTTCACGTTTTCGGGCGCACGGATCAACTGATTTGAATGGTTCAAAAAACATTCGATTCTTATTGATAGGGAGATGTTCTGATTAGTTTTTGGAAAATGTCCAGCCGTTCCGAAGCAAAGAGTACAGGAAATATAAATCAAGTTTTGAGAGAACGGAGTATCCGATTTGAATGATCTAAAATCATTCAATTTGTAATGATTAGGAGAAGTGGTGATTAGTTTTTGGCAAAGGCTGGTCCAGCCGTTTTAAAGATACAAAGCTAATTGTGCAAAAGTGGCAGTTTTTAAAAGAACTAAGCATCCCATTCGAATTGTTCAAAAAACTTTCTGTTTGTTTTTACAAAAAAATTCATATTTTAATTTTAATTGCGGCTAAAGTTCTAAGGATTACTTATATACTTCAAATAAATAATTTAACTTTGTAATTCAGTTTATATAATTTTTATAAGCTTTAGACAATGTTACAGTATTTATAATAATCTATTCGAAAACATTTAATATTCCTTGAACATTTCGTTACGGTACGGGAAGTTCCAGTAATTTTCCTTAAGACACGATGCCATATACAACTAGTTCTATGAATTTCTTACTACAGTGAAGTTCAATACTGAACATGCAAAGTAAAAATGGGAATTTTAATATAATAATAATTAAGCAATAAGTTATGTGGTTAATTATAAACTGCATATAATTTTAGAAATTCGGTAATAATGCTAAACCTCCTTTTTACTAGGTATTACAATGTTTGAAATACAATTATCAATTTGTTTTTTAAGTCATAATCCTAATTTTAAAAAAGTAAACTGTATTTGTATGTCTATTAAAATTTAAGTGTAATTTTTTTGTATCAAAATTTGAATTTCTTTAAAAGAAAAACTTCATGAAAATGTGAACTAAATGAGAAGAAAGTTATGACACAAAAAAATTTTCTTTATTTCAATATTAGTTTTTATTTGAGTAAACTAATTTAAATGCCAACCAAATCCAGTATAATATTATTCTCCATTTATTGAGAATTGTGGATTTTTTATCTCGAACTATATTAAAATTATCATGGTTTTAATTCAAAATAAATAGGGTAGAGTGGGGCCTAATGGCTTGCGCGTAACAAAATCCATAATCATTATTTCAAAAGTAAGCAAAGTATAAGTGTTTGCAGTGATACTATTTTAAAGTAGAAGGCAAAAGCTACCACCTTAATTCTTGCGACCTCGCTATCTTGAGATAAACGAAAATATATTAATGTACATATAAAAAGTTTTTTTTATTGGCAGTTTTTTTGGTTTTGAGCTCTTTTATTTAGTTTATTATACCTGAAAATAATTTTAAATTATTAATAAGATGTTGTTTTTTTTATTTAGTAATATTTATTTTTAAGTTAGATTCAACAGTTTTATTTCATATAACCTCTGTAAAAGCTTAAATGTGGGTGGAGTAAGAAGGACCAACTGAACCTTCATATTGGCAAGGTGTAAAAAATAAGAATTAGTAGATATAAAAGTAAATTAGGCTACAAAAAATCAATTTTACAACAGATAAATTAAATTAATAGTTAATGTTAATAGTATTAATTAGATTTATGCTGATGAATATTTTTTTTGAAATACCAGATCACGGTTATATACAACAAATTTTTTTAAAAAATGGTCCAATAATATTTCACATTAGTTATATAATGTAGCTATTATTTTGTGAAATTTGTTTAAAATAAAAAAAGACAAAAAGGGAAAGATGACAAATTTTAGAAAAATAGTAAAAAAACATTTTTATATTTAGCAATTAACGGACAATCTCACGGAACATAGTTCGATAGTTGTTTATTTGATTCATGTTATGTTTTGTTAGTGTTGCATTTAGTTTAAACAGTATAATTACTGAAAGTCAACTTCGACCTTAAATAAAAATAAGAAATTTGGCATATAATATTTTATTAACGTCTGTCAGGGTAATTTGTATAATATTAAAAAAATTGTAATGTCAATACTGTTCTATTTACTTTGTTCTCCGCCTTACCCTATAGAATTATGCTCTACTTCAAATTACATGAATTAACACCAATATTTTGAAACTCGAACTTCACACAATTTTCACACTCGTACATAGTCTTTTCTGATAATTGTATCGTAACATCCATTTAAACGAAGTGCATTAAACTTCGAAACTATCGTTAAATCTTTTCATTGTCACAGAAAATAGATTTAACGCTCATAAATATGCATGCAGTCAGACAATTTAAATATCTGAAAGTTCTGTTTTCTATCATTGTTCCAAAAGCTTCATCTTTCTCTACGAATCGTAAATTCAAATAAAACGTATTGAGCGCGACCGAATGCTAATGCGCCGCGCCGATGTTAAAATAATACAGTTCCTTTTTAATTGATCTCCTATCAGAGCGTGAAGTAATTGTTGCATAAAAATTAAAAATCATTCATATGAATCATCAAGGAGATCACGAGGTTTTACTACGTGTTTATAGAGTTTCTAAGATATTTTACAATTTGTTTTTATAGAATAGACATACTGCTTATGGATAGGGAAAATACGGAGTAAATGGTATATATATAGACAAAATGAAACAGAGGCCTTATAAAAAAATTGGCTAGTTTTCGTAACGTTTTTGCGACTTTATATTGTTAAGAAATCCATAATCAGATGTTGAGCGTCATTGTCACAGTCTTGTCGCAGTAATTAGTTCAAACCTTTTTTTTGTAACTCTGTTTCATTTAGCGTTCAGAAATACATAAAGATTTCTTTGATCTATTTAATTATTAATATTATATTGACAATATGCAAGAGCGATGCCTAAGAAGAACTCCAATGAGATCTTCTCAGTTTAACAATTAATACGATAATATTATATTAGCCCTAATCTAAGACTAAGTCTAAAGGCCATTGTCGTTTCAATCTCCTTATGCCAAAAGATTGAGTAATGTCAACTATTGATAGGTTCGAATGTGAGTCCAGTTTGCGTTTGTATTTTTCTTTGAATTCTTTGAACGTTTTTTGCACCGTTTTCATGTTGAGGTCGCTGTAAAGGGTTTTATTTGTCACGTACCACGGAAAATTAAGAATTGTACTTAAATTTTTTGACTGAGTTCTCTGCATTATAGCTATATTTGATTTGTAAGCACATTCCCAGAGCTCAATTCCGTAGGTCCAGATTGGTTTAATGATTGATTTATACAGCAGCAACTTATTTTCAACAGAGAGCTTAGACTTTTTACGCAGTAGCCAATTAAATTCTTTCATTTTGATCATTATTTGCTGTTTTTTTTTGTTTTTATGTGGCTTTTTCAAGTAAGTCTGCTGTCTAAACGGAGACCAAGATATTTCACAATGTTCTGTTTATTTTGACGGTAGTTTTATCGTGTTTTCAGGGACTTATTTATTGTTATTTGTGAATATTTCTATTAAAATCAATAAACCCATAAGCATAGGAACTGACTAGACAGTCAGTTCAATCCATTTCTTGCAATGATCAAGTTTTTATTGGAATCTTGATTACTTTTTCATGTTTGTTCATTTTTGGACAAAATGTCATAGTACCATTTTGCCATCAGGGTAGTTCATTCGAGGCCAATAAATACGAAAATTGAAAATTGTCAAAGATGATTGGCTTTTAACTTGTACTCTAATTATTTCTAAAAGAATCCAGCGGTAAAAAGAAATGACTTGCATTTATTGTAAAATTTTTTTTTCCCGTTCTGAACCCGGGGAGATTGATTACTATATAACTTATTAGTTATTATTATTAGTTTTCAATGTAAATTTTCATTTTGTCTTGTGTTTTGCTAAAATATATTTTCTTACATATGGATATTGTTGTACATATTTTTATTTTGATTTGTTTAATTCAACATATTAATATATGCACTTTTCCATTTTATTAATTTTATATAATGGTAGGTTTTCGGTTTTGTATTGAACTACTTTAGTAAGTGTAAAATAGGTTTTTCGGTTTCGTATTAAACTCATTTAGTAGGTGTAAAATAGGGAAGATTGTAAATCATTTTTATTATTGTTATGTATAATTTTTTGAATGTAGTCTATATATCCTGTAATCTGATTTTATGTTGATATTTCATAAATGATTATTGGCATTACGTGTACTTAATTAACAGAACTTAAGGCTTAATGTTTAATTGTTTTGTAACGCAATATAACTTTCAAACGATCGACAAGTTGTCTGATATACACTTTAGGAACAAATGTATGTTATTGAAAATGCAATTCCGGTACATGTAAAATATATTTCCTATATTGCTTTAATATAAATCTTAGTATCTAGATATAATTTATACATTATTTCTGAATTATCGATAAAAACCCGGAAATCAAAATTGAAATATTTATTTTATATTTCTGATATAAGAAATAGGAAACGGAATCTGAAATAATCAAATGCTATTGATACACTTGCATTTCAATCATTGCAGACTGTTTTCAGCGTTCTCTATAATATATTTCACACATACACACACACACATATATAAATATATATATATATATATGTGTATATGTATATGTGTGTATATGTATATGAATCATACATTATATAATATGATATATGTAAACTTTTCATTCTCGGTTTAAATATAATGTAAGTAATTTTAGTTGGCAATCTTATATAGGTAGTACTTACAAAACATTTTTGAATATTTTTACTATTTCTCTACATAAAAATGTTTCTTTTGATAACAACATTTTAATTTTTTTTATTCAGTTTACACTAATAATTTTAACCAACATATTACCTTATTATATCTGTAATTTATAGTATATCAAGTGTAGAGTATGATAAAAAATACAATTGAATTGATTAAATCTTTTGTCGTGATACAACCAAATTACCTCCAAGACAATCTAATTATTCTGATTTAATTTTTATTTATATTAGATAAATGAAGGTGAAAAATAATAAAAAAATAATAAGTTTAGACAAATCTAAAAGAGAAAAGTAAATGAATTCATGAACATTTTCTACGATAACATCATGCCTATTATATTGACTTATCAATTTATTATTATTGTGACCTTAAAATGCAAAAAGTGCCTACAAAAAATTAAAACAAAGAATGATTATCTTAAATAAACACATCGAGAATCGTGTTTGCGGAACTATAAAGATATTTAATTACATATTTATCACCGTTTATCAAAACATTATATAATCAAAAAGCTTGATCCTTAAAAATCGCTATCCTTTAAAAGCGTTACCAAAATTTTGTAAAATTGCGTGAATTATAGTTAGTTTTATATTTGTTCCAAATGCTTTGGTTGTTCCAAAGTTCATTTCATTAATAATTAACTTAATATTTTTTATCATTATTTAATTAACTGGCAAATAATAAAAATTAAATATGTGATAAAGAAAATTGTGATTTGACCTACATTTTAACCAAAATATTTTTAGTCTGTTTCTTAGTACTATTTTATTTGTTTTTTACTCATCAATTTAGCAGAAATATTATTAACTAAAGATGTGTACATAATTTTATGAAAAATATACAATAATATAAACATATCATTATTTTTTAGTTTTTTCCACAGATAAGCTATAAAACAAAATATATTATAAACTAAATTTTAGCACTCTTATGTACGTCATATATCACCGAGGTCACAGATCTGAATTTATAAACATCGATAAAAATTTTGTAAGAATTATAAAACTCAGAATTAGTTACTAGAAACAGTTTTTAAATCACATATGAATCATATACCAGAACCTCGTCTCTATATCAGTCGTGCGTCTGAATTAGAAAGTCTGAAATTGGTGGCCTTATACATTATACGAGACAAATTAACATTTTATAAATATAAATAAATCGTACAAAGTTAATAAAAATTTCATTCTGATTAAAATACTGGCTTTAGCAAAATATTATCGTAAATTTTATTTTTGAGGAGCAAAAAAGATTTTTGCTGTTAAAAGACAATATTAAAAATAATGAATATAAATGAATAAAAAATACGTAAAATGTTATGTTCAAAATAGTACGATGTTTCAAAAATCATCAAAAATATGAAACAATAATGAACTTTCATATTAACTCAACGTTTTATATAAATAAAAAAATAATATTTTTTTATTTATATAAAACTCAACGTTTTATATAAATAAAAAAATAATATTTTTTTATTTATATAAAGCGTTGAGTTAATATGAAACGTTTTATATAAATAAAAAAAACAATAAAGTTTATATTTATTTTATATTTTTCTATGAAACTTATTACTATTTTGAACATAATATTTTACATATTTTTTATCATTACATATTATTATTATTGTTTTCATAATTCTTTTGTTGTTTTTTTCACTTCCCCCAGGGTGTGTTATAATAATCTTCTAAAAACCGAAAATGTACATTTTTGTATATCTATACGTTTTAGAAGTTTCTGAACATTTCAGCATACCTTGGAAAAAATGGATTTGTGTGTATGTGTGTATGTAGTATGTACATATGTATGTATAGGTACAATTTTTTGTCGACCTTTTCGGGAACCGCTCAACCGATTTGAATGATTCAGAAAGCATTCGATTCCTATTGATAAGGGTATGTGATGATTAGTTTTTGGAAAAGACAGGTATAGCCGTTTCGAAGATACGGAGCAAAGAGTGCAAAAATGGAAATTAAGTTTTTTGGAAAAACGGAGCATCTGATTTGAATGATTTAGAAACGTTTTATTTATATTGATGTAATGAAAAACTGATTAAGTTTATGCAAAGACAGGTCTAGCGGTTTCAGTGATCCAGAAAAAAAGTGTAACAAATGCCGTTTGGCTGTCGAAAATCATTTTTTTTTGTAATTTGAATCAAGTGATATATAAATGGCCATGAAAAATTTTCTAGAAATTTTCAAATTTACAAAAAAAAATGTTTAAAAAATTTAGTTTTCAAAAAATATCAGTATTTTCAAAAAAAGCAATTTTCCTATATTCCCATATCCTATATTCATTCCTATTTTCAAATGTTAGTATTTCTTTTCTGAGCTTCTAAAAATTTTAAATTACAGTATGGGAAATTCCAGCAATTTGCCTTGAGACACGATGCCATGCACTACTAATTATTTTTGTTACCATTTTAAATATAATTTCGTAACATTTTGGTAAACTATACGTACTAATAGCAATTGAAAGTTATCTACAATTACTTATCGTTATTTATTAGATTCTATTAGATTCTTTACTTTGGTTCAAATATTTTATCAAACTTTATAAAAAAATTAATTATAGATAATTTGCTACGACTAAGAAAAAATGTTTACATATTTTCTATGATCATAATAAAAACTTGATAAATGATAAACTCTGCTAGAGTAATTAAAAAATTGTTTTCAATCTATAAGTTAAGCTATTAGAATTTTTATAGATAAAGCACATCGTTTAGATGTTGATTTATTTTAATTGTATTATGAAATTCATCTGCAAATATTTGAATAATATTTTTATTTGGGATATTAGCAATATTAAAATTTAATTATTCAAAAATATTAAATTAACTTTAAAATGTTGTATTTTAATGTTAAATAATAATAGCACTATTTCAACAGTTAGAAAAACACAAGTTAATATTATACGTGAAAGATAGTAGAGTAGGGCGGGCCACAAAGGTCCAAATATCACATATTAAACAAACAACTATCTGACTAAGTTCAGTAAAATTTACAGCAAATCCTTTATTGTATAAATGCGTTTTTTTGCTATTTTTTTAAATTTGTCATCTGTTCCTTTTTACCCCATATAATAGGACAGAAAGGAGACAAACAGATCCAATGTATTATTTATAATGTTAAAGAGGTTTTACAAAATAATAGCAACATTATTCAACCAATGCAAAATATGAATTTAATGGGTACATTATTTACAGAGATAACTTTGTATATAACAATGATCTGGTATTTCATGAGAAATATTCATTAACAGGATTGGAATAACTATTTATTTAAATTATCTCTCGTAAAATGCCTTTTTTTAACTTGATTTCCTTTATATTTTGCTATTTTTCATTGTTTACAACTTTGCAAGGGTAAAGGTTCAGTTGACCTCTACTTTCAAATATTGTTGTTAAAAATTTTTTACTTTACTTGGTTTTGAGATATCGGTGGTGGACCTTTAAACTTTAATTTTTATATTGTTGCACCATTATTCATATTGATATCTCACAATATATTTTTTCATTATTTATTTCGTAGATATTTTTGCAATTTATAAAATCTATTATATAGAATAAATTGTTAAATTCAAATAGTGGTTATTAGAATATTTTCTGACGCATTAATAATTTTCACTTACTAAAAATGTTTGAAGTTTTCTGTTGTAAAAATGAAAAATTCTTTTTTGTGAAAAAATGATCTAAATTTTTGATTCTAAAACATGGTTAATAAACTATTGGTGCATGGCATCGAGCCTTAAGGCATACTGTTGGAACTTCCCGTACAGTAATGAAATAGTCAAGAAAATTTGAATGTTTTTAGTCGAAATTAAAATTGAAATTGAAATTTTTTTCTATTTAAAAACAAAATTTTAATAAAGTCTTGAAATTTAAAAATGGAAATAATATTTTTTTTTGGTTTGCCTAAAAACACATCATTTCTTCACACTATCGACATAAGCAAAATAGGTCAATGGCTATTTTTGCACTGTTTGCTCCGTATTTGAGAAACCGCTGGAACTGCCTTTGCAAAAAAAATCAATCAGCACGTCTCTCTATTAATATGAATCATTCTAATCGGATACACGGTTCTCGAGAAAACCGAACCATTTTCCGCACTTTTTGTTCTGTATCTCCAAACGGCTGCACCTGCCTTTGCCTAAAACGAATCAGCACATTTTCCCATCAGTTATTTGAATATTTCGAAAATCGGTTGATCCGTGCGTCTGAAATTGTGGAATAAAATTGTATCCCCTCAAAACACACACGCGCATCTCTTTTTTTTAAAGGTATGCCGAAATGTTCAGAATCTCTGAAAATGCAAAGATATGCAATAATTTTTATTTTCGATTTTTGAACGATTACCATAACTTACCCTATTGGAAGTTTGAATATAAATATAGAATTAATATTTTTAATTTGCGGCTTTAAGATATTTCATGTGCTACTTACTTAGTTACTTATCATAATAAAATTTCATTAGCAATATTTATTAATCTATTAAAACTGTATCTTTATTCATCTTCAAATATCTATTCCAACATGAATTGATTATAACACTTGAATAATTCCACGTAATATTTCGCATACGAAGAAGAAAAAAACGTGACTCTTATGCAAGTAGAATTTGCTTGAAAATTTTTCATATGCATACCGATGCTATAATTAATTGATATTTGAAAGCTGACTTGGCGAATTAGAAATCTCGTACTATGTCCGATGTTT
>NW_020539725.1:10564421-10590571 GCF_003426905.1 Ctenocephalides felis | reverse complement strand
AAATTATGTGTGTGTGTATTTGAATCGATTTCGGACCTTTTGTCGACGTTTTCTCATGGCTGGACTGATTTCAAAAATTCAAAAGCCGCGATAGATTTGAAAAAGTTAAAAACTATTAGAAAGATATTAGTTGGGAATCGCGTTGATTAGTTTTTTTTTCGTAATTAAATGTTGAAGTTTTTTTTGAGGATTCTGATAAAACTTTGTGTAACGATAGACTTCATAGTCTGAAATAAATATATATTAAATCAGAAATTTGGAGCGTGCTTGAGCGATTCTAATCAGAATCTATGCCTGTATGTTCTGTATTGATTCGTTGATAGCTACTGATTACAGTTTACGTCTACATTTAAATAAAATACATTTTTATAACACGAAAACAAAGGAATGAAATGTGTTAAACAAAATGCTACTTACAACCAATAATTATTTGATACCATTTCAAGAAGTTGTTTTTTGCTGAAAGAAATTTATTACAAAATTATGAATGTACGCTATATTTTGCATCGAAGGTATATAAATATACATATATATATATATATATATATATATTATACTGGTCGGCCATTACTTTTGTTACGGCCACAAAGTCCGCTTGAAAATTCTGATTGTGCAATGCAACAAACATAAATTTAGGATTACTGTCGTCAATGCAACCGTATAATTTATCACGATTACAAATTATTATTTATATACGGTTGCCAGTTTATAAAAATGACTTTAATAACCGAATTCCACAATGGTTATTTATAATGGTGTTCAGGATTGCAAAGTCAAGGATTTGGGTTAAAGAGGTTAACGACAGTGCTTGATCAGATTTTTCAGATTTACTTCAAACTGTATTTCATGTTTGATAGAAAATTTAAACATTTATATTACAAGCATATATTTTTGAAACATAATAGTTACGGTTATAGTGATATAAAAAATAAAGAGAAACAAACAAGTTTTAAATATACTAACTCCTACGCTTTTCTGCAATTCAACACGCCTCATTGTTGTCTTAAACGGATATAGAGTATCATAAAATTATACATGTTAGGTCATTTGACACTTATTCCAGCCATAGTAGATTAACATACAGACAAGCGTATCATTTATTATACTTATTACGTTATATCACTAAGTTTGAATAAAATGGTTTGAACATTATTTAGAATATCGTAAGTAATATTAATTAGTCCCGGCGTTTCTTATATTAGGGACAATGAAGGTTATTGTATCCTCTAAGTAGGTACACTCTTATAACAAATCACAAATATAGATGCGTTTTGATATACGTGTAAAAATATTGATACGCAGATGACATATAGACAGGTGGCAAGGTAGATAAATGGACAGATAGATTGGTAGACAATTATAACTAATAAGAAAACAGACAGATAGACAGTTAGAAAAATAGAAAGATAGACATTTAGACAGGTGGAAAGGCAGAAAAGTAGGCAGATCTATTGGAAGGCAGGTAGACAACATGTAGGCAGACATATAGACAGGTGCCAAGTTAGATAAGTAGACAGATAGGCAGGTAGACAAGTAGACTACTAAGAAAATAGACAAATAGACAGTTAGAAAAATAGAAAGATAGGCATTTAGACAGGTAAAAATGCAGAAAAGTAGGCAGATCTGCAGGAAAGCAGGTAGACAACATGTAGGCAGACATAGACTGGTGATAAGGTAGATAAGTGGACAGATAGACAGGTTAACAAGTAGACTAATAAGAAAATTGACAGATAGACAGTTAGAAAAATAGAAAGATAGACAGGTAGAAAAGCAGAAAAGTAGGCAGATCTACTGGAAGGCAGGTAGACAACATGTAGGCAGACATATAGACAGGTGCCAAGTTAGATAAGTCGACAGATAGGCAGGTAGACAAGTAGACTACTAAGAAAATAGACAAATAGACAGTTAGAAAAATAGAAAGATAGAAATTTAGACAGGTAGAAATGCAGAAAAATAGGCAGATCTACAGGAAAGCAGGTAGACAACATGTAGGCAGACATAGACTGGTGATAAGGTAGATAAGTGTACAGATAGACAGGTTGACAAGTAGACTAATAAGAAAATTGACAGATAGACAGTTAGAAAAATAGATAGATAGACAGGTAGAAAAGCAGAAAAGTAGGCAGATCTACTGGAAGGCAGGTAGACAACATGTAGGCAGACATATAGACAGGTGCCAAGTTAGATAAGTAGACAGATAGGCAGGTAGACAAGCAGACTACTAAGAAAATAGACAAATAGACAGTTAGAAAAATAGAAAGATAGGCATTTAGACAGGTAGAAATGCAGAAAAATAGGCAGATCTACAGGAAAGCAGGTAGACAACATGTAGGCAGACATAGACTGGTGATAATGTAGATAAGTAGACAGATAGACAGGTTGACAAGTAGACTAATAAGAAAATTGACAGATAGACAGTTAGAAAAATAGAAAGATAGACAGGTAGAAAAGCAGAAAAGTAGGCAGATCTACAGGAAGGCAGGTAGACAACCTGCAGGCAGACATAGACAAGTGGCAAGGTAGATAAGTGGATAGATAGACACGTAGACAAGTAGACTGATAGGAAATAGACAGATAGACTCTTAGAAAAATAGGAAAGTAGACATTTAGACAGGTAGAAAAGCGGAAAAGTAGGCAGATCTACAGGAGGGCAGGTAGACAACATGTAGACAGACATATAGACAGGTGCCAAGTTAGATAAGTGGACAGATAGACAGACTGACAAGTAGACTAGTAAGAAAATAGACAAATAGACAGTTAGAAAAATAAAAAAAAAGACATTTAGACAGGTAGAAAGGCAGAAAAGTAGGCAGATCTACAGTAAGGCAGGTAGACAACATGTATTTGAAATGTATGGGTTTAAGTTGAATATTCGCAATTACTTGATAATAATGTTACAACAAAAAATTTACGAAATTAGCAAATATAATGAAAACTTTTTGAATGTCTGGTACAAGTGCATATTTTTACTAGCAATAAGTTTAGACAAAACTTAGAAGCAAAGAAACATTTAAAACGAAAAATATAAGATACGATATAACATATAATCGAATAAGAAAGTTTTATGTCCGTGATTTAATTTTGATTTAAAAAAAAGATTTTTTTAAGAAAACTAATTTTCATTGTATCCCTAAATATAGTATTCGCTATTTCAAATCTTATTAAAGAAATTATCATAAAATCCCCCCCAACTCGTTCTGATTTGACCTAAAAAAATATGGTCACCTTTGGTAGTCACTTACAATTAGACAGGCGAACAAGTAGGCTATCAGGCAGGTCTACAATGTACAAGTCAAACATTTATTGATTGAATTGATTATTCACATTAATTGTTTATATTGCTGATAAAATTAAATAGTTTTGCATAGTTTTCCCAAGGTAACAGCATGTTTTCATTTATGACCCTTTCAATTATAACCGCATATTTTGAATGAAGATCATCAAAAATAAAACTGATAAAAAATGATCTAACTGGTTATAAGTAGCATTTTGCCTTAGGGCAATTTATAAGTGAAAATAATCGACTCAATCAATAATAATTGAAATTGCGATTAAGAATTCAGATTTAGCAACTTTTAAAAATAGAATAGAGAAATAGAGGATAGAATTTTTAAATTTTGATGCGTCGCATTATTCCATATTTTAATGATTTTTTTTTAATTCAACGACTTGTCTCAGGCTTATAATATGTAAATATGTTATTTATGGTAAAAAATATGATTCCTTTTTGAGAGATGGATTTTTTTTTTGACGATTATGATAAAAAAAATTCAACAAACTAGTTACAAAAAAGAACTATTTTTACCAAAAACAATAGCACTATTCGCTATTGATATAATTTGAACAGTTTTGAAAGCTCGCATATATGGGTCAAATTGTACCATAATTATTATATTTTTTTAAATTTTCTGTTTTAATATCTAAAAGTAGTGTAAATACAGTCATTCAATTAATGTGAATACAGTTATTCAATTTTTTTTCTTTGTTCTTACTGGTGGGTGAACATGTATTAATACTCATGGGTCGTTTGATGGAAATTTTCATCGTGCAAAGAAATTAAATTTTGGATATAACTAAGGTGAACATATTTTTGTTAAATATTGTTTTAAAATAACAAATACTATTCAAGGTTACAATAAAAAACAGTTTTTTAGGTACATACATTTTTATAATCAGAGCTTACTTTTCGTACTTTTCAAAAAACTGAGACTATCCGGGACAAATTGCTTTTAAAAAAACCCGGATCACAAGGTGGAAATCCGGAAATGTCCCGACCAAACCGAGACGTAATATATAACAAATCATTATAAATATAATATTAATCATATGAATATTATATTAATACTAAAGTTTATAAATTTAATTTGTTTTTATAAATTAATTTTTATAGGTTTATATATATATGTATATATATATATATATATATATATATATATATATATATACTTATTTTCATGAGTTTATAATTAAATTCTTGGCGGTCTAAATAAGATGTTAGAAGCGCAACGAATGTAGCTATGGGCATTAATTTTTAAAAATAACAATATTAATTTCAATTTTTTTCATTGCAGTAATGCACTTAATGATTGGATTGATATATCATATTTGTAGTGAAATATGATTGTTCTATTGAAAATATCGTAAGAGAGTAACTTAGTTTCTTCTAGGAAAATAGTATAAGTGGATAAAAGTACCGGCAGATACATGCAGTAGCGTTACTTTACCCGAACAAAAACCGTTCGAATCGTGAGCAGCAAAAAACGTATTAGAATAACAGCAATCGCAGCCAAAACAATGTCAAACGTTATTTTCAATTTGTATTACTATTACGGCACCTTGTAACGATTATATTAGCGTATCTATAAAATTATAAAAAAAAAACAACAAAAACAAGCTATTATTTCATGTTTAGCGTGTCTATTGATAATTTGCAAATATGAATTGAAATAGTATATGGAAGGAAATATGTGTAATTAAAGGTGAATGGCAGTAAGGTTTTGAATAAGTTCAAATGTATCACCTAATACTTGCATGGGCCCAGCGGTGGCGAAATCGAAGCCCAAACTAATTCCGGGTTCGCTGGTTCGATTCCAGCCACGATCAAGCCCGACATCAGGCAGCATTGATGTCAAATTTCTACTTGAGGTTATAGACCTTTAATATAGCTTTAAGTGAAAGTCGCCTCTTGTGGCTATAGTACATATAACAAATGGACAACAAATACTTTGAGTATAGTTAGTTAAGTCACAACTAAATTGGATAACTACTAAGTTGCCATTCAAAAAACAATTACAGAATGTCCTAGTATGACAAATTTTTAATTAAAAGTACAATAAAAAATCTCATATAAATTACTTAAATACATTTTCTTGATTATTTTTTTTTAAATGTATTTTTTCCTATGAGCTGTTGGGCTGAAACGATTAATTATTTGAAGAACTTTTTTTAATTCAAATATTATTATAATATATAATTAGAATACTTATCGTAAAGTTGTAAGGACCAGTTTGCAATTTTTTTTTAATTTTTTTATATTCTATCTATGCTACATTTATTCTTTTCTACTAAAAATGAGCAAATACAACATACAATAATAAATTTAAAAGATGAATAATGGGATAATATAAATTAGTCTATAAAAATTCTTAACCATAAGTATTAGATGAACATTAAATCAGGCATTTTGGAAGTTGTTTTCTAAGTTTTGAATAAAATATATATTAGTGAAATAATTCAAAATAAATCATTAAGTGTGACTTAAATGATTATAATATATCAATATAAAAATTTAAAACACTTAGATTGTGAAACAAATTTCACCGATTCGTTAAAAATAGATTCTTTGTTCAATATAAAGAAACTGTTTTACTGATCTATACCAAAATTAATGTCTCTATACTTGAAATTTTCTGATAGAAATATTTGTTTAAATATTAAAACCAAACTAAACTCATTTAACATGGAAAAAACATGAACTTTAATACAATCAGTATTGCAGATTATGTTTTTTTGAAACATAATTGAAAGTTTCGTATTTAATAAAATAAAAGTTAAATTTCAAGTGTTCAAGATTTTCTGGTAAAGTACAGATATCTGAATTATTAAAACTAATATCCAATTGTTTTTTATAATTGAATCTGATTTTTGTATTAAACAGCATTTTTATATTAAAAAGTTTTAAACAAATTGGTTTTCAATGATATATTTTTATTTATTATTTTTGAATTTTAATATTTATATTTGTTTAATAAATTCAAATACTAAAAAATAATTACATCGATAATTTTTATTGCAGAAGTGGTATTTCAAGAATATTTTGTTATCTACTAGATAAATTACGTGGTATATTACTTTTAATTTCTACTGACCATAAAATATTCCGAATATAAATGCAATCATTTGCTGATGTTGATTAAATTTCTTAGAATCTATATTCTTATTCTCATATAAAAATTTAATTATTTTTGTAATACTGATAATAATTCAAGCTGGTGATTCGATATATGCACTAAGGCTTCAGATTTTAATAATAATCATATTTTTGTACGGATTAAAATTTAATTAATTTTGTTTATCACTCAATTAAAATTTATTTTAATTTGCTATAAATTAATATATTAAATTATCATAATAGTTTTTCGGATTCTCAAAGTAATAAAATTAAATATTTTTTTAAAGATTTATTCAATTTGATAATTAAATGTAATTGAGAAGCACATAGTACAATGTGAAAATATCATTTTCATTTTTATTTCTGTTTAAATTTAGTTATACCTAGTTTTTCTTTTATAACTATGTTAGCTAAGTTACTTATTGTTTTTAGTTTTTGTTAGTTTGTTTCATTCTTTAATTATTTGAAGGTGTCGTACTGAAGATGGTGTCTAATCAGAATTTGAAACGTTTCTTACATTAATTAAAGTAACCTCTGAATAATTATCTTTTTTTTCAATAGTTGAAAAATAGTTGGGAAACTTAGTATTATTTATAACTATTTTTCTTTGATGGTTATTCAAAATTATCTAATTTTCTTCGAGCAATTAGTTGAAAATCGTGAGTTCCTTGAACCAATTGGCTGCAGCTTTTAAATTATTCATATCCCCATTTTCAAATTTGAGCTCGATTACTTAATCTTAACATATGCAAATGATATTCCTTGGGTCATATTTTAAATGACAATACATCATCTAAAATACCGAAGGCCAAGTATTGTAATCCAACTTAAAGACTAAACTAATAATACAGTAGTATCGTTACGAAATGATTATATGATGTACCAAAGCCAATTATATAAATAATAATAATTAACAAAAATTTAATTATACAAATTTTATATGAAAACAAGTTTGCATTATTTTAATATGGATATGTAAACATCTATTTATCTAATCATCTACTATATATATTATATAGTAAAACCGAATCATTTACTTCAATATTTTTTACAGAAAATCTTTCAATGTTTTTTTCACTTATGATTTATGTGATTAACTCATATAAAATTTTGGTTTTGTAATCAAAATTCAATCTTCACATGATTGACTTTCATGACTTCAAGAATTAGTAAAATGGTGATTTTGAAAATTTTAAAAGCTCGAGCGTTTCTCAGAAAAAAACTTTAGGCTACATATTTGTTTTGAAGATTCTAATATATTTTAACATATATTTGAAATATTAACTTTACCGCGTTTGCTTTATTCATATAGCTTCTTTTAAGCTCTATCTCCTTATTCTATAATAGATTAAAGAAATGTATTTAATGAGTTAATATATTTTAGTTTTTTTAATCACATAACGATCGAGATTTTTTCCATAAAGATTGATTCAAAATATTAGGTTTTTTATATAAGATTTTAAAAGTTAATTTAATATAATATAATTTATTATAATATCGTATTTTCCTGATACGATTTTTCCGAAGGAGAAGAGTTTATGTTTTGGCCAGATAATTGGATTTGCTAATTTTGTTTTGCCGACGTTTAAAGTCATTCTGAATCGATTGAGACTAACTAACGTTTGAACGAAAATCGATTGACCAGATTTCAAAAATTTAAAAGCCATACAATGTAACTCGATAAGGCTCGTTGATTAGTTTTGCGCAATAATCGGCCGATCCGTTTCTTCATAAATACCAGAAAAGTAAAAAAAATTGTCCACGTTTTAGCTTACAATTTTTATTCAATTTCAAAAAATCAAAAACTTTTCAAAAAAATGTGATGAGTCAAAATTTGTGCTAAATTTTTGTTATGTGACATTCATCGACTTTTCCCAAAAACGGATGAAGCTATTTCAAAAATTAACTAGTGGTGTATGGCATCGTGCCTTAAAGGAAATTGCTGCAACTTTGCGTTTTGTAACGAAGAATATTAAATGTTTTCAAATAGATTATTATAAATAAATACTGTAGCATTGTCTAATATTTATAAGAATTATATAAACTGAATTGTAAAATTAAAACTATTTATTTAAAGTATATAAGTGAGCTTTAGAACTTTAGTCAGAATTAAAATTAAAATCTGAATTATTTTCGATATACAAAAAAAATTCGGATGATTCTTAGTTCACTCAATAACTACGATTTTTTGCACATTTAGCTTCATATCTTTGAAATGGCTGGAACTGCCTTTACCAAAAACTAATCACCACTTCTCCTAATCATTACAAAATATTTTTTGGATCGTTCAAATCGAATATTCTATTCTCTCAAAAACTCAATTTCTATTTTCTGCAATCTTTTCTCCATATTTCCGTAACGATTGGACTTGCCTTTGCCAAAAACTAATCAGCACATCTCCCTATCAATAGGAATCGAATGTTTTTCAAACCATTCAAATCAGTTGATCCGTGCGTCCGAAAACGTGGACGAAAAATTGCGGACACACAAAACACACACACACATCCACTTTTTCTGAGGAATACCAAAATGTTCAGAAACGTAAAGATATGCAAAAATTTTCATTTTCGATTTTTGGTCCGTGACTATAAACTCACCCTACGGTGAGTTAAAAAAAACATTCGATGAAAATTCATTAAGAGATTTGGATTTATAGAGAGATTTTGGACTCTTGATTGGGTTTGCTAAACGATCGGTCAATTCAATTTTTTAAATTAACAGAAAAGAACAAAACTTTTCGTCCACATTTTTTGAGACCCCCCACTTCGTCATCTGATATAATTTATGACCATTTTTATTCTAAATTCTAAAAACATTAATAAATGATTTATGAAAAATGCAGTAAAAATAACTTTCAAAAATCTCATAAAATTCATGCCACTCGGACAATAACACCCCCTTAAATCAGTTTCTCAGAAGACAAGTAAAAACAAAAAGTACACATTACCCTGATCTAGTTTAAACGCTCTATTTACCGACAATTGAAACGTCTTCAATTAAAATTCGTTGTTTAAATTATGCCAAATAAGATCCGTGTATCAAATTTCAACCAACAACACATTATTATCTAATAAATCGAAGGTCAAGCAAAACATTTAACCGCACGGAGGTATACCTCCGAATACAAGACCAACTTAATAATACACCATTATTACGGCCATAACTCTTTCGAAATGGTCAATTACTCATCACAACAGAATAAAAAGTACGAACCTATCGCAGAAATTCGATGCAGTAACCTCGGCCCCTGTTCGGAACCGGATATTCGATCCAGGATCCATCTTCTTGGGGCCCCCTCTCAAAAATTTCAGCTCCAAGTATTTACCCAGAGTGCAGTTCCATTTCCTCGCAATATGGACAGAGCATTCTATCGCATTTCAGTCAGAACAAGATCGCCTTTACGCGAGCGCGGACGTTAAAACTTCGTTGCGAACAAATACAATACGAAAACTAATTTATAAACTTTATAAAATATAACACAGTTTTAAATTTTCAATTTGACCTTTTCTTTTTCGTTTTGACGTTTCACTGTTATGAAAATTAGTGTTGCCCGATAGGACCAAAAGGGTGGTTTAGTGTTTGACAATCAGTGCTGACAACTGTTAAATTCAAATATGAATAATAATGACATATTTGAAAACATAATTGAAATAATTATTTTTCGATGTTATAAATGAAAGTTATTATGGTTGACAATTGTTAAGTGATTGTATCAGTGATATTTTATTTAGTATAGTTTTGGATTTGCTGTGACAAATAATAATAAAACATATTAGTGTTTGTGGATTTATGCATGTGTTAGTTCTACAAATTGAAGGTAAAATATTTGAACTAATATCGTTTTTTTATGAAATTTATGTTTATATAAAAATGGCGTTTAAAAACTTTTTATTTGCGCTTGTGAAAGTTTATGAAGTAGCTAGCTATTGCTATATACTTTACTCGAGTATATAGAGTATGAATAAAAATGGGGAAAAATTTGTATAATATTAAAATAATTTTTTAATGCCTCAACTGTATATAATATTTATATGATTTATAAATCATTTAAGCTATAAGCAAAGTATAGTATATAAACTATAAATGAACATTTGCCATAAATGAAAGTACTATCTTACAATTAGTCATAATAATCATTTAAGGCCATCGGTTCCTAAACTTTGTTGTATCGTAGACACTCTGGGCTTTGCCATGGACCCCCTATTCACTTGATATAGTATTTTTTTATAAGTTTCCGTTTTTATAAGTGCAGTACTGCAGTTTAATACTAAACTCTAGTGGTGTATGGCATCGTGCCTTAAGGCAAATTGCTGGAACTTCCCGTACCGTAACGAAATGTTTGAGGGATATTAAATGTTTTCAAATAGATTATTATAAATACTGTAACATTGACTAATATTTATAAGAATCATATAAACTGAATTACAAGGTTAAAATTATTTGTTTAAAGTATATTAGAACAAAATTAAAATTAAAATCTGAATTATTTTCGATATACAAGCATTTTTTTGTAAATATTGAAGAGAAATATTTAAACAACAATTTAAAAAAGCAATTAAAAGTTAAAACAAGCAGAAATTTCTTTGAATCATTCAAATCGGACTCTTAGTTCTCTCAAAAACTGCCATTTCTTGTACATTTAGCTCTGCCTTCGAAATGGCTGACTTTGCCACAAACTAATCACCTCTTTTCCCAATTATTACAAATTGAATGTTTTTTAGATCATTCAAATCGGATACTCCGTTCTCTCAAAAACTAGATTTGTATTTTCTGCACTCTTTGCTTCGTATCTTTGTAAAGGCTGGACCTGCCTTTAAAACTAATCTAATCTAATCATCTAAACTAAAAACTAATCAGCACTAATCATCTCCCAATCAATAAAAATCGAATATTTTTTGAACCATTCAAATCGATTGATCCGTGCGCCCGAAAACTTGGACGAAGAAATGCGGACATACAAAACACACACACACATACATACTTTGTCTGAGGTATGCCAAAATGTTCAGAAACCTTCAAAACGTGAAGAAAAGCAAAAATTTTCGTTTTTGATTTTCGGCCCATTACTATAACTACCCCACGGGAAGTCAATATTTAAAGTAAACTAGCTGTAAGTGGAATTCTGTCTTAAGGCAATTAAGGCATCGTGCCTTAAGGCAAATTGCTGGAACTTCCCGTACCAAAAATTATTTTTTCAAAAACGATTAACATTTTTGAAAAAAATTTACTTCAAAAAAATTAGATTTTTGAGAAACCATAAATTTGACAAAAAATTACTTTTTTTTGAAAAAAAAATTTTTTTTTTTGAAAAATAATTTTTTTTTTTTTTGAAAACAATTTTTTTTTAAAAGAAAAATGTTTTCTTCATTTTGACATATTTTGAAAATTCAAAGCAATCGTACTGCTTGAACTGCATAGAGACATAGAGAAATGTCAAAGCGCGCAAGTGCCGCGCTGCCGTCTAGTGCATAAGCATTGGTACGGAACCCATAGAAATGTAAAAAAAATTATACTTATTGTTAAAATCTCTATAAAATATCTGATAATTTGATGTGCATATGTCTAATGATCATTTTTAACCGCCAAATGGCTCATTTTTTTACTTTTTCCTCCATATCTCCGAAACCGCTAGACCTGCCTTCATGAAAATTTCATTAATTCTTCATCTTGTCAATACAAATGAAATGATTTTTGAATTATTCGCATCGGACGCTCCGTTCTCTTAAAAACTGAGTTACCGTTTTCGGCACTTTTTGCCCCGTATCTTCGGAACGGCTAGACCTGCCTTCGCCAAAAACTAATCAGCACATCTCCTTATCAATACGAATCGAATGTTTTTTGAATTATTCAAATCGGTTGATACGTGTTCCCGAAATCGTCGACGAAAATTTGTATCCGCACATACATACACACACATACATACATACATCCACACACACACACATACATCCATTTTTTCTAAGGTATGCCAAAATATTCAGAAACCTCTGAAACGTAAAGATATATAAAAATTTTCATTTTCGATTTTTTTGCGATTACTATAACTTGCCCTACGGGAAGTTAAAAAACATATTTTAAGTTTATACACTTACTAATTGAATTTAATATAATAAAAATTAAGCAATAAGTATGTGGTAAATTATAAACAATATATATTTTTTAGACGTCCCGGTTTGTTTACTAAAAATCCGCAATTCCTATTACAAAAAATTGATTCATATCAAAACACTGATTTTTCAGTGTATGTTTTATTAGCATTAGTTATTTTCAATCCAAAAAGAATAACTTCATAAAAATTTTGAGAACTACATAAGAGGAAAGTTAAGGCAGCACAAAATAAAATACGCTGAAGTAGTAATAAATGAGTTTTGATTTTATTTCTTTCAAAATTAGTTTTTATTGGAGTGAACTAATTCAAATGGCAATCACATTCAGTATAATATTATGTTTTATTTATTGAGAATTGTGTATTTGTTGCTGAAACTATATTAAAATTATCATAGTTTCAATTGAAAATAAATAGGGTACAGTGGGCCTAAGGGTCCGTTGTCCATTGAATCATTATTTCAAAAACAACCGAAGTATAGATGTTTGTAGTGATACTATTTTGAAGCAGAAGGCACAAGCCAACACCTTAATTCTTGCTACCTCGCTATCTTGAGATAAACGAAAACATATATATATCAATATTTATATCAAAAGTATTTTTCTTCGATGGTAGTTTTTTTTTGGTTTTCTGCTCTTATATTTAGTTTATTATACCTGAAAATAATGTTTAACTACTAATAAGATTTTATTAAATGATTCAATAATATTTATTTTTAATGTAGATTCAACAGTTTTATTTCGTATAACATTTGTAAAAGCTCAAATGTGGGTGGGTTAAAAAGGACCAACTAAACCTTCATATTGGCAAGGTGTAAAAATAAGAATTAATAAATAAACAATGAAATTAGGCTATAAAAAATCAATTTTACAACAAAACAATTAAATTAATAGTTAATGTTAATAGTGTTAATTAGATTTGTGCTGATGAATATTTTTTTCGAAATACCAGATCACAACAAAATTTTTTAAAAAATGGTCCAATAATATTTTACATTAGTTATATAATGTAGCTATTATTTTGTGAAATTTGTTTAAAATAAAAAAAGACAAAAAGGGAAAGATGACACATTTTAGAAAAATAGTAAAAAAAACATTTTTATATTTAGCAATTAACGGACAATCTCACGGAACATAGTTCGATAGTTGTTTATTTGATTCATGTTATGTTTTTGTTAGTGTTGCATTTAGTTTAAACAGTCAACTTCGACCTTAAATAAAAATAAGAAATTTGGCATATAATATTTTATTAACGTCTGTCAGGGTAATTTGTATAATATTAAAAAAAATTGTAATTTCAATACTATTCTATTTACTTTGTTCTCCGCCTTACCCTATGGTATTATGCTCTACTTCGAATTACATGAATTTACAACAATATTTTGAAACTCGAACTTCACATAATTTTCACACTCGTACATCGTCTTTTCTGATAATAGTATCGTAACATCCATTTAAACGAAGTGCATTAAACTTCGAAACTATCGTTAAATCTTTTCATTGTCACAGAAAATAGATTTAACGCTCATAAATATGCATGCAGTCAGACAATTTAAATATCTGAAAGTTCTGTTTTCTATCATTGTTCCAAAGGCTTCATCTTTCTCTACGAATCGTAAATTCAAATAAAACGTATTGAGCGCGACCGAATGCTAATGTGCCTCACCGATGTTAAAATAATACAGTTCCTTTTTAATTGATCTCCTATCAGAGCGTGAAGTAATTGTTGCATAAAAATTAAAAATCATTCATATGAATCATCAAGGAGATCACTTGATTTTACTTCGTGTTTATAGAGTTTCTAAGATATTTTACAATTTGTTTTTACAGAATACACATACTGCTTATAGATAGGGGAACTATGTAAAATTGTAACATGGGCAAAATGACACAGTGGCCTCATAAAAATTGGTTTTCGTAACGTTTTCGCGACTCTATAACGTTAAGTAAACCATAATTACAAACGTGTCAGATGTTGAGCGTCATTGTCACTCTTGGCACAGTAATCAATTCGCGTACCGCGATTTCAAAAGTTTATTTTTTATTTATTTATTACAAGATTTACAACTGTCCACTTAAGGACATTTAGTGGATTTGCTGCATTTACAATTTGCAGCCGTAATAGGGACATTGTATATTATAGTGACATGTTGGAAAAACAACTCAATAGTTAGTAAAAAGTTTGCTAGAGAATTTGGATGACTGATGAGCTTGTTCTATATTTATGCTGTTTTTGTTAGTACATCTTTTATGGTAGGTAAGTGAATTCGTGTCGAGAAAATATAAATATTGTAACGCTGGTTTTCTCGTGTTTTTAGGGACTTGTAATCAATTCTATCAAAATAATGAACTTATGCCAGTACTAGTCAGTTCGATCAATTTTATTGCAATGATCAGATGTTTTATAGAATTTTGATTACTTGTTTATTGTTTTTTCATTTTTGGATAAAATGTCATAGTACTGTTTTGTCAGCATGGTATATAGTTTATTTGAGCCCAATAAAAAGCTAGTGCTGTATGGCCTCGTGCCTTAAGGCAAATTGCTGGAACTTCCCATACTGTACTAAAGTATTTGAAGAATAGTAAATGCGCTCAAATATATTATTAAATTTAGTTTATTTGAGCCCAATAAAAAGCTAGTGTTGTATGGCCTCATGCCTTAAGGCAAATTGCTGGAACTTCCCGTACTGTAATATATTATTATAAATACTGTAACTTTCATTATTCCTATTTTATAGATACGATATAAGAGATTATAGATTAGACGATGATGTTTATATAAGTTTACATGAAAAATAAATAAACAAAACATAGTGATCCCTTTCGAAGGGGGAGCTAGAATAAAGAATTTTTTCCCATATTCCTATACCTATATAAACTGATTTTATGTCAAGTATTTTAGCTATAATTGAAATTCAAATACAAATTATTTTGGTTTCGACGTTCTTCCAAAACGTCGACGAAAAATTGTATTCACAATACATACAAACAACATCCATTTTTATGCCAATATGTTCAGAAATCTCGATTTTTGGACAATTACAATAACTGACCCTACAAGAAGTTAAAAATTGAAACCTGTCCAAGGTGATTGGCTTTTAGTTTCTTCTCTAACTACTTCTAAAATCCTACCAAAGAATCCACTGTTAAAAATAGAGGTGAAGGTGGGTAACAATGTATGATTTGTTTCTTTTGGGCTAGTACTCGATGTGCTTTTGTCCCAAAGAGAATCTAACCTCAATTGTCTCAATGTTCTACACAATATTGTTATCCAATTTTCAAAATTATTCTTATTACTGAATAAAAATATAATTATTCAGTCTCTTTTGGAATTGATTAGTTTCATAAAACTCAATATAGTGTTTACACTGGTTTTGTTAGTTCTTGGTAGTTTTAGTTTATTAATTAAATGAAAATTTTCATTTTGTCTTGTGTTTTGCTCATGTATTTTTTTATTTATGGAAATTGCTGAACATGTTTTTATTTTAATATGTTTCTTTCAAAACTATAATCTAATATACACATTAGGAATAAATGTGTAATGTTATTGAAAGTGCAATTCAGGTACATGTAAAATATATTTCCTATATTGCTTTAATATAAATCTTAGTATCTACATATAATTCATACATTATTTCTGAATTATCGATAAAAACCCGGAAATTGAAATATTTATTTTATATTTCTGATATAAGAAATAGGAAACGGAATCTGAAATAATCAAATGCTATTGATACACTTGCATTTCAATCATTGCAGACTATTTTCAACGTTCTCTAGAATATATTTCATATTATAATACACATATTACTCACACATATACAATTCATATAATAATAATAATAATAAAATATATATATATAAATATATATATATATATATATATATATATATATATATATCCGTGTGTGTATGAATCATACATTATATAATATGATATATATGGAAACTTATCAAACATTCTCGGTTTAAATATAATGTAAATAATTTCAGTTGTCAATCTTATATAGGTAGTACTTACAAAACATTTTTGAAAATTTTTACTATTTCTCTACATCAAAAAGATTACTTTTGATAAGAACATTTTCATTTTTTTCATTTAGTTTGTTCTACTAATTTTACTTTTATATGTATTACCTTGTTATATCAGTATATAGTATATCAAGTGTGGAGTATGATAAAAAAAATACAATTAAATCGATTAAATCTTTTGTCGTTTTACAATCAAATTACCTCTAAGTTAATCTAATTATTCGGATTTAGTTTTTAGATAAATGAGGGTAAAAAATAATAAAAAATACATTATTTTATATTTGTCTTGATTCTTGAAACTTAAACAAATGTAAAAGAGAAAAGTAAATGAATTCATGAATTGATTTATCAATTTGTTATTATTGTGACCTCAAAATGCAAAAAATGCCTATAAAACATAAAAAAATTGATTATCTTAAATATATTTAAAATCATGTTTGCAGAACTACTAAGATATTTAATTACTTATTTATTACCGTTTATCAAAACAGTATTTATATAATAAAAAAGTGTTATCCTTAAAAATCGTTACCGAAATTTTGTAAAATTGCACGAATTCTAATTACTTTTATATTTGTTCCACATTCTCCGGTTGTTCAAAAGTTCATTTCATTAATAATAACTTCATTATTATTTAATTAACTGGTAAGTAATAAAAATTAAATATGTGATTATTGAATTTTATAAAGAAAATGTTGTATGACCTAAATTTTAACCAAAATATTTTCCAGTCTATTATAAAATTTTTCCATACTATTTTGTTTTTTTTCACCAATTCAGCAGAAATATTATCAACTAAAGATGTGTACATAATTTTATGTAAAATATACAATAATATAAACATACAATCATTATTTTTTAGTTTTTTCCACAGATAAGCTATAAAACAAAATATTTCATAAACTCAATTTTAGCACTGTTATGTACGTCATATATCACCGACGTCACAGATCTGAATTTATAAACATCGATAAAAATTTTGTAAGAATTATAAAACTCAGAATTAGTTACTAGAAACAGTTTTTAAATCACACATGAATCATATACCAGAACCCGTCTCTATATCAGTCGTGCGTCTGAATTAGAAAGTCTGAAATTGGTGGCCTTATACATTATACGAGACAAATTAACATTTTATAAATATAAATAAATCGTACAACGTTAATAAAAAGTTTTATTCTGATTAAAATACTGGCTTTAGCAAAATATTATCGAAAATTTTATTTTTGAAGAGCAAAAAGATTTTTGTCGTTAAAAGATAATGTTAAAAATAATAAATATAAGTGAATAAAAAATATGTAAAATACTATGTTCAAAATAGTACGATGTTTCAAGAATCATGAAAAATATGAAATAATATGAACTTTCATAATAACTCAACGTTTTATATAGATAAAAAATAATATTTCAATGATTTAAGAAAGAAGAACTGTATTGTTTTCATAAATCATTTGTTATTCTTTTCACTTCCTCAGGGTAAGTTATAGTAATTGTCCAAAAATTGAAAATGTAAATTTTTGCATATCTTTACGTTCCAGAAGTTTTTGAACATTTTGGCACACCTTGGAAAAATTATGTGTGTGTATGTATCTATGTATCAGTGTGTTCTTGAGTTTGATTCTGTAAAAAATTGTTTGATTTTTTACAAAAATTTAATTTTTTGGCCTCTATTTTCATAAAAAAAAAACAGCTGAGAATATAATGTTGAAAAAAGTTCGAAAATTGTAACATTTGTTCAAATATTACACTTTATTTTGTCTTACTTAAATTTCAGAGGTAATTATTCTTGACATTTTTCACATATATTGCCGAAAAAATTTTATTGCACTAAAACGGTAAAGTTTTAGCAAAGACAGGTCCAGCGGTTTCGGAAATCAAAAAATTTCATATATTGAGATGAGATGAGATATTTTGTTTTGTACTTTGAATCAACCGATATGAATAACTATAAAAAACATTCAAGAAATTTAAACATTTACAAAAAAATTAAAATTATAGGTTTCAGAATAAGCATTTTCTTCTATATTCAAAATTTTCAAATGTTTGTAGTTCTTTTCTGAGCTTTTGAAAATATTAACAGTACGGGAAGTTCCAGCAATTTTCCTTAAGACACGAAGCCATGCACCGCTAGTTATTATTTACTTTAATTACTATTTTGAATATAATTTTAAAACATTTTGGTAACCTTATGTACTATTAGTACAGTACAAATAACAATTGAAAGTTATATACAATTACTTATTGTTTTTGATTAGATTCTACCAAAAAAACCAGATTTGTATGATTTTATCATGCATTTCAGTTCAAATATTTTGTCAAGCTTTATAAAAAATTTTAATTATAGATAATTTGCTACGACTAAGAAAAAATGTTTACATATTTTCTATGATCATAAAAATAGTTTACATATTGATAAATGATAAACTCTGCTAGAGTAATTAAAAAATTGTTTTCAATCTATAAATTAAGCTATTAGAATTTTTATAGATAAAGCACATCGTTTAGATGTTGATTTATTTTAATTGTATTATGAAATTCATCTGCAAATATTTAAATAAAATTTTTATTTGAGATTTTAGCGATATTAAAATTTGAATTATTCAAAAATAATAAATTAACTTTAAAATGTTGTATTTTAATTTTAAATAATAATACTATTTGGATAGTTAGGAAAACAAAAGTTTATATTATACGTGATAGATAGTAGCCACTATAGGAGCTGGCCACAAAGGTCCAATTAGATTTTGAGCAATCATATTGTAAAAATCAAATCAATTATATCACAACAAATATCATATATCAAACAAACAACCATCTGACTAAGTTCAGTAAAACTTTCAGCTAATCATTGTAGAAATGTTTTTTTGCTGTCTTTTTAAAACTTGTCATCTGGTTCTATTTACCACATATAATGGGACAGAAAAGAGGCAAACAGGTCCAATATATTATTTTCAATTTTAAAGGGATTTTACAAAATAATAGCAACATTATTCAACCAATGCAAAAAATGAATTTCATGGGTACATTATTTACAGAAATAACTCTGTATATAACATTGATCTGGTATTTCGTGAAAAATATTCATCATCAGGATTGGAATAACTATTTATTCAGAAGACCTCTGGTAAATTTCTTTTTTTAACTTCGTTTAATTTTTATTCTGCTAATTTTGATTGCTTACAACTTTGCAAGAGTAAAAGTTAAGTTGGTCTCTACTTTCAAATATTGTTGCTAAAAAATTCTTAGCTTTACTTGGTTTTGAGATAACTTGGTGGACCTTTTTACTCGCGATCCTTAAAGCCCTGCTCTTATATTGTTGCACTACTATTTATATTGATATCTCACAATATTTTTTTTTATTATTTATTTCGTAGACATTTTTGCAATTTTTAATTTTTTTTAAAGAGAATAAATTGTTCTTAAATTCAAATAGTGGTATTTGTAAACATTTTTAGACGCATTAATTGTTTTCACTTACTAAAAAGTGTTTGACTCAAATTGTAAAAGTGAAAAATTCATTTTTGTGAAAAAATGATCTAAATTTTAGATTCTAAAATATAGTTAGTTAATTGTTGTATGGAATCGTGCCTTAAGGCAAATTGCTAGAACTTTTCGTACCGTCATGAAATAATCGAGAAAATTTAAATGTTTTTAGTCTGAATGAAAATTGAAATCGATTGAAATAATTTTTGATATTTAAAATAAAAATTGAAATAAAATTTTGAAATTTAAAAATTGGATTTTTTTTTTGCTTTTCCCAAAAACTAATTCTAATCATTTCTTTACACTATTAACACAAGCATGTATTTTGAATTATATGGTCAATAATTGCTATTTTTGCACTGTTTGCTTCATATTTGAGAAACCGCTGGAACTGCCTTTGCAAAAACAAAAATCAATCAGCACGTCTCTCTATTAATAGGAATCAAATATTTTTTTAATCAATCTAATCGGATGCACGATTCTAGCAAAAACCGAGTTACCGTTTTCTGCACTTTTTGTTCTGTATCTCCGAATCGGCTGGACCTGTCTTTGCCAAAAACGAATCAACATATTTTCCCATCAGTTATTTGAATATTTCGAATCGGTTGATCCGTGTTAATACAATTATTCGGATTTAGTTTTTAGATAAATGAGGGTAAACATAATAAAATTTTATATTATTTTATAATTGTCATGATTCTTGAAACTTGAACATATTTAAAAGACAAAAGTAAATGAATTTTCATAAGCATTGTCTACTATTATATTGATTTATCAATTATCTATTATTGTGAATCACCATTTTCTGCACTTTTTGTTCTGTACCTCCGAAATGGCTGGACCCATGCCTTTGCCAAAAACGCATCAGCACATTTTCCCATCAGTTATTTGAATATTTCGAAAATCGGTTGATCCGTGCGTCTGAAATTGTGGAATAAAATTGTATCCCCTCAAAACACACACGCGCATCCTTTTTTTTAAAGGTATGCCGAAATGTTCAGAAATCTCTGAAATGCAAAGATATGCAATAATTTTTATTTTCGATTTTTGGACGATTACTGTAACTTACCCTACTGGAAGTTAAAATATATATAGAATTAGTGTTTTAAATTTGCGGCTTTAAGATATTTCATGTGCTACTTAGTTTACTTATCATAATAAAAATTTCATTAGCAATATTTATTAATCTATTAACTGTATCTTTATTCATGTTCAATATTCATCTATTGAAAATCTATTCCAACATGAATTGATTATAACACTTGAATAATTCCACGTAATATTTTCGCATACGAAGAAGAAAAAAAACGTGACTCTTATGCAAGTAGAATTTGCTTGAAAATTTTTCATATGCATACCGATGTTATAATTAATTTGATATTTGAAAGCTGACTTGGCGAATTAGAAATCTCGTACTATGTCCGATGTTTGTGTAATGATGGAATATGCGAAAGACACCTGGACGGTCATACAAATTGTACGGGACGCTTTCTGTTCGTTGCTCGTTAGTTTCTTTTTCGTTCCTTTCGTTTTCTTTTTATTGAAAAAATCTGTTTTCGACTGCCGCGTGTTATGAAATTAACGATTCACCAGAAACGAGATGCATAGAAATTTGATATTTTGTATATCGTGGTTAAAGAACTTGCACAAGTAAAAGAGTGAAAAAAGTACTTGCTGTAATTCATGTTTGATTTTCAATTAAAATAATAGAAAAGTGACACTGTGTCTTAACGATAAAACCCATCTTTTTTTATAAACAAATATGGGACAAATATTATCTTACTTTATATAATAACATATAATTTAATGTTGGAAAACGTTTGAGAATTCTTGAACAAATTTGAAATATTGAATTAATTATTTGTTGTATAAATATTTTTTAATTCGATAGGGTAGAGCAAGTTAAAAAGGACCACTACCATCTACCATTATCACAAAAGTAAAACTAGCTGTAAGTGGAATTCTGTCTTAAGGCAATTAGGGCATCGTGCCTTAAGGCAAATTGCTGGAACTTCCCGTACCAAAAATTTTTTTTTTTTTTTAAAACGATTAACATTTTTGAAAAAAATTACTTTGAAAAAATAAGATTTTTGAGAAACTATAAATTGGACAAAAATTAGTTTTTTGAAAAAAAAAAATTTTTTTAAAAAAAATTTTTTTTTTTAAATTTTTTTTTTTTTGAAAAAATTTTTTTTCTTTATTTTGACATATTGTGGAAGATCTGAACTTTTTTTTCAAAGCAATCGTACTGCTTTAACTACATAGGGACAAAATATAAAGCGCGTAAGCGCCGCGTTGCTGTCTAACGCATAAGCATGGTACGGAACCAATAGGAATGTTAACAAAATGTATACTTATTGTTAAAATCTCTATAAAAATGTCTGATAATTTGATGTGCATATGTCTAATGATCATTTTTGACCGCCAAATGGCTCATTTTTTTACTTTTCCTCTATATCTCCGAAACCGCTGGACCTACCTTCATGAAAGTTGTATCGATTCTTCATCTTGTCAATACAAATAAAATGTTTTTCGAATTATTAAAATCGGACGCTCCGTTCTCTTAAAAACTGAGTTACCGTTTTCGGAACTTTTTGCCCCGTATCTCGGAACGGCTTGACCCGCCTTTGCCAAAAACTAATCAGCACGTCTCCTTCTCAATACGGATCGAATGTTTTTTGAATTATTCAAATCGGTTGATCCGTGTTCCCGAAATCGTCGACGAAAATTTGTATCCGCACATACATACACACACATACATCACACCACAACATACACACACACACACACACACCATACATCCATTTTTTCTAAGGTATGCCAAAATGTTCAGAAACCTCTGAAACGTAAAGATATATAAAATTTTCATTTTCGATTTTTTTGCGATTACTATAACTTGCCCTACGGGAAGTTAATTAGGAATTCTTTAACAACAATATTTGAAATAAGTATAACCTTGTTTGAAAATTCGTAACAAAGTATTTTTTTTCGTTATTAGTTTTTTTGGTTGTTAGTTTAGTTTATGTGACTTTAACATAATTTTACAGAAACAGAAACTTTACTCTGAAAAAGGTGTGTGAAAATAAGAAAATAGTAAATAAAGTAGTAAATTGAGAACAGAATAGCAATTTTAAAAGAGATAAATTAAATTAGTAGCTATTTCAACTCGATGTCCAACAGTGACTCGAAGCCGATGTATTTTTCTGACGAAATACCAGATCATCAAGGTTTATAGAGTAAAAAATGTGCCTGTTTGAATAATGTGGCCATTATGGGGTTAAATCATTTAAACATAAAATTAAGGACATTGGATCTGTTTACTTGCAAGAACTTGATGTATTGATTTTTTGACGTTGCTAAAACTTCTAAGTACAAAAGTATAGTTAGAATTATAAAAATTAAAGTATACAATTGTTCAACAATACTTTTGTAAAAAATGGTAAAGAGTGTACCCAGTAGTCCACCAATTGAGTTAAAATAAGCATTTTACAAGAGATAAATCAAATTAAACAATGATTCCATCTCTGCTGATGTGTATTTCTGAAAGGTACCAGAGCAAGTATCGGTCTTTGTGAAAAAATGTGTTGATCAAATGAAAAATGTTTGTAAAATTCATTTAAAATGAAAAATGATTACACTTGAAAAATGATTAATTTTTTATATTGAATGAATATAGTTTGCTAAATGCAGTCTTATAAATTTTTAATTTGAATTTTGTAAGCATTATGGCAAGTCTCATTAATTATTATGAAAACAAAAATTTAATATATAAAAAATATATACATAGTTTATATATTTTATGTACATTAGGGCAGGTCGATTTAAAGGTCATAGGCACGTGTGATTTAGGCAGAGGTCAATGCACGGGACATCAGAATTCATTTTAAGGTATGGTTTCTTAAGCAAAGTATCTTATTTTGATCCCTATATCCGAAAAATCGTGTGTGCTAAGCGACATTTTTGACCCATGCCAAATTAACCCGCTCTAATGTACATAGAAAATTTATATATTCTGAAAATGTTCCTTTTAGCTTTCTTTTCTTCCGATTCTCCAAAACATTTAACTTCTTGATCAATGACCAATAATCGTGGTTGGTAATATAATAGTTTAAACCGCTTTTAAAACATTTAAAATTTAATTTTATTTTAAATATTTTTGTAATTCTCTTAATTTGTTATAAGTATTAGTGAAAAAGATTGTTCTTTTTCTGTGGTAGAAAGTGTGAAAACTTGTATGTATTAAGGTGTGAATACTTGTATATATAATAAAAATATTATGTAAAGTGGTTTTTAGATAGCTTTAATATTAACCATTTTCCACAGTCAATTATCATAAAGTGTGTATGAAGCGCAAATGTGTTCTTTTTCTACAAAGTTGCATTTATATCGACACTCTGAACATAATAATATGAGTTTTAGTTAAACTATTAGTTTGTAGTTAAACTATTAGTTCGTAGTTATCACTGAAATCATTATTTATGCAAGATACGCGCATTGAAAAGTTATATATATATATGATGACGGAAATGTTCATTTATCTGTCTTTCAAAATCCATGAAGTGCCATTAATGATAATCTTAAGTGAATTGCGTCTTTTAAAATACATACAATTGTTAAAAGCTTGCATTTACTTGCATTTGTAATTGATCTTCTATAAAATAGCAAATAGAGACATCAATAGATAGATTCGCGCCAATATTGGCATATAATATCTTAAGCAAATAAATAAGTGCTCGCAAGTGGTATTATTCATCAAAATTGCTAAATATACAAATTTGCACTATTATGTAGAATTTAACACTTTCAGATAAAATGATTTCACTTGAATTGATAAAACAATGTAAATCTATATTTAGCAACAGATATATTTTTAATATTGATGTATTTATCTACAAATAATATTATTGAGAAATTTAATACAATTCTATTCATATTCTGAATATATTAATACAAAAAAACTACCAAACTTTTTAACAGACACATTGCATTAGCTTTCAAAGTTTCAAATTGCAAGCTACTAAAAAGCTACTAGATGAGAAGTAGAAGCTTGTAAAGGCGACAAAAGATCGAATTTTTAGAATTTAAGAATAAATGTTTATTATCAAGTCATATCGTGAACAAATTATTTAAATTTTTGACAAATATGATTTAATCTCGTAAAATTTAAGAACACTAGGATAAAGCGGGTCTTGAAGGTCCGCGAGTAAAATGTACTTTCTTTACGGTATCTCAAAAGCAAGTAATGTAGGATTGTATAACAACAATATGTAAAAGTATAAGGAAAAAGATGTAAAATCACTCACGACATTAATTTTTACGACAAATCTATAACAAAGTATTTATTTTGTTGTTAGTTTTTTTGGTTGTGAGCACTCTGTTGTTTAGTTTACGAGACCTTAATATAATTTTTAAGATTTTTAATTGTTTTATAAGAAGTATTGTTAATTTTGAGTTAGATTTAATAGATGTTTTTATAAAACATCTGTTATAACTCACATGTGGATGGGGTAAAAAGGACCAATCACACGTTTAATCGCGCAAAGGTGTAACAATAAAGTAAACTAGTAAACCAAAAAGTAAACTCGTGGAGTATGGCATCGTGCCTTAAGGCAAATTGCTGGAACGTCTGCGACTAGCGAAATGTTCGAAAAATATTTAATGTTTTCAAATAGATTATTATAAATTCTGTAATATTGTTAATATTATAAGAAATATATAAACTGAATTGCAAAGTTAAAATTATTTATTTAAGTATATACGTGAGCTTTAGAACTTGAAAGCCAGAATTAAAATTTTTTTTTAAAAAAAGCAATAAAGCAATTATTTTGTTTTGAAGCATGCAGAAAGTTTTTTGAATAATTTAAATGGGTTGCTTAGTTCTTTCAAAAAATACATTTTTTGTACATTTAGCTCTGTATCTTTGAAATGGCTGGACCTGCCTTTGACAAAAACTAATCACCTCTTCTACTTATCATTGCATATTGAATGTTTTTTTGGATCATTCAAATCGGATAATCCGTTCTATCAAAAATCGATTTGCATTTTCTGTACTCTTTTCCCTATCTTGTAACGGCGGAACCATTGAACCATTCAAATCGGTTGATTCGTGCGCCCGAAAACGTGGACGACAAAATGCGGA